>NC_024311.1:12605866-12629115 GCF_000523025.1 Cynoglossus semilaevis | reverse complement strand
GATCAGTGGGGGGGTGGAAAGATTTTTCAGTCTAAGTAAGCAAGGTCAGGAGCACAAAGTTGATAACAACTGTTACATCATCTTAAAACACAAACACTGCATTGCTTCAGATCAAGGTAAAGAAGGGCCATATATCCACATTGCACACAACTGTGAGTAGAAAAATGAGAAAGACGGAAAAAGGGAAGGAAGAATAGTCTGTATGACTCATTCTCTACCAAAACATCAAACACAGGAGTCCTCGACTGAAGACTTTAACTTATACTTGGTTACATTGCCAAAGGGACATAGAGTGGACATGGTAAGTGGTAAAAAGTCTTAACTGAATCTCCATTTTGATGCCGTCAGGCTCTGTCCAGAATCTTATTAATCACAAACCCCAAATTCAAAGACGTGTCCAGGAGTTTGGACTGAATCAAGGTTTACATCAAGTCCTAATGCGGAGGAAAGTGTTTGAGGCCATTCTGTTCTGAGATGAGCTGGATGTTTCCAAGTTAGTCAAAGCCTTCCTCGCTCATCCCTCAAAGAAAATATATAATTTGAAGCTCTGGGAAAGATTGATGGGTGGGTGAGTGAAGGTTTTTCACCAAATGCTAGAAGACCTTCATCTCTCCAGAAGTCAGCTAGTATTATTTCTGCTTACTTTTCAAATATTATTTCCCCTCGATATCATTGGACAAATATCAATTTCTTCCGCATCATGTTCAAAGCCCAAATCTCCACCTGAGGTGTAAAATGACACAGTCATCATATCTGGGATATTTCCACTGATTTTAAGTAGAGCTTTGCAGGTAAAGATACTCCAGGCATGTCAGGTACCTCAGCTACAGTGTTCACCAGTAACAGCAGCTTCTTTGGACTCAGTATGTAGAGGTTGCTAACAAAAATAAAAAGTCATCCTGCAGAATTTTTAAACACATCTTATAAATATGCAGCCTAAGACATAAGAACAGGAAGTGATGCTGATGGTGAATTTGACACAGACTAGCAGAGTGAGAGACAACACAAAGAAAGTTGTTCTAAAAAAACGTTAGACTGTGCTCCTTCTTTAAACGCTTAACTGGCCTGCTACCTATCCAATCATGTCACCTTACCCTTACAACAAAGTAAGTACAAAATGACTGCTGAAATGAGTACTCCAAGAAGTATATAGTTTAAGGCTAGTTTGAATAGAGTTTGTCACAACGGAAAATACTGAAAAAGACAAGTGATTCTAACTTCACCTGCTTATTCCCCGAAAACCTCACAGCAACGGACTCATCCGTCCACGGCCAAATTGCTTTCAAAATTGAACTCGTTATTACAATTCTCCTTTCATCTTCCACTAACTATCTCATTCAAGTCAACTTTGTGCTCTCGGTTTCTTCTTGGTTTTTCCTCCAACACTCCTCCTGCAATCACTGTGAAATTGCAAGGTAACCATTTGGGTACTCTGTTGGCTCTGAACAGAATAACTACCAAGCATTCTTGCACTTATTTCCTAATTTAAATGACTTTGTAGCTTCACACACTCACAAGTGACAATTTGAAACTCTCCTGCCTTCTGTTTCTTTTTAAAAACCTACTCACTCTCTTTGGGTTTTTTTTTTCCTCTCTTAGAAACATACAAAAGTAGAGACACAAAACACAATTCAAGTGGTGTCACTCACTGGTGAGACACAGCCAACCAGAAGCTCATGCAGTTGCATCAGAGACTTCAGTGATGCTCAGATGTGAGACAAAAAAAAAGTTGAGGCAGCAGCTGGAGAGATAGACTCAGGCTGAGATGAAGCATCACTGAGATGGACAGGGCAGTTCAAGCAATGCATCATTAAAAATGAACATCATCCATGGCTGTTACCAAGTTGCACAATGGATTACTCTGCACAGTCTCACAGTAATGTGATTTTTTTTTTTCTTCCCCTAAAATCACACACAGATGGATTTGCAGCGTCTTGGCGAGAGCACACTCTCTGATGCATGTCAACATGTCACAGTCACACAGACAAAAGAAGCTGTAACTCTGCTGGCAATTTTCATTTCATTCCTGATGTGCGGGGGCCAGCTGCCTCACTGAGATTAACATGTGACAGCAGCACACTGACTTTCCTCATGAGGAATCATCGCCGTGTTGTCGCACCTGTCTACAGCAAACATCAGATGCTCTTCTTGACTTTCTGCTCTAGCTGGACAGGTGCAGTGATGGATTTTCCACAGTTCTAACAGCAGTCCGCCACAGGGTCACATATAAACAGTCTCCCTCATATTTCCACCAATGGTCAAGCTAGAGCAGTACAGTAAACCTGAAAGCATGTATTTTGACTGGATGCAACACATGAAAGCTCCATACAAAAAGACCTGGGATTGAACCAGTAAACCAGTGATAACTAAGGTTGTAACGATACACTAACCCAACCCACGATACAACTTTATCACAAGATGAGCTCCAGCCAAATGAACAAAAACAATAATCCTTTATTTAACTATGCAAATTACCATCACCAACTAAAATGTTTGTGTACCTTATAAACTGAATCTGTTGTCTGCACATTTCTTAACAGAAACACTGCACATCACTATTTATCTCCTGTCTAAAAGTCAAACCAGTCTTATCTAATTCAACTCACCAACAGTCAATATATGAACTAATAAAAGAATATAAAAAGTCTTGGTTTAATGGGTCACAACCAATGTTTTTAGGCACATACCACCACCTACTGCACTAGGGTGTGTAGTCTCATACTATGACCAATGACCTTTTGATAAATCGCAGCATACTACTAAATTACTAACTAATGTTTTATTTCAACCAATGCCAATTGTCACGTATTTGTACCAAGTTTTATCCGATTCACAATGCATCATTACATTCCTGGTAAGACGAAACATTGCTTCTTCCACTCTGCAGCCCATGACCTAAGCATCTGAATTAAGTCCAAATATAAAGCTTCAAAATCTCTGACATACTGTATATGAAGATTAATTATGTCCTACAACAAACCATTACACAAGTCAAATCGACCTGGTATTTTTCTTTAGCTTGACAATGTCAAGAGTTTATTAATTGTGCGTAGCATAATTGACTTTTGTTTGCTCTGGAGCTAAATCAACGACGGTAACCTCATTTAGAGAAGACGGTGTGTGAGGTCATAAGTCCCTCGGGGCAAATGCTACGGCTGCTGGTGGTTAAGTGAAGTGAGTGGTTTAATTCCAGCACAGAGCTATTATTGCGTCGCACAGTTTTTAATATGCATGCATGAACATGAAAGTACAGTGGTGCTGGATGTGACCTTACAATTAGAGGAGGGGACTCTGGCCTACAAGGTTCCCTGAAGATGAAACTCTGAATCACTGAATAACTTTCTCTATAAGTTTACGTACCATTACCAAAGCCTCAATATGCTCCATTCGATTGTAAATGAGAAAGGAATGCAACATAACATTTGTTTAAAAGTCAAAATATGCAGAAATGATAGCACCTTCAATCACAGTACATTAGCCATGGAAGTTCTTGACATAGCACGGTTGGGACGTAAATGCTAACAGCTAAACCGCGATTAGTAATAATTCTCTCAATTCACCATAACATGAATTACACCTAAAATTACAACAGAAACGCAAATGTATCTGAGGTTGTCAACAATCGTCCAAACCACTGTTTCACCATTTGTCAGCGTTGAAGTTTAAGACATACCTGCACTCACGCCGCTCTCCGAAGTTCACGTAATGTTGACGTCACACTGCATCTGCGCAGAACAGGGTCTAACGCTCACACTTTGGTCCCACCCACTTTGATTTGGGCCCAAAGATTGATTGGCTGTTAATAAATGACATCCAATTGGCATTACACAAACAGCAACGTAGTGTGACGCATATAAACTATGTGAAGATTAGAAAAACAAGGCTTAACCTGTTAAATACGTCTTCATTAGCGACAGATTTTGTTTATTGTTATTATTTGGTATTTTACTTTACTGTATTTAACACAATTAACATATATTTTATTTAGTTTCTTCTCTTAGTCATTTTCTTTCTTTTTGTACAATGGTATAAAGGGAAATCAGATTAGTCCATTTCCGGGTAATGGGTGTAGTTGAATTTGCAGTACATTACATTCTATTTTTTCCTTTATATTACGTTACATTCTACATTCTGTTTTGTGCACAGAATAGCTTGCACAGAATACATTATGTTAAATATTAATGATATATTATTATATAATATTAGTTATAATATTAAAATTGCATGTGTGTTGTATGTGGACCACAACAACCTTAAAGATTTGGCAATAATTTCCCAAGATGTCGATGCTTTCCCACAGAGTTAGCTGATGAGTAAATAAATAGACAAACACACGTAGAGGTGAAATACATCTAAGAAAAGATAAAATAAAAAATACATTTGGACAACAAGAAGCCAAATAGCCTAATCTTGGCTAAACAACAACCAATCTCTCCACAATTTTTGGAGCCTATCCAGTAAATACCTGATGAGACAGTGATAACATTATTGTGTCACTGTTTAACCACTGGATCAGTGATGGCTATATTTCTTCTCTCATCTTTTAGACAGAGATGTTCAGTGGATGATGTTACTCCTGACAGAAGTCCTGCACATTTTGCTGTCATGGCCAATCATTATTAACAACATCACATTTTTATTTTTTTTGCCTAAACACACAAACACTCACCGACCGACTGTTCTACCCTGTCAACATCTTTGCTTTCACACACAGAACATGGTGGCATTTATAATTTCCACTAAAATTGAAAATCGAAACGCCATGTGTTATTTTGACAGTTCAATCTCATTGTATAATTGCATGTTCAGGGCGTCTAAAAAAAACCAAGTATATCATGAACATGTTAATCTCCTCGTATGCATAAACAAAGGATCAGATTATTTTGATCACTTTTATTTCATTTGTCAAAATTTTGTTTTCTTAAGGACCTGCAGAAGCACCCCCATCCAGCAGATGGCACCGTTGGCGACCACCTTTGTTGCTTATGTGACCACCTGTGGCAAACACACTCAGACACAAGCAGAGGATGGGAAAAAATACAGTACAGTGCTGTACTTTTTCCTGCAATATTTTTGTAGTACCCTCCTGTCTTCTGCTGTAGATAAATATTTCAAATTCAGTCTCATCAGTCCAGAGCACCAGCCATAATTTTATATTTTTAGTAACAGTGCAACCTCTATTTCAATAATTCCTCGTGTCAAAATTGAGCAGCACACAGTAGCCACAAGGAGCAGTACTTCATTTAAAAATGCAATGCAGGAGATACAGTTCCTTCACCAACACTTTTTCCCCCTTTTTGCAGTATTGCAGAACTACAGCAAGTACAGGAGTTGCTTCCAGATTTAAATGCAAAATCCATATGTAATATTTAAGAGGACTGCTGTGGTTGCATTTCCAGCAGATTTGAAGTGAATAAGGTCCAGACAGGCCGTTACTTTTCTCTCTAGTAGAAATACAGTGGCTGAATCTTGGACTTGTTTTGTCCAATCAGGAGCTAAACCTACCGTATAAAAACAAAGCTTCTCACCGTGGTGCAGAACTTCTACATGGTCTTATTAAAGCAGGTAAGGAAGTCAGCCTTGGACAGGTTTTAAGTGGCCTCTGACTTGGATGTTTATTATTAATGACCTGTCTGTGTGGCCATAAAGTAGTGATAAATCATCCAAGTTGAATTTCCTATCTGAGGTAGCAGTGTCACTGCCAGTCTAAAACATAAATACAAGTTGACCGTTGCTTTGTGATCTAAAAGTTGTAAACAAAACAAAAAAACTTAAAAAGTAATAAATAAAAAAAAAATACAAAAACATGTTGAATGCATCCTAAAATCCATATCAACAAGCGTTCCACTGGTTTTTTTACCATTTGTTATTTTTCTTTTCACATGATGTCAACATCCCAAAGGCAGGAGTTCAAAATGATGCAACGTACTGCAATGTATACATTTTCTTTTTTCAAGACAGAGCAGAAGACTTTGTTCCTCTTCATGAAATAAACCTTTGCATCCAAATGATAAAGAAATGACTCAAGAAGTCAAGGCACGTCATCTATAGGGAGAAAAGTTGTTGGGTTTTTTTTTCTTTCAGTAAAAGAATTCTACAGAAAAGTTTTTAGAAAATGTTTCAGTTCAAGTAAAGTCACATTACTGCGTGTTACATGCAGTACTGGAGTCTATCATTTCTGAAGAGTTACCAAAAAGCAAAAATGTCGTGAAAAGGGACAGGACTATGACGATGTAATTCACACGACAGAGGTGTTTAATGAAGCACCAGAGAATGAAGCTGCGATGGAGGAACAAGGGGGAAATCATATTCCATTACCAGTCCCTGTCTGTCTCACTATCTGCAGAGTCTATTACAAAAAACACACACCTGCTCCAACACTAGTGAGTCCATGTGTGTGTTATAATACATTTTCAAGATTCCAGAATATAACACCTGACGCCCACATGATGCATTTTCTCTCTTTCTCTCTCTCTCTTTCACACACACACACACACACACACACAGTGGCATCTTTCAATTCAAAGTTATTCAACAAATCTGGCAACCGGTTCACACCTGAGTGAAGTGTGTTCTTTATCCACCTGATACATTTAATCTCACAGACAAACAAACACAAAGTCCTCAAAAGTCACAGACTCAAAGGTGTTGTGAGAAAACGGGTAAGAGAAGTGTCAGTGGGAGGACAGACCACCACGACTGCAGGTCACAAGGCTGAAACGTAAGCTCATCGAAAGAGAAGATCAAAAAATCTAAATCACTAAATCACTGCAAAAACAGCAAAATCTCACTAAAGTAGCCAAGAGAGTTTTAAAACACAATTACCCCTGTAAGATTAGACTTTAGCCCCAAACAATGTATATTTCTACAGATTTTCAAACTTAGCTAAATAAAAAACTTAAATAATATCAAAATTGAAGTTTAAATACGGTTACTATCATGCACGCAGACCTTCTCACCTGATAGTAGTAAAAGTGGAACAACATCATTTAGAACATATTCACACACACACACACTCACACAAGTATCATGTTCTATTTATACTTTGAGTATTAAATACTTTTAACCACAGATCTACAGTATCTGTGGGATTTGACAAGCATTTTATCCATAAGACAGGAAAAAAAAACCAACAATGTGTGACTGATGAATTAGTTTGAAGACAGGTCCCTGAGTACTGCATGTACTGCATGTATTGTGCTGTGTAAATCTATGTTTCTGTTCTCCTCACCTGTTTGAAACGCAGCTTATCAACCTAACACCTACTCCAACACCGACTGTTGTGTCCACTGTCATCATCCACCATCACAGGCTGCTGAAGACAACAGCAGGCAACGTGAGGCACGAATGACAATAGAGAGAGACTGTCGTTGTCAGTGAAGCTGGTTTCCTAAGAATTGGTTCAAATGAAATTCTGAATTTCTGTGGGTTTTTTTTGTCACTGACTCACAACATCTACACACAGATGAATGCAGCGAGTGCAGGAGTGGAAAATGACTCAGCCGTGCTGCCAACTGTGCACGATGCCAGCGTGACGATAATAATGCCCAAATCTCTGCAATGTTGCCAAAAATCCATTGCCATTTTTAGGCCATTGGCCAAGACAAGCACATAATGGCAATTTAGTGTTTCCCCAAGATATGTTTTTTTGGCAGCATGGAAAAGCCCCAGAAAAAGGCGTCCAGATCCAGGAGTGAAACTCCGCTGAAACCAATAATAATGACATTCTGCGGCAGCAGAGCACATGATTATGGAGCTGTGTGGTTAAATCAACAACTGTCAGCCGCAGATAAACACACGGCACTGACCGCTTTCACTTGTGATGATGTTAAAGAACAGACGTTCTCCTACTGATAATAAATTCTCTGTTTTAGACCCGACACTGGACCGTCCCAAAAAAGACCAGAACCTCCTCTCGACCAATCACAAACATGCAGAGACAGCGTTTCACATATATTCAAGCTTTTCTAAGTTGAACAATATTTTCCTGGAGTTATTTGTCTCCTGTTCAACGCAACGCAAACTCAACTGGGACTTGAACCAGCAATCCTCCAATCACAGGTCTAAACCTTTACTGCTAGATCCATCCTCCATTTAGGTCTGAGCAGTGTTTCCATCAGAGAATAAAAACTGAAATCCAGTTTCTTACAAATGTCTGTGTTGTTTTGAAAAAAAGAAAACAAATAATCCACATCACAACCTGTCACCAGGCTTCAATAACGACATGTTTTTTTTCATTCACCTGTGGTTAAAAACTGTGACATTTGTTGGTTAATAAACCCGATCAAAAGAAAAATGTAGCACAGCTCCAAGCTTGACAAGGATTTAATGATAAAATTTGTCAAAGCTGTTGGAGACGTCTGACAGACATGTCTTATCGTGTTTTGGTTGAGGAAATCAGACACTTTTTGAAATGCTAACATCTGTCTCAGAGTAGCTGATTATCCTTACACAGTCTGATTTTTGAAAACGAAAAAAAAAAAAGATTTACTAAAAGAAAACTGTCTCTGCCCTTTTTGTAGTACCTGTTCTGTCCACCAGGCTACCCTACGACTGTCCAATCTTTCTAAAAGTCTTCAAAATTACCATGTCATGATATTGACCAATATATTACTATTCTTCAAAATGACCATGTCATGATATTGGCCAATATATTACTATAAAGATACATAAATTTAAGCTTTCTGCATAGATAGATAGATAACACAGTCAACTGAACAGAAAGTGAGCAGAGCTTTGACGCAATAAAAAAAAAGTATGCAAGAGTATAACATAGATCATTTTAAATTCCAAGAGCAGAACATTTTGGTGATTTTTGTGAATATACGGACACTTTCATCTTTACATTTTAGACAAATTTTAATCCCGTAAAAAACCACTACATATTTACTCAAAACTTTACTTAACTCGGAAGGAAAAAGTACTGCGTGTGAGACAAAGGACAGATGAGGTGACTCCAGGTTACAGACTGGTGGTCAGTCACGTCGCTGCTCCATGATTACTCTTTGTTTTATTCAGGAGTCATCATTATGAATGCACTTCCACTCACCCGCACGCTAGAACAGGATGTTGTCCAGATAACAGAGTAAATTAAGGCGTCATTATCTAAGAAAAACAGTCTCCTCTATATGTCACCACTGGGAGACCAGGGCTGTTAAAACAAAATTGGCCTTCGTTTTTATTTTTATTCTTTTTTGCAGTGAAGACGATGTCAGGAAGACAAGATGTACATGGAATGGGATTTTAGAGACTTTTGGACAAGGAGGACATTTCTGATTTATTAGGACATTTTGACAATTTTTAAACATTGTTTTTGTCCTTTTTTCCCCTCCTTATCTAAATGACAGATAAGGGACAGTATAGAACAACTGTAAAATAAAATGACAGATAAGGGACAGTATAGAACCTGGACAGGTTTAGCTTTAGCTTTAAGCAGCTGCAGGTAACTTTGACTGAGTTTTGGGATTATCTTCTGGCTATTTCTAAATATTTAGTACTAGTTTTTGACAAATTTGACTAAGTAAAAAAAAAAAAAAAGAACTTTATTTATTCCACACTTGGGAAATGCCAATGGGGAGTTCCTCTGGGAATCGAACCTAGGACTGCCTGCTCTTTGCTTCCTGCTCCCTTTTGACCTGTGTTAAGAATTACAAACACCGTTGGTATTATAGTCACAAATATCTGATTCAAAGTATCTTGTAGCAGTGACACACAGTATTACAGATGGTGTTCACAGGTAGTGAGGTGTTTTACCAGTCTGAAGTCCAGACATTCATCTCCGTTTACCCATCAGGCTGTAAGTGTGAACACGGTGTCTGTAAAAGTCACTGAAGACGTTAGCCGAGTTTTTCTGGTAACTTTTCTCAGAACATTCTGGACATTTTTTTTCTGTTATTGCACTGAGGGAAGTGGCTATTACTCACTGCAGTGGAAGTAAAGAAAGTCCCAAACACTTCCTAATGTGTTGACCTTCACAGTGATCAGTATTATTAAATGACTGATTGGTTATTATAGCCAAACATTACACACAGTGAGTCAGCAACAAAAGTTTCGATTTTTTTTTTTAGGATAAGGGACTTTTCTGTGAATGTAAAAGGCCAATGGAACCGGACTGAAAGTATCTTAAAGACACACCAAATAAATCAGGGTTTTCATTTAAATTCAGACGGAAAAATGCAAAAACCTGATCATAGTTCAGTCCGCAGGATGAAGTGAGGACCTGGAACATCCAGGAGCAGCTCAGACCCTGTCTCTCCTCCACGTCAAAGCCAGCAGAGGTGGTCCAGATCCAGGACATGTTGGACTGGGAATGATCATAGATCCTCCTGCAAAAGTTAATTCCAAGATAAGGTGGACATTAATCTGTCATATCATTGGCTGCGTCACAGCGAGCATCAGTAACATGACCCAACACAAACAAGGAGAGGGGAAGAGAAATTATTGTATAAAAAACTTTTATTCTCAAATAAAACTTTTCAAAATAGTTGATAGATAACCAAGTCTCTTTGACAGCAGGCCACAAAGCTGCATTCACATACGATTTCACATGTTAACGCCCCCTGGTGTTCATCCCGGCTGTTCTCGTGGTAGGATGAAGAGCTTTTGCAATTTAAGTTCAGAAAAAAAAAACCCCACCAACTTTATAATGGTTACCAATTTAACAACATGGACCTACAATTTCTCTTTTCTTCCATTTTATAACCTTGAATGTCTATAAAAGAACAAGTTCCTTCTTGTTTGGGCAGAACTTTAAGGCCTGGAAAGGTCGTCACTTAGTTTCGGGGGCAGAGGTGAAAATCAGTCACACACACGGCTGCTGTCACACAGGAACGCTGGCCTCAAACCAAGGTGTTGTTTGGAACGAAACATTACGAGTTCATTTGATCAGGTGTCTAGAATATAGGCCACAACCTACATCCTAAGATGTGGCCCACAGTCTGGGCACCAGCTGTTAGGTACCAACAGTTTGTGTTTGTGTTCCTGTGTGAACGCAGCTTCAACAAAGAAAAGAGATTCAACATTATGACATTTTTAACTTTTTTTTTTTTAAACTGTAGATTTTTCTTTGTACATGGTGTGCAACAGTGAGACATTGACTTCAATGGACAGGGCTGTGTTGTACCGTCGTCGTGGATCATAAAAAGTAGAGCCCGTTTATTAATTAGTTTCTCTCTTTTTTTACAAATGCTCCATAAAAAATAGATTTCTGTACAAAAAATTTCATTTTTTTTTTCATCTTTTGCACCTACTTCAAGTTCAGCAGCACACGATGACAGTGAAGGTGACGAGATGGAGACAAGTGAAATGCTCAAAGGAATGGTATGGACGAGGACGAGGACGGGGACAACCCTCTGGTGGGGAACAGAAGTGTGGACACTGTGACGTTAGGGACAGAGAGAAGACACTTTATTATTTTAAGTTTTATAAAATCATATTTTGGGGGAATTTTTTTTTTCAGGTGAACACAACATGCTTTGGTTGATTTTTTTTTTAATGCACATTCATGAACCACACACAACCATTTCCTGCACATCACCACGATGAATATTGTTGAGAATGAAACCTGACACTTCTGGTGTGAATACTGTATTAATATGAGCAACGTTTGGATCCACAGCTGACGCGCCACGCCCTCGTCCTCCGTGCTGCAGGTCTGCTGTTCATTCATCATTACTACAAACTTTTATTCCTGATCGTACGTGGTGAGAAGTTTGTCTTTTCCAGACTAATAAGGAGAAGGTGAAGTCCTCGACGAGGACAAATGAGCTGCACCACTGAATATTTTAATGATGCTACACTAAAGAGTGAAACCTGTGCCGCCCAGGGGACGTCGGCCGTCCAAGAATAGAACAGACAAACAGAGAGGCCTGAGCTGCAGCTCATGAAACCGCAGCAGAATAAACTCAATCTATTTGAACTAGTTTTAAGAGTCAAATTTAAACAAAATCTTAACACGGTTCCTGGCCAACATTCTCCCTCTCTCTCTCTTTTCCGGAGGCGTTCAGAGCCAACACTGCAGTTCTCTGCTGCACCAGTGTTTAGATTACATCACTGTGCGTTGTATTTTGGAAACTCACCTGCCTCACATGACAGTGTGTGAAAAGGCTTAGGTGACATTTACAATTTTAGCTCCCGTTTCTTTTCCGAGGCTCACAGCATCTCCAGCGAAGCCTTTGTTTCAGTGAGGAGTGCTGACAACACAACTATACAAAAAGTGAAGGGAAGGTGCGAGGCCGTCTCCCTCCACTGCCGAGAGTTGGAGAAGCAAGAAACAACCTTGACATTTCAAAATTTGGAAGTTTTTTTTTTCTTCTTCTATTGTCTATTGTCTGTCCTCAACTCGCAGCCAGATGTTTCTTTGTAATACGACAACGATAACGAATAAAGGACCGATGAGAAATCTTAAAGTAAAAGTTTAAGTAAAATATTGACTACAACTGTGACTTGAATCACAAAAAATTTCAGATTGACTACAACTGTGACTTGAATCACAGAAAAGTTCAGTTACACTTTATAAAATATTTTGTTTCAGATTTAGTCAAATTTGTTTTACTGCATGATATTCCTTTGGGATCCAAAAGTCTGGACAGACCATCAGACGAACTCACGCTGAATCTACAGACCATGGAACAGATAAGTGGACACACTTTTTACAATCGTAAAAACAGAACATGTAAAGGTTCTCGAGAAGCAAATATCAAACTCGAGGCCCGCGGGCCTACTCTGGCCCATGATATGTGGCCACCAGAGCGTTACATCTGGTTGTCTTAAAATAGATTTTAGAAATCTGCAAGTCTACTTTTACTAAGTATGTGGTTCCTCCGACTTGAAACCAGGGGCTTTATCAATGAATAAATGGTAAATTAAATTTGTCTTAGAACATTTTGACTAAAAAGTAAACTTTTGAACTTGTGAATGACTCCAAAAGAGAATTTTCCTCAGGTCGTGACCTCTCTGCATCTTCACTGTGACTACAACAGAAGACCCGGCAGAATTGAACAGGATTGTTTGTAGGAAACACCTTCACCTATCTTTAACCAAACACTAAGCATCAGAGGGTTGTGGGTTTAACTCCAGACCCTTCGTCTTGGTGCTGTTTGTCCGTTGGCCTCGACTATAAATATCAACATTATCAACACTTTGCTGTGCAGTAAACTGTAGCTCACGTAGGGAGGTCTGAGCAAACATGCCAGCACATCTATGATGTCATCACAACTATTATGTGTAGCCAATTATGTGTGGGGAAGGAGGCGTGGAAGTCTGCCTCCCAGTGGACAAACTGCTTAACAACCGTGATACCATAAAAGCAGTGACGTGTATAACAAGTTACGCACAAAGACAGAACATAAATGAGGTTTCACCCCAACGTCCACACCTTAAGTTAGCAAAGGTGATGCACACACAGGGAGAACATGCACAGTCCAGAGATTAGAACCAACGATCTGGTGAGCTTCTGCTGTAAGACAAGAGCAATCGTCCTTAAAAGTCAATGTAAAGGCTACAGATCTGATGAGAGGCCTGGGACGTCAACAAGGCTTTGGTTTACGCTGTAACCTCTAAGAAATCATCCCAAATATTTGCTTCATATTTTGGCTTCATTTCTGCTCATTCACAGAAACTTTCTTCTGTGAATGCTACCACTCCGAACACACTGGGAGATCACATCAGCATCGTTATTAGGGAAAAAATAACAGCTTTCATTATGCTTGGAAGAAAACATGCCATCCTGTAATTTTCGGGCTCCATTATAGACTTCTGACTGCAGGAAATCTCAACTGAAATAATTAAATCAATTAAAACACTGGCGCTGTGTGTACTCCAGCAATGAATGAGGAGGAAGCGCCTCCACTGGTGAGCATACGCTCTGCTCTTGATTACAGATGTCTCCTTGTTCTCCGGTGAACAGATTTGAAATGTTTCAAGGTTTTGTTTTTTTTTTTCCTGTCGTTGGTGTCACACTCTTTTAACTAGTGTCGGTATTTTAGTGACTGAGCATCTCTGGATTTGTTTACTGTCTGTTCTCAGCCCTGAGGCAGTGAATGAATAACAGTGGAACAACCACAATTTTGTTTTCAAGTGATTTGGCGGGGAGGGTGTTGGGGATTACAGAAACAGTTCCTGTTTCTCCTGTTGTGTCAGCATTGACCCCCAGACTGGGGGTTGGGGACCCTTGGCTTATTGCATGTCAAGGAAAGTTAAGTTCAGACGGGCTACAGTTGTTTTTGTCAATGTTTGAGTCTGGAATTTTGACCGATTCAGATACAGATTTTGGCTACTGGATCGAGCCATCCCTTACATATAACGTGTGTTATCGTCCATGACCTAGCTAACTATAACAAGATTACCTTTGAATCACTGAAAAATGTCAAGTTGTTCACCACCAGATGTTTGACTTGTTAAAAAATACCTTTCAGATTTGTTTTAGAGTACACCAGTTCAAACAGCTGCGATTAAAACCAGTGGGGCACTTCCTGTCTGCTTATTTGGCTCGAATTATAGTTACATACAATTCTTGTGTACAGTCTATGGTCTTGATCCAAACAATAATGTCAAGTAAGTGTCATTTGTTTGAGTGAGAAATTGAATGAGAGAAAAAAAAAAACTGATTTCAGTCGAAAAAGAAAAAAACACGTGCGACATCGAGAAACTGCCTGGAGTGTCAACCTCATGATGTTCTGTGCAGATTGAGAAACAAACAGGAAATGAGACACACACACGTACATAAACACACACACATACACACATACACCAACAATGGAAGCAGTTACTGAAGTAAGAGCTAGACAAAGTGCAGCATCCTTAAAAAAATAAGAAACTTTTAGAGAGAACACTGTGAAAAACAACAAGCTTGGAGAGTAAATTTGGAGCTAGTTCATATTCTTTTAGGTCCTGGAGATGAATGGGTGTTAGCACAGCCTTCTGACTGCTAACGGCAGAAAACTGCAGAAATGAAAAGTGTGTGCAGAAATGATATGAGTATCTATGAGCAGAATGTGACCTCCGCTTTTCATCCAAGGTGTTTCCAAAGCAGAGAAGAATTTAAGTGGGGGGGGGGAGGGGCAACGACGGAGGACAACAATAATTGTGCATGTTGTCGTGATACTGTATTTTCAGCCTTTACTATTGATCGAATGAGCTGTTGTTTCTTTTTTCTTTCCTTTAACAAAGGCGTGTCAACAGGTTTGTGCGTCTGAAATGATCTGATGAATCTGTGACGTGACGATGTAGGAACACGTGGTTTCAAAGCCTTGAAGCACTCAGGCTGTTCCTCAAAGCCAACACTGTTTACTGTCGTGGAGATAGATCAGGCGGAATCCACACTCACTTCACTTCCTTCGCAAACTCTGACTCCTCCTTGTGGAAGCAGGGGGGAAGGGATGTTAGGGAAAAAAGACTTTCTAGATCCTTTAAGGTCTTCTAAAGTAAGACTTGGGGGATTGTATTAGAAAATAGAGGTTTCTCATGAATAGAAGTATCCAATGGAAGAGTCACATACCACATGGTACATACTGTACCACATGGTACATATCACATGGTACATATCACGCTACTTCACCTCCATTCAAGCTGATTTGTGTTTGGACCTAATGGAGCCCACAGACGAACAAACTCTGTAGCTACATTATAGCCAAATGTATTTGAGGCTAGTGCTTTGGTTGGACCAACCCACATGGTATTTACCGAATCACCAGCAACAACATGGGCTTTGAGAAGCAGCCGTTGGTCAAAGATGGCAGGAATGTGTTAACATTAGCCGTGTGTTTGTGACAGATAAAATCTCAGAGGCCTTCGTGTAAACTGATAAAGGTACAGCACGGGGGTCAAGCCTTCTGCTCTCAGGAAGTCTGGAATATAAACGTGTATATACAAACACTCTGTAACCCTGTATTGAGACAATGACTCACATTTTTTCTGTTTTTTTTTTTTTTTTTTTTAAAGATAGAAGTCTTTAAATAAAATTTCTCTTTTTTCAAATGACCTGTTTCAAACCCATTTCAGACCCGAAAAGTATTCTCTTTTTTTTTCCATAACCCAGTCAGAAAAACACACTAGTGCAAAATTTGTGCGGTTTAAGAGTTCATATAAAGTTTATATTTTGGGGTTCCCCAGCAGCAATAGGTCGGGGAGTCCCACTGGGCTGCCGGGCTTTTGAACAAAGTCTGTTCATCAATATCTTCACTGAAGAAAAATGCCAGAAGAGACAAGTGGAGATACCAGCTTGTCTCTGTTCCCACAGCAATCTGTCCTAGTCTCTTCCTTCCAGCAACACTGACAAAGGTGTGTGTGTGTGTTCATTTGTCTTTGTCTGTGTGTCTGAGTGTTCATCTGGGTCTGATCCTTCAACTGGAGAATCTTCGGTAGAGAAACACCACACTGACTGGATTTCCAGGCAGAGTGAGATGAACACAGATCATTTCCTGGATGTGGTCACAGCTGATTGCAGCAGTTGAAGAACTCGACAGCGTTTTGCCTCCAGTGTTTCCACTCAGAATCCCAGCCAAGAACAGGACTCAGCTGTCTGACTCTTTGATTATGTTAGACAGGCCACTCCAAACCTGTTCATCGTACAAACCAGCTTGACGAATCAGATGTCTATTTTTTTGTGTGGTTCAGCCTGATTGGTCTGCTGCTGATAAATATTTGACTAATTCCAAGCCTATGTTATGTCTACAGCATATCTCCATCATCTCCAAACTCATCTGAATGGTGTTGAGAAGATCAAGGCAGCTGGACAATTGGTTTGGTACGTTCCAGCCCAACTTTGACAAAATACTGCCATGGTGACGCTAAAGGCAATACAGCAAGTGGCAGAGGGTAAAGTTAATGATCAAGTTTCCATTAAAAAAATCATTTATAACAAACACTTTACCATCTGTGATTGTCCTGCTATATTTACTGTAACCTCACTCAGTAGGCTGAAACTTTTCCAATTCACCTGCTAATTGTTACAATGCTAAGTATTCAGTGCTGGATCTGAGGACCACGGTCTTGGTTGAAACCCTTTGTTGTATTGACTTTGCGCGGTCTTTGAAGAGTTGGGGTCTCGTCTTGTCATGTTCAGTGGGATGGACGCCTAGTCAAATGTTTTGGTCCAGCAACAGTCATTTTCTGTGACGTGCAGAGATTGGCCAATTACTGTTTAACGTCTGACTGGAGGTGGAACAGTGAATGTGCTTCCCCTGAGGGTAGAACCTCACAGTGGTCAGGGCCTACAGGCTTCAGTAGGCCGCCACACCACTGTGCAAATTAGAGATGTGGGCATTTAGGACAGGTTTGGGGAAAATCAAATTGCGACGCAAACATTTAGGAGGCATTAGAAAACCTTAGTATTTGAGCGAGGGGTTTGAAATTTTGGAGTTGGCGAAGGACTGTTGAATTCGGTTGTTGCCCATGAAGGCAGTAGAACTAATTATTCCCCGTTTGTTGATGTTTGAACTTCGACAGTGCCTAAGAAGTTCTCTGGTCCCAGTATTGATCTCCTGAACAACAGACGTCACCTGACCTGATGGTGTCATTCTTTCTGCCTTTACTTGCTGTCAGGAGAGGTGGGTGATGCCATGTGACTGTGACAGGTGGCGCTGACCTGCGGAGAGGACCAGCAAGCTACGACACAGATTGCGGACGGTGACATGTCCAAACCATGTTTGTTGTGTTCTTTTTTTGTTCGGTTGAGCCACACTGCAGACTGCAGTCCGGAGGTTGGACGACACCACTGTGCAGTGGTGGGCTCACTGGACTATACCACGGTGCAGACTGTGTTTAGTGTGGTGTCAAACCGAACTGCCTTCGCCTCAGTGGGCTTCATGTTGGTGTCATACATGGGGTTCTCAAAGGACGCCTGGCCATTGGAGCTCTCATGGCCCACGTAGCCGTTAAACTGGACCTTTGGACGTGTCCTGAAGAGACAAAGGAGACATCTTTAATGAGTCACTGGTATTTATAGGAAACATATCTCAAATGAAAGTTCAGATGCACACAAAACACAAAAAGTACAACAAAAGAAATAGTCACTTTTAAAGTCACAATTGTCTTCAAAACAAATAATAATGAGGTGAGACAAGTTGGTACACAATTGTGAGTGATGTCATCACAGGTCTGAACCAATGAGAACATTTGAAGACTGCTGCAGTGCTCGCATTAATCAGACAGAAACAGGCGGGGCAGAGAAGTGGAGAAAAGAAGAGGAGATTCTTTGATTTGGAATCTTCTCCTGTCGCTGGAGCAGTTGAATCAAAGCTGTGTTTCTACTGCAGTAGAAAGTTTTATCACAGGAGTACTCTGAAGCACAACTTCAAATTTCAAGTATCACTTATGTTTAAGTTTCACTAAAATGTGATTCGCCGGTAATCATACGTAGTCATTCTCTTCTTCTACTGCGAAGATTTTACCTTTGAATCTTTGAATCTTTTCCAACCTCTCAAACATAAAGACCCTGCACCGACCTGAACCCACCAGTACCAGGTGAGTGGTACTGTGTTTGACCCAGGCCTAATAATATGCAGCACTAACCTGCAGCAGATCACTGAATGATGAAAACAGTTGGATTATCCCTGTTTTATTACTATGTTAGGAGGTTATTGAATCAAAGCAGAGCCAAAAGGCCGAGGTCTATTACCTCTTTCCTATTTGTCAAAACAGAAAAACAGGAGTGATTGTTTGTTCTCACCACTCCACTCCAGCTGTGACATGTCTATTTGCTATTTTTTGTAAATGTTTGGATGAATATATTTTAATAATTCACATAAAAACACTGGTTTCTGACATCTAGACGCAGGCCAAATGTGATAGGTTTGTGGGCTGAAAGTGGCCCCCGGGCCAGGAATTTGTCACCACTGCTCTATAGTTTGAAGGGATGTTTCTACATCAAGGACAAAGACAGTGTTATTGGTAAGATTTGTTCTGTTCTGATACCAGCAATCTAACGAAACACTTGCCTCACAGCTGAATATGCTAATGTCTTTTCTCGGCTTAGAAGGACAGTGGATGGACAAGGTCGATTTTCTTTTCTTTTTTTTTGTGGAGAGAAATTTAACAGACTTGTTTTGTGGCCACAGCAACAAAAATCTTTGTTTTCTTTTGGCTTTTTATAGTCACATATCAATGAGAAGAAAACAAAACCAGTGTTTTCCTGCTCAGTGTCCTCACTGTGATGTTCTCACCGACACCCACAGAGCTGTGCCACATATTTAACACCGCCTTCCAGTTCATTGCACATTTCCTGAAACACAACCTGATGTAGTATCAGTATATTCTTGGTATCAAACCAATGAAAGCACTCCTACTCGTATCAGTTTTCAAAAATTGGTATTTTTGGGTGTGGCGCTTTGGCCCAGAGGCAATGTCTCCGTCATTGGTGTGGAACACCTGCCTCACCTGCAAAGCCATCAGGATTCCAGCTGACCCCGCCCACCCATCTGACAGCCTCTTTAGCCTGCAGTGTCTACGGTCCAAACCCAGCAGGCTCGGCCCATGTTTACATGTTCTTTCATAGAACTACGGACCTCGGAGCATATCGCTGATTGGGCCTTTCATTTACTATTACTTATTTATATTTGTGCTATATGACTGACATGTACGGAATATCTGACAATAAAATTGACTTGATGCCCGTTAGCATTTAATGGCAATAGAAAAAAAAACATTTTTATTCAAACTATGCCAAAAAAAAACAAAAAACCTTCCAGGCACCAAACTGAACCCTAATTGGCTGCTCTAAAATCTGCACACTGGACCTTTAACGCACCCATGTAAGTACTGTCAGTCGTCTTGTTACACATGCGGATATGAAGTTTTACTCCCGGGATCAAAGGTAAGAAGTTGAGAGCATTTTCTCCAACAAATAAAAAAAAAATCTTCAAATGACTCCGAGAATCGTGTCAGGAATGAGAACACGGAGCGCCGCCGTCGACCGTGCTTCAGTGAATCTGTTGCCCGGCGCCTATCTGCTGCACACGTGCGTGCACGTCTGCGTGTGCGTGCAGCCTGTCATCATCCTGCAGCAGCTTTTCAGTCATTCTGGTTCAAAAGAATACATTACCTCAATGAGGATTTTTTAGAAAAATCTGTGCAAGAGTACAGGAAATAGGAAAGACGCCATTAATATGAAGGCTGCTCCTCGTGTGTGTGTGTGTGTTTTGTTGGCAGATTACTATTTTTTTTAAATAATCAGCCAATAAAATCCAGTTAGATCTAATCACTAACTTCCAAACCCTGTGGAACTATTAGCAGGGAGGAGAGCTGCAGCTGAAAGGCTGTTGGATTCTGACCTCATTAAGTTTGAGTGTGTGTGTGTGTGTGTGTGTGTGTTGTACTGGTAGTGGGGGTGTATGAGCAAACAGTGGAAATCCAACCCAGGGGAGACACTAAGCCTCCCCTGCATTCTCACCCATTACTTTACAAAACTGCACACACTCCAACACACACAGGCTCAAACCGCTGCCATGGTCCTGGTGGTGGCTGTGGGTACAGCGGTTTCATTTTATTGGCATGGTGAAAAACTGTTAGCACTGTCAGCTTGGACTTTATTGTGATCACTGTAAAAAGTGTCCATGAAATGTCCCTATTAAGTCTCATATATATTTAATAACATGAACTTTTACTGGAACTGTAAAAGATATGATTACATTTGGAACATGGGTGGAAAACATTGGGTCATTTGAAAAGGCGAAATGGAAGTGACAAAATTAATATGAATAAAGAAGAGAAAAGATATCTATATAAAACATTAGGCACAGAAAAAGTTAATTATAACCAGCCCAAAGCTGAAAATAACTTTATAATTTATAATTTTTTTCACATATTAAAGAAAAAATAATTACCTGAAAATAACTTTATAATTTATAATTTCACATATTAAAGAAAAAATAATTAACTAAAATAAAATGGTAACATAAGAACAGTAAGAGAAAACAATCTAGTATTTTCACCAGGACTTATAACAGAAGTGATGCCAGAATTTGAAATATTAGTCCAATTATAGGTGTTGCTAAAATTTAGATGCATAAAGTGAACAGAATCGACAGATGAAACAAAAAAAAAAAAAAACCAGCACACTCAAATTAAAGCGTTAGCCCATCTTTGTATTCTACATCGTAGCGTAAAAACAACGACACCTACTGTGAGATCAACATGAAACCATCACTCGGCTTAATGCAATCATTAAAGAAAACTGATTTGATTATGCTGGTATACTGGACGGTACGTCAGGTCAGATGTTTGTTGAGGATGGTATCATGCCGACAGAGAACAGATGAAACAAAGAATCATATATATGTATATATATATATATATATGATAGCTGTTATAACAAAGTACGGCTGTATTAATTCAAAATGTCATGGTTACTTGTTCTCAGTGTAAATGTCACCCCAGCCGCTTTTAAAGTTTTTTTTTTTGCTTATCTCCCATAAAGTTAACTTCATCTTTAGTTCAGTTAAACTTTTATGTTATTTTTAATAACAGTAGAACAAATGTCAGACCAGATCAGGTGAGGGAACATTTAATACTTTAGTTAAACTCTGCAGCAGTACTAAACAGCATGAGGAAAGTCTTAAAACGCCCTCCAAAAAATTAAAAATTAAAACTAAAAACGAGAGATGATGAAGAAGTTTGACGGAGGATGTGGCGGCGGGTGGAGGTCAGGTTAACATCTGAATGACAAGTCTTACCTGCCGCCAGGCCCCCAGGTGTCTTTAGGTCTCTCATTGTCATCTGTGTCAGCAGACAACGTCCTGTGTACAACCAGCAGCTTTAATTACACAGCAAGTAGCATAGCATATATACATATTGTATTATATTTAGCCAAGCTATGAAGAATCATGTTGTTTTGCTGTTAGCAAGCAAGCTAAAATCTCATACTAGACATAAATAGAATACATAAACATAAATTAGGTCAGACTAAGGACACAAAATAGGTCATTTTTTACCCATTGTTTCGCTTGCCTACCCATAATGCCTCGGTGTCCTACAGAGAGCTCTTTAGCTTGAGATTTTTCATTTCCAATTTTCATTTAAATACACAAATACTACAGACATCCATCTTCTCCACTCACTGAAAAATGAGGGAGTCACACAGTAATGATGTTTCCAAAAGGGCTCGGCCACAAGATCGTTACTGATCTCAGGGACTGAATTTTGTGCGTATTGGTTATTCCTCAAATGTACGGTTTTCATCTAAGAAAACATCTGAATTCATAACAGGTAGATTTTTCCTGTCAATAACAGATACATCTGCTGGGACAGAAGAATACGCAATGACTCTGAATAATTCTTCATTTCTCATTTCTTCACCTAGCTTACATTATATATCCAATATTAAACTAAATTCTCATCATTTTGGCTAAAACCAGCTACATTTTTGCCAACAGATTTCAGTAGTGAAGCGTAGAAATAGCTAACAAATAATAATAATTAAAAGCATTAATATAATTTAATATAAATAAAAAGCACTAAGATAAATGACATGTAAAAGGAAAATGGATAAGGGCTAATATAAATAAAAAGTCTACGCCATCTATTGGGGAAACGTGGGTATTGCAGGGAAAAGGCAGAAGTATAATGATAATATAAATAAATTATACAATTTGGAAAATTTTGGCGGGCCGGGTTAAAAAGCTGAACGGGATAAAAAAAGCAACACTAGCCAGCATAAACATTCCCAAAGGTCAGTTTACCTTCGGCGGGCCGGGTTAAAAAGCTGAATGGGATAAAAAAAGACACTACATTCCCAAAGGTCAGTTTACCTTACCCAGAATTAGCTCCTACCTTGTGAAAATATCAACTAGCTGTTAGCACAGGGGACGAGCCCCTGTTTAAGCCCTCATTTCCAGCCTGTCATATAGAATTTTGGATTTGGCTTTACTCCTGTCAGAGGGCATCAGGGAAGTGATGCTGTGCTGATAAAAACAAAGCCTGAGAGGCTGATTTGTATTCTCCCCCGTGTGCGCGCCCTGTGATGAATTTACATTGAGGATATACTGTGTCTTACCTGTGCTTGTAGAGGTAAAAAGCAAATCCTGACAGGATCAGGGCAAAGAAGGGAACCAAGATGGCTGCCGCCACAGAGCTGCTGTTGGTGTACGGGCTGGATGGATCCAGAGTCATGGTTACGGGTCCTGTAGATACAGGCAGAGATGGGGCTTAGAGAAAGTTGAAGAATTGAAAATTGAAATCAAATTTCTTAAAAAAAAAACCCTTTGGTTAACAACAGAATCTTTTGAACATGGTGAAAAGTATCAAAGAAAAATGTA
>NC_024311.1:12551996-12605839 GCF_000523025.1 Cynoglossus semilaevis | reverse complement strand
CTTTCCCAATACTTTTAATTCAAAGTTTTTAAGTATGAAACACTTAAAAATTGGGTTATTTTGTAGAATATTCTGGAACATGTTTTCAAGCTTTTAATCTTTTGACTCCCCCTGGTTTCGTTTCTGTCTGTTGGTGTCACTGACGACTCAAACCCACCTTGTCTGATCAGATGGAACTTTCCAAAGTCTTTACTGTGAATGTGACCCTGGTACACAAACGTCTTCTGGTCTGACTCTGCTGTAACCTGAATGACAAAGTAACACACACAGTTAGTACTACAGGACAGTACTAGTACTCTACCAGTCACTGAGATGTTGATGACAGTATTCAGACAGTATTCGATCCTCACATTTATTTGGAATACAGTCATGGGCCATATTGGATAGTTTGGTGGGCCGGATTTTGCCCATGAGCCACCAGTTGATGATCACTAACAAATGTAATTTGATCCATAAAAATAAATCAAATTTAAACTACTTTTCCAGTACCGTATAAAGTTTTGGTAACCATTTTGATGCCTGAACTTTATTAAGGACAACAGCCCTTTGAGCTAATGGGTGACAACATTTATTGACTTTATTAAACTACTTTTCCAGTACCGTATAAAATTTTGGTAACCATTTTGATGCTAACATTTAGCCTATCTTTGGACTTGAATTTCCTTTGAAATTATTTCTAAAATAGTTGCCTTGTTAAAAATGTTTTTTTAAAGTTAATTACCTACTAATTTCAAGCTACATTTTCAGACACAAAATCACGCAGTCACGTCAGGTGAAGCCAGAGGAAAGACAGCATTACAGTTTCACTGTCCAAAGAAAATTATGTTAAAGCTGACGCATTTTTAAACCTTGATGAGAAAAAAAAAAAGGTAGTTTAACCTGATCCCTGAGGGTTAGATATGCCCTTCTGTTCCTGGGCAACAAAAGATCCAAAAAAATCAATCCATCCTGTTCCCTAACCTCTCAAGGATTTAAAGCACGCAAGGCTGGTGATGAATTGGTTTTCAAAAAACGATGACAGCAAACAGAAAGATTAAAATATCAGGGGAATTCATTCCCAAACACAGGTAGCGGGCTTCAAATCCATGCTGAAGCGACTGTTAAAAAAAACAAAACTTTTGAAATGTTTTGTGTTGTAAATGATAACATCTGTGCAAACAAATGGAACGTTGTCATTGTGAGGTGGTGGGTTTCATCCCCTCCACAGGCCGCACTGTCCTCAGGATGTGTCCCTAAAATTATGACACATCAGGTGTGCCGTTCCCTGCTGCTGTACATGAGGACGGATCCATTCATCAAAATCAGATTATTATTCTCCACAGTCGCAGCGTGGCCTGACCTGAGTGCCTTTTTTTGAAAACTTTTTTTTTTTAAACTTCTCTCACCTGCCTGTGTGTCTGCCTGCATGTTAATCACTGGATTCCTATCCAGGCACAGGATCATTGACCTGACGTCTGTTCCTGCTGTGCTCAGCCAGCTCTCATTACCCGCTCTTCAGAATGGGACGTCTGCCAGACTTTGTTTCTGCCCGGCCACAGCTGCTCACTGTCCTCTCTGAGGACACTGAACTCTGTGATCCCTCACACACAAACATTTAATATTTACTATTCGTTTTACGTCCATCTGATTGTCCTTTAACTTCAGCTGAACACCGTGGACACAGGTGAGCGCCAGGGTTCACTCCTGCTCCTCGTCTCTCGCCTTTTTATTTTCCTTGTTTTTACAGTATATGTAGGTTGGGATCAAAGTTCGACAGAGTTTACCCAGAATGCACTCTAAAGTCGCATATTCAGATTTATCACCACAGTGACATACGGTATGTCAGTGATTATCAACTGGTGGCTTGTGGGCTAATTCCGGCCCGCCATACAGTCAGTCCAGCCCACGACAAGATTCCAAAATAAAAATCAAATTCAATTCTTAAACAAAATGTGATTTTTATTTAATTTAATTTGAGTGTCCAGCACCCAAGGTGTCTGTCCAGAAAGGATTTGGTTGGTGACCCCTGCTGTATGTTATAGTAGGAATAAAAATAATATAAAATATAAAAAATAGTTTTTGTTGGTTTTTTTTGTTGTTGCATCTTGATGGTCGGGCCTTGAGAATTTCTATAAAATATAAAAAATAGTTTTTGTTGTTGCATCTTGATGGTCAGGCCTTGAGAATTTTGGTATCAATAAAAATCTGTCCTGGAAAGTGTGTGCTAGAAAAACAAGACCTGGTTTGTTCAATGTCAGGTTCAGAGGAAAACAGACGGCACCAAATTAGATTTACATGCAAATTTGAAATACGTTTTTAAGTTTTTCATTGTTGCCTTACAAGGCAAAAGTTTCTTAAAAAATTACGACATTACGCTAATTATTTAAAAGTTATTTATTCTGATTTTTGCTTTTTTTATGTGTTTTTTATGTGATTTAATATCCTCGTGTTTAAATGTTAGATGTTTTTATTTTTATTTTACTGCAAAGTCTCTAATTTAATTGCATTTTTCCCGTCTTTTATGGGACCCAATCTGTGGATGATATTTAACTATTTCTGGAATGAGCTTTAATTATTTTTTATCGGCCGTAGTTCTGTTTTGCTTTGTTTAAGCTATTTTTCCAGCTACAACTATTCATTGTAGCTAACATTTAGCTACTCTCGCTGTAATTCATCTTCACAGTGTTGCTGATGAATTGCATCATATTGTGTTTTGACACGCCATGCTTTCCAGAGTGTGGAAAAAACCCCTATAGCGAGAAAAGCGTGAGAGTGTTCGGCGTCGTAAAACTCAGACACTGCTCACTTTCGCTTTTGTTACTTGAACTAAATATAAGAAACTGAAACATTTTCTCGACATCTGTCCAAATCGGAATGACTGGGATTTAATCACATCAACGATTAAACAAAGCACCTGTCAATGCCTTGCTGCCACTTTCAGTGATGCTATGGATACATTGTTCCAAAAATCTATGAAGCTGATACTTTGTATGTACTTTATATATACACAAATATTTGTAAACAAGTATGCAATAAAATCAAGAAGACAGATGTCTTACATATCCGTCCATGGCCCAGTTGTCATTTTTGAACTTGCTGTAGTAATGCTCCGTCGGTCCTTTCACCTGGTAGACTTTCAACAGCAACTGGTTCTCCTCTGACTTATATGTACCTGAAAGGACACGGGAAAAAAAACCCCAACTACTTCATGATCAATAGCAGAAAAACAGATGGAAACTGTGGCAATTACCTCTGTCCTTTAATGTGCAAATTACTGGAGACAAAAAATGACTTAAATGACATTAAACTTTAAGGTTCGTACTCTTTTGTACTCTTCTGCTCCGGCTGAATAATTCATTGAGAAATGTCACAGTGAAATGCCAAAACAAACTGTTGTCGGGCAGCCTCCGTCTCTCAGTTGACTCTGCTCAACTTTCTTGAAGGTTATCATTTAAATCAACTCACGGAACACTTGCGTTCATCTGCCAGACTTTCACAGAACGTAAACAGTGCATCATTCACACCAGGGCAGTGCGAGGAGACAGAGAGACGATGTGAGCGCTGAAAGAACATAAGGGGCACTGACCCAAAACCTGTTCATCATGTCCACCAGTACGCCTACTTCATTTATTATTTCCACTCTCTACAGCAGGTTCAAATCACATCTTTTACTGCCCACGACTCATGCGTAAGTCGCTAACGCACTGCTGTATGTTTAGCTGCAGAGTTAGCTGGTTTAATTTCCACTGTATTGTGGGCTATTTAGGACTTGATGTGGTGATAGAACCACAAAATACAATTTAAAATCTGATTAATTGTGGGGTAGTTTGTGATTAATCACGAATAATTGTGACAAATCATGATTAATCATGATCTCTATCAGGCCAGTCACTAGAATCTTTTCTTGTTTTCATTTATTTGATGTGCTAAAAAAACCAACACTAAATAATGTTTTAGGGCACTCAAACTGTATAGCGCTCCCTGGAGGTAGGGCTAGACAATCACATCACTTAGTTTACAAATAACTGCTGCAGATTTTGTCATTTAACTTCTGGTTTCACACCCACAACATTTTTTCTGAGTACCCCAGGTGGACTTGTCCTCTGGTTCCCTCACATGTGGATAACTGACAACAGCTGACCACATGTGGCCCACACCACTTATCCGGCTGAAACCTATTGAACTTTGCGTAGAACAAAAAACCAACTGTGCTGGTGGCTGAGCTCCAACTTTTTTTTTTGTACCTGACAGTCTGATTGACACGCCGCTGGTCTCCAGTAATGTGATGTTAACCCTGCCGCTGGTAGCATTGAAAAGAGTAACTGTCAGAGTGGTGGCCTGTCTCTTCCCCAGATACTCGTAGAAGCCGCTCCAGTCAGAGTTTGGTGAGAAGACGTCTGCAGGAACTGGGCAAGAATATAAAAAAAAATATCAGACAAGATTTTGGATTATGTGTGTTCTTTATGTTATTACATCTAAATAAGTGAACGGAACTGAACTGTTTTCTAGGAATCTGGTCATGAAGGTATAAAGTACCTTTGACAGATAAGTGGTATAGTAGTGCAGCCCACAATGACTACAACCACAGACACCACTAGTTAGTGAAAATGTAGTATTTTATGCCGCGTACCTCGGATCATGTTCTTCTGGACGTCTGAGTCTCCTTTGCCTTTGGGATTGACTTTGACTCCAACTAGAGTGGAAAAGTAATTAAGGAAAAAGAAAAAGAAGAAAAAAAAACTATGAGAAATTAAACTTTAGAAAAAGGTCATGTTCAACAGGAGTGTCAGGGCTCCTCAGGAGTCCAAGGAAGTGGTGGTTAGGGAGTAGGAGAATATTCTGCTTGATTAGAAAAAAATAATATATACATAAATATAGATATATAGATATAGGTATATACTGTATATATAAATATTTTAAAAAATATTGTGTGAATAGATGCACATTTAAAATTAACACAAAAATGTATAAATATGTTTAGTCTTACTCGTGTGTCCCTTTTTTTAAACTTGTATTTATTTATTTATTTATTTTTAGCAGCTGGTTACCTTTACAGAGGGGGGGTTTCCCTGACCATCTCCCATCACTCCTACAGGTTCTGTGCTCCGAGCCCCCGGCTAAATAGAAACCGTCTTGGCAGGTGTACATCAGCGTGTACCCCAGGGTGGGCAGCTCCATAGAGCGAACATCTACGTTAGTGGGGGTCTCTGGTTGTCTGCAAGAATGGGCTGAAGGGGGGAGGGAGGGGGAGGAAATACATCCAGTTAGCAGTGAAACACACATCTGAGGAATCACATTCTGCATCACTGGAGGTGATGGTAAAACTCCAGACAGGGATTTTTCACTATAGTCCTACATTGAAACGTTAATTTTCCACAGGTGAGCGCACATAAAAACGGGGAGAAACCACCACGCCCACCTATGCACTCCGGTTGAGTTCCACTCCAGGTCAGATTTTCTAGACACGTTCTTGTTGTGGAACCCAGGATGTGGTAGTTCTTACGGCACTTGAAGGAAACTTTGCTGCCGACCTAAGAAGGGAAAAGGAGCGTAGGAGATAAATCGCTGACGTAGTTATTGTCACGATGCAGTGACCGGGTATACAAGTGGGGGGGTTTAATATTTTTCAATGTACAAATACATTTTTTTTATTGATAGATTGTCTAGTGTAAATATTTTTTGAAGACTTAAAAGTTGTTTCCATTTGGACTGAATTAGGTTTTAGTTTATGAGAGGAAAATAAAACTGACAGCAAACCTGTCGATGTCCTCACTGTGTTTTGGGTTGAGCTCTCTCACTCTCTCTCTCTCTCTGTCACACACGTGCGCACACACACACTGTGTCACCTATATAAAACTGCCCTCCAGTTCATTGCGTATTCATAAAAACCCATCCCCAAGAAGTGACAGTACTGTATCTCAGAGTACACCCTTGAAAATACTAGTATTTGTGTCTGTGAGTATGGGACTGGAGGGAGTAGGAGTGAGTGGTCTTACTTGAAAACCTTGGGCCATCACTGGGATACCGTAGGCTGGAGTCCCAGGGTCACGGCAGCTGTTGAAGGCTGGGTCTACACACACACACAGACACACACACACACAGAGACACACACACACGTATGTACAGAGATACTCATTGTACTCAGACTTGCAGGAATCAGCAGTCTGTATAAGTCCTGCAAACACAATCATGGCCTCAGCACTTTGACAAAGCAAACCGTCTCAGCACAAAGGCTGATAAGTGTTGTGGGTAAAAATACTCTGTTATCATGAAGTGGCACGAGGCAGAGGAATACTGCAATATATGGTAAGTAGAAGTCGGAACCTCACGGTGATATACAGTAGTGAGACTCAGAGGGTCCTCACACAGCAGCAGTTTGAAAATAGAACCACGTCTACCACTCTGGTCAGAGTGTTAGGCTGCATCACAGACAGATATTTCTGGATGTGTACTGTATGACAGAGTACAGTTATTTTTAAAAGAGGCAGATGATAAAACTGCTCCTGTGTTGCCAGGAGGCTGCGATATAGTAAAGCATCACACTTTAACAACAGCAGCAGTTTTTTTTTCACCCCCTGTTATCATTTCACTGCTTGTTAGGAAATGGAGGCCATGATTTTCCAACTCCGTCAAAACAAGTGTCTGATTGTTACTATAGTCTAAAGGGCGGATGTTTCTTTTCCTTTTTGGAAATGGAACGCTGATATTGAAACTATAGGAGTGACTGATACTGTCAGTCACTGAGTGCAGCCTATCCTTCAGTTACCTATACAGGCTGGTTGGTGTCCGCTCCAAATCCCATCAGCCTGACACACTCTGGAGGCGGAGCCCACGAGCAGATAGGGGACGTGGCAGTAGAATCTGACCTCAGATCTGTAAAGGAGGTTGTTTTTTCAGCAGCATGTTTTTGATGGGAAACAGTAAGAAACAGTTCAATTGTACATACATTTTGTATTTGCTTCATATATGTTAACAAATCACCTGTATGAAAAGGCGTTCCCTTCCCTGAATCCTCCTCCAGGTGAACCAGGATCACCACACAGAACAGCTACAGACACACAGGGAACACACAGGGAGTTTTTGATCAAAAACCGAGAACAAATCATCACTGGCAGCAGTTTGAAGCACATTTCAGAGAGAAGACGGTCGACCAGTCGACCAGGTGACCAGGTGACCTACGCAGACACTGAGGGACCTCTCCTGTCCATGTGCCGTTCCCCTCGCAGCCTAATACAGCAGGAGTGGACAACTGGTACCCATGGAAGCAACTGTAGCTCACGCTTGAACCCCATGAGTAGTCCGTCCCTTCCACTTTCCCATGATGCACTTGGGGTGGAGGTCCGCACTGGATTACTGAAAGACACAAACGCACGATATGACACACAACTGAATTGGTATATTGACAAGAAAAAACTTCTATCCTGGCTGAACAGGTCAAGCCTGTCTACCCTGCGGAGCATGTCCACAACACAAATGTTATGAACAAACACCCGAGAATAATGTCTTTATCCACAGGACTTAACGTTATTGGACATTTTATTTTTTTGAAGGAAAGCCCCTTGATTTGCAAGTGTGTGTTTGTTTGTGTGACATGGATGGAACTTTATCCCACCATGCCTGTCTTACACCCTGATAAAAACCTCAGTCTGTGTGTGTGTGTGTGTGCTCAGCTCCCTTAGATAATAAAAAAACCATCTGCATGCTTTCAAACATCTCAGAGTAATTCTCATCTAACCAGGAGACAGATGGTTCCGTTCATTCTTCCGTCATGATATACAGACACAGACTCACTGACAACAGTGGACTGACAGGACGGAAGAGAGTTATAGAAAGACAGAAAAATCAGAGGCGGATTAGATGAACAGATAGACGGACATAAGTAGACAGATTGACAGGTGGATTGATGGTCAGTGAGAGGATAAATACATGGAAACTGTTAAATAGGAAGAAAAAAAAGATCAATTTAACATCAAGATATTCACTGACAGACAGACAGCTGGATACCATGACAGACCAACAGGTGACTGGCCGTACAAGTCTTAGCAAAATGACGTGTGCGTCATACAGTAATTTCCGGACTATAAGCCGCAGATGAGCAGCAGTGAAAGCACAGAAAAAGTCATCTACAGACACGCTAAAATCACAACAATAATTTTTTTTTAGATATTTGTGTGTTTGTTTGTGTGACATGGATGAAACTTTATCCCACCATGCCTGTCTTACACCCTGATAAAAACCTCAGTCTGTGTGTGTGTGTGTGTGCTCAGCTCCCTTAGATAATAAAAAAACCATCTGCATGCTTTCAAACATCTCAGAGTAATTCTCATCTAACCAGGAGACAGATGGTTCCGTTCATTCTTCCGTCATGATATACAGACACAGACTCACTGACAACAGTGGACTGACAGGACGGAAGAGAGTTATAGAAAGACAGAAAAATCAGAGGCGGATTAGATGAACAGATAGACGGACATAAGTAGACAGATTGACAGGTGGATTGATGGTCAGTGAGAGGATAAATACATGGAAACTGTTAAATAGGAAGAAAAAAAAGATCAATTTAACATCAAGATATTCACTGACAGACAGACAGCTGGATACCATGACAGACCAACAGGTGATTGGCCGTACAAGTCTTAGCAAAATGACAATCAAATGGTTTAGCTCAAGATATTTTGTTGAATCAAGACTTTTTAAAAATTAAGGAAATGCAATTGTTTACTTTTTGTGTTAATTAAATTCATTATATTTTGAATATTATAATATGAGTATTTTGATTTTATTTAAATGTTGGATGTAAATATTACTGAACCCATATCATTCATCAATTTTGTTATATGCAAACATCAAAAAGCATAACTAAAGGATTTGTTTAGGATTTCTTTCTTCCCTGTTTCACATTACACTGTTTGGACATGCACAGGAAGTCATTCTCCACCACTTCTCTCCTTCTCAGTGATCACTGACTCAGTTCCCTCCACCAGCCTCTGGTCCTCTCTCCTCTGTCTTCACCCTCTGTTCTCTGACTTTGGTCCCCTGCCATCTTTCGGACAGCCCCTCTACTCTTCCTTCAGGCCTTTTCCTTCTCATACTGTTAGCTTTTCTACCTCTTTTTACCTTTATCTCTCCTAGACCAGCTACCACAAGATGATGAAAATTTACAGCAGGAGTGAAACATCCAGGATTGGTTCATCAGGTGTAGTGTTAAAAGCTAAACGCAAGAATAAAAGCCTTTCAGATACATTTCTGCCAACACGAGTTTATTGTAAACTCAAGGATGGAAAGAAGAGACTTTTTTTTTTTACCAATTATTATCTGAGTTTTATATTTAGCTTGTTTGAGTGGTGACCTGAGTTCAACAATTTCTCTGATGTTCACCTAACCAGACAACAGTTCCAACTCTTTTCAACAGTATTTATATCTACAGGTGTTATTGCATTGTAATAATATCACTAAGATATAAAAAAGTATGAAAAACTTTGAAACTATGAAAATGTAAATTGTTAAATATAAAATATCCACATTCTCTTGGCTTTAGCATCCGTGCTAGCTGCTGCTACCGCTATTGCTGCTTCGTACAGTTTATACTGTTTATATTCTGTTTGTCCCAGGACTGTTTGTGGCGCTGTTGTCCTTGAACACAGTAAATATCAAGAGCAGTGAAAAAAATCAAGACCAGTGAAAACATTTTGTGTTCATTCAAGTTAGCTGTTCTTAACTCTTATGCTAATTGTGTAGCAAAGGATTATGACATCACTGTCATCATGTAGGAAATTTGTCCTAATCTTAAATCACATTACCGGACATGTATGAACAAATAATAATAATAATTTGTCCACATTTCAAATAAATGTACTAATAACAACAATAATAATAATAATAGTCCACATTTCAAATAAAAGTCTAAAACTAAGAGTCTGCTGGTCACACATTCATGTTTTACTTTTTTTACTCTCACAAATCATAAAGAAAACAGGTCTAGAGAAATGCATCTTTAGAAACAGAAATAATAAACACCAACAGCACCGACCCACAAAGAAACTTTATAGTGTAGTGGAATGTAAATTAACAGTAAAAGGTTATGATAGGAATAAAAAGTTTAAAAAACCTTTGACATCAAAAGAGCTGTAGATTTAAGTAACAATAAAAATAATGTTACCTCTGCTGATCCTCACTGTAATTTCACAGGGAAGTATCATTTGTGGCCCTGGTTTTGACTCCTCTTGTGCGCCCTCTGTCCTCATGACTGCATTACTGCCTCTCCCACCTTTACCTCATCTTTTAGTCACATTTCTCTTAATGCAGTTCAGCCAGTCGACACTTCGTCTTCTCTTCTAATCCCCCCCCCCCTTTTTTTTACTGTGTTTACAGGTTTAAGGACAGGTATTGATTTGTCTCTCTTTGTTTCTCCCATTATTCCTTTACGCTCTTTTGCACTTGCCTTCTTCTGCTTCTTTGTTTTAATAATGTCGTTCCCACCCGACCCTCTTTTTCTTTATCACATTTTTCTGTCAGCAATAATCGTTAGCAGCCTTTTTAAAGGTTTCTGTGTCACTGCAACTTTCCCAACATCACTTGATGTTCTCTGCCTGTCAGGCTGCACATTTATAGTAGTTGCTGTTCTCCAGGAGGATCAAACGCTGGCTATATGTGGATTATTTAACGTTGGTGGAAGAAACAAAAGATGTAAACAAAAATAAACTAAAAAGGTGAGTAAACCGGGACAGAACAGAAAGTCAAACAAAACTCTCCAGTATTTACCTATCAATTCTACCCATTCAACTATTCTGTTTTTTTTCCGTCACAAACTCCTTTTCCATCACCTGGAGTATCTTCTACGTAGTTTCCCCCCTTGCCTGCATCCCTCACTGGTTTCCTCTCACTAGTGGCTCTTCTAGGTTTCTTTCTTCCTATTTTTTTTCATCCCAGTTCAAAGCTCACGCAGCTGCAGGAGCCAGCAGGAGACTTTCTGTTTGTGGTACGAAGCGGCAGGGAGGATCTCAGGAAGCATTCCCCCTATTTCAGTCGTTGAGTATCATCATCTAAACTCTAAATATGCGCCGCCGTAAACTCCAGCCCATTTAATTTTAAGGCATTCTGTCTTTTCCTCTGCCCTCCTTGCGTTTGTGAAAAGCAGACTTGTTTTAGGAAATAAACTCCAATAACAATGTGTTATTGTAGAGTTAATGTATTGGAATGTTAACCTGATTTGACTCTTTTTTTTAATGTACTGTTTAAACTAACAATCTGTTCATTTGCCACGGCTAAATTATTACCGTACTTTATAAACGGTGCCTGCTGTTTGTGGGCTGTTTACAATGTATGAATCTCAGCCTGTGGTTAAGTCGGGTTTCTACACTGTCCGCTCGTTGGTGATGGTTTCACACTGAATGGATCTGTAGTGTATAGGCTCTAGAATTCAAATGAAAGGATTTAGATGTTTTTGCCTATAAAATATCACGTTATGCTACATTGACGCCGTGGGCAAAACAGGCCTCACCCCACCATCTGTGCATATATCTATATATATCTAATAACAATATAAGCCTTAGACGTCATCCTTACCTCTACAACTGGGTTTTGTTTGGTTCCAGGTTCCATCTTTGGTGCAGCGCAGAACACTGTGTCCGAGTCCAGGTGGTTCCATCAGGTGTCCAGGGTTGCAGCGGTAGGTCACTGTGTGATTGAAAATGAATTCCTTTCCAACATAGTTCCCATTGGCCACTGGACCGGGGTCTCCACAGGCAATTACTAGAAGTGGAAGAGAAAATAATTAATAATTGAGGTATATGGTAAAATATATTTACACTTAGTTAAAAAAAATTACATCCAGTATGAATAGAATAGAATAATGTTTTTTAAACTGAACTAATCCGAGACCATAAAGTGTTTTTTTTTTTTTTTTAAATGTGAGCCACACCTTCCCTTGAGCACTTAGGTGAGGGTGGAGGCTAGTGCTGAGGTGACAGTTCTTATTTATTTTTCTTATTATTCTTATACAGAATTGACGAATCACAGAGAAAGATGAAGGACCATCTGGTACCTGTACAGTCAGGTGGTTGTCCTGTCCATGTGCCATTCGTTGTGCAGTGTCTGGTGGTCAGGCCTGATGTTTTGAAACCTTCCCAACATGCGTAGGCCACAGAACTACCGAAGGTGATGCCGTCGCTGAAGACGATTCTTCCGTGAGCCGGAGTGCCGGGGTTACCACAGGATACGGCTGTGGGTGTGGGGGGAGAAGGGGTGGTTGGGGTATTAAACAGTGGTAATTAATCACACACAGGCAATCAGTCTGAACAATACAGCACCGCTGTCACTCAAGGCTTATCAACTATAGGCTGCAATAATGAGATTATCACTGGAGTCAGCTGGAAGGAACATAAAACATATCCTTGAGCTAGTGAAGCTGATTAATAAGTAAAGGTTGTTGGACTGAGTCCCGGCACTGAACAGCAGATGTACAGTATTCTGCGTGTGTGCTGGAGGCTGGCAGGAGACTGGTAATACATCTACAGAACAGCAGCCACTATAAGTGCCACTGAGCAAAGCACTACGACTGGAGAAATGCTCCAAGGACAAGGTTCTGTCGGTTATTAAAATACAAGACATGATGCCAGCAGAGATGAGGCGCCGTTCTGCATAAGACTGTGATGGTACGACACCCAGCAGCTGGGAACTAAAGCAAACAAAAACACAAAAGTGTGTTGGTCATGCAGCTGAGCGTCCAAGCTAATTATCAGTCAGAGCCTGCAGACAATGTCCTTCCTGAGCTGTACTGGGACGGACATGTCCTGAAAGAATGGGAGCAATGAGTAAAAACACACCATTCAACTTCAGGTATGAGTGAATTTTGGGAAGGCTGATAACCATTCAGGACACACTGATGTGTGTTCCTGCAGATGTTTTCACACATTTTCTTTCTTGGTTGGCTAGAGTCATTGTGACATAATGTTCAGCTTAAGGGCAAACTATGGCCCATGGCCCAGATATGGTCCACTGAGCTTTCTAACCCAGCCCACTAATCACTGGTACAATGTATGGTTAAGACTGATTTACTTCCTTCTGTTTCATGTACTGTATTTGCGTTGATTGTAATTCCAGTTGACGCCACTAGAGGGCAACATAAATCACATGAGCCATCATTTTTTAGAAGGTTGAGGACATTCTACATCCAATCGATATTAAACTGGCCTGCTGGTCAAATTTTGAAAGTTTGCCCACTGGTGGCTTAAGCAGTTATTGCAGTTTATATGGTGAATACTGTAATGCAGTAAAACCTGTAGTCTTTGGCTACCCTGTAGTACAGCGACACATCAAAAAAAAGTTTTTCATTCAGCTGTTACAGTAGAGTGAAGGACAGAACTGCCAGAAAAACAAAACAAACAAAAAAACCATGATGACGGCTGATGTCCGTCCATCATTAGTTTGCTGGCGAAGCAACCGTTATTACCTAACTAACCCCGGCACATTTCACTAACAGGAAGGAGACAGTGGACGGCCTTCGACAGTCCAACACCTATTGATGGCATTCATTACTCACAGCCCTTAAAAGCTCTGTATAAGAATATATATGTGTGTGAGACAGACATGTGTGGGTTGAGTTAGAGCACATGAAGCAAGGATGTGTGTGTGTGTGTGTGTGTCTGTACTGTTGGTACTGTTTCTGTAGGTTTTTATTTTCCTCTTTATAAATGCGCGCCTATGGATTTTTCTGTGTTTGTGTCCCGGTGATAGATGTCTCATCCTTTCTGAATCAGCTTTTAACCACAATTAGCTTAATGAAAAACAACTGTAGATGGACATAAATAATTAGGGCGACACAAACACGGACACCAGTGAAGACAAAAGACATACAGCTCTAAGAGAAGTTTGTGTGTGTGTGTGTTTAGGTGCTGTAAGGTCGAGTGTCTGTAAGATTAAAAGGCCAGGTTTTAATGCTATTGATTCAGTACGTGGAGGCAAAGGAAGACTTACAAATAAAAATAAAATTTACTGCCGGACTGTCAAGACTCGGCAGAAATCAGACAACTGCGATTCAGTGTAGAATTCCGCCTTGTACTGCAGTAGAACTGTTCCTGTTGTAGTTATTATTAGTACAGTAATCATTGGCTGTCAGAGCCCACCCACCTTAACACTGTGGTACTGGAGTATCAAACTGATTACAGCTCACGACTGATGTGTTGGTTATGTATCCAACTGTAGAATATGAGATATGTTTTTCTTCAACAGAAAAATGAGAAAAATTTCAAAAGAATCCATTGACTTCTTCCAAGGCTGATATCCCTGGCTGTGCTGTGCAGCTTTGAATCTTTTTTCTTTAAACTTTTCTTCTTTCACATGGATATAAGTGGAATTCAAATAAAATGCAGCTTTTTAAAATATCTGAGCTGACATCATCTTGATTGACTGATAGCTACTAAAATGTCTCTGCTGTCGCCAGAAATTTGTGATGTCAAAATGGGGTCACAAACCAAAAAAGGTTGGAAACTACTGAAATACTATAAAGTTCCTGACTGGATTTCATGGCGACAGATTTCAGGACCTTATAGATGTGATGATCAGGAGCGAAACTAACAGCAGGAGTTCTCCTGGTTCTACAGTTCTCCTCACACTGAATTGACCGTACAGTAGGTGTGAATGTGAGTGTTAATGGTTGTTTGTTTTTCTGTATGTGGTCACATGATGGACTGGAGAACATACCAGGGTACTAGCTGAATGAATAGTATATTTGTATTGAAATATATGTACGTACGTACGTATATATATACTGTATATATATTTATGTCTATATAAATGTATCTATCTAACTATACTGTATATCTGTGAAACTGTTGAATCATCCCGATGAAACATTTTGGCCAAACGCTGCAGTCTGCCTCCAAAAATATTTCGGTGGTGATTCTATTCTTCCTCATTAAATTCAACTTGACCCTTCATCTCTCCAGCATTCTAGATTTAGTGTAGCGCTGCTGCTTTGGGTCACAGCAACACAATATGTGAGTGCCCAGCGCCTGGTATGACTCAACCGTCCTCCCACCACAGTATCTTCTAAAATTACTGCTCCAGCAGTTCATCTATCTCATTACATTTACTGCAGAATCTGCTTCACGGAAAAAAAAAAAGAAAAAACAAAAACCCAGAGTGAACCAAAGCAGTGTCCACTTCAACAAATACAGTTTACATTTCCGGGCAGGCACCACACGCTCTCACACACACACATATACACACACAGTAGCTGAGGATTTTGTGACTCACTTTAATTTTTCATTAAACCACAGGGGGTTAAAGTGAATCACTAAAAATGTGGTTGTGTGGGAGCCAATTTATCACCTCAGTGCTGGGAGAAACCAGCTGGGTCAAGAGAGACTGACAAACTGCAAATTTTGGTCACAGCTGCCAAGACATGGCAGGCATGTTGATGTGTAGCAGGAATTACTCAAAATTATATATATATATATATATATATATGTATATATGTATATATATATACATATATACGTATATATGTATATATATACATATATATGTATATATATACATATATATGTATATATATACATATAATAATTTGAGTGACTGCAAATAGGGAGTGCATGTGGTCAGAACACATGACATACTACAGACTTTACTGTAAACACAACAGACTTACAGTAATTGCCATGGACACGGTGGCATGTAGACTAGCAGGGTCTAAGGGTAACTCAACAACAACCCAGATGAAAACCAGTTTTTACTATTTTACTACTCAGCCTTGCAAAGTCGTTCAATTCTGAAGTTTAACTTTGTTCACACCACTGACCCAAATCCACACTTTTATTCACATGTGACCCATATCTTACAGTCTGAACAGCAACAATCTTCACTTCAAACTTTTAAATCAGACCCATTTTCTTCTCTTAAAACTTTTATACTTTTATATTTAGTAGGTGGGTGAGTGAGGGTAGGGTAAATATTTTTTTATTTCTAATATTTCATATTGGTAAAGGTGTCAGGTAACGTTCCGTACCTTGACAGACGGGCTGCCTGCCGCTCCAGGTGCCGTTGTTGAGGCAGGTCCTCTCAGCTGAGCCAATCAGAGCGTACCCAGCCTCACAGCTGAAACGTAACAAGCTCTTGGTTTTGAATTCTTCTCCCCCCAGACGTGTACCGTGGGGCGGGGTCCCCGGGTCTCCACACTCTCCTGGACTCACACCTGTGGTGACATGAGGAAAATATTCCACTTCGACTTAGTCACTGTGTTTTACTCAAGCAGAATCTACGCTCATTATTTCTGCCACCCCTAGAAGAGTGGTTCTTAACCTACGGTACTCGTAGCACAGGTGAAAGAAAAGCAAACCAAAAGACAAGCACGAGATGCATGCCCGTCAGAGCTGAACACACTTCACACACTTAATTTGAAAAAACAGCTGCACAAACTGCACATCCATTACCCTCCTAATAGGTTTTAATGATTTTTTATTGTAAAATCATTAGGCGGGGGGGAGGGAAGGGAATTGGGGGGAGGCTGCCCCTGACAGATCCAATCACGACCCCTTATATAATGAAAAAGCTCAACAGCTACACGCAGTTTTGTTGTTTTATTCTATATTCTCTGCTGCAGCAAATGCATCATTTGAAAGCTAACTTTTTTCTTAAATAAATAAAATACAAACAAAAGTGCACAAAGACTCGGGTGGAGCGGTCAGACTCAGGTTCCATCCTGGGGAGGATCTGTGACTTAAACAGGGCACAGCTCTGAATGCAGCTTCTTGCATCTGAATGAGGTCTTCAGCTGCAGGAGGAATTCCGCCCTGCTGAGCCCTGTGTCCTGAAGACAGCAGAGGGAGCTCAGTGGAATGTAACGCAACCACGAAGACAGTGGAGGCAAAGTTTAAGGCCGAGCATCTGTAGTGTTGAAGGACATATACAATATGTATGTGTAGTTACACATATGTTTATAAATATATATACATATATGTGTGTGTGTTTATTGTATTTATATAAACACATCTATATATGTTAATATAAACAGCATACACATATAAAAATATATCCATATATGTACATACTTATATACTTACATATGTATATACACGTCCATAATGTGTTAACATTGTATATATATTTATATATGTATTTATGTATGTATATATGAACATAAATCTAAATTTAAATCAGTATTTGTTACACTGCTGCATTTTTACTTTAAACCAGCCTTACTTCCTGTGGGAACACCAGGTGTAGGATTAACCAGTCATACTATACTAAACTACGTAAATGTTAATTTTACATATAGAGTTGAAGGTGCTGCCTACAGGTGGCAGTCTTAAATCACTTAAAAAGTAATAACTCTTTTACAGGCATTCTTATCTCAAAGCCAAAACCTCACTGGAGCAACTTTTAATGATTCCTGACAGGACTGTAGGTGAAATAGCATAAATATATATTTTTTTATCGTGTGTCAAAAACACAGTAACTTAAAAAAGTTTCCTTGCAAGTAACTTGTTTTTAATTGCCTCAACATTGGTTCCTGTTAAAAAACAAAAAGGCTTTTAATTTAATTCTGCTGAACATTTCTCTAGACTAATTTTGTTTTATGTTTATTGAAGAAGTAAGAAGAAGTCTGGGTTTTCATTTGTCCTTTGAGTTTTTCTCTAAGTATTTTAAGAATAAAAACCTGTTGTTTCACTTTAGTTTTTTGTGTTAGACATCAACAGAAATTGTTGTTTTCTGTGTAACAAGTTTTATTAAAGCTCACATGTCATAGTGAACAAGGCAGTGTGCAGTACTCTTACCGGTGCAGTATGGAGGCGCTCCGCTCCAGGTGTTGTCCTCCTGACAATGACGAGTCGTGTTACCCACCAGCAACCCCCCAGGCAGACAGGAGTAGTGCAGCACTGAGCCATAGGTCCAGCTGCTGGCTCCGGTTACAACTGCATTCGGTGGAATCCCAGGGTCGCCGCAGGAAATTGCTGCACACAGTCAAAATAAGAATGTATAAAAACAGGAACTTGTAATGACCCTGATGTTTAATGTCCACCTAAAGCAGGGGTGCCAAACATATGGCCTGAGGGCCAAAACTGGCCCGCTTGATGCACTCTTAGATAAAAAATACACAAACATTTCATGTTCAGGAAATGTTTAGTAAAGTTACAGTATATTTCATTAAATATGAAGATTTATCGAATGTACGTTTGTGGATGAAAACAAAGGGTAGAAGACAGACTTGTTGTTATTTATAGGTAATTATGTTATGATTGTACTGGTCTGGCCCGCTTGACATCTAATTAGGTTGTATGTGGTCCCTGAACCAAAATTAGTTTGAGACCCTTGTCTTAAGGCCTGGTTCAACAGTGAGACATATGGAGCTTTTCATCTGTTCTCTGTGTTTGTTGTCCATGATCTGGTAAGTCATAAAAGGAGCATCAAGAAGAAGACAAAGACAGAACAACAGAAATCATCTACCGACGCCATGTTCGTTATGGCCCCAGAATTTAATTTAAAACTCTGGCCCCTAGTGGATGTACTGCTTAACGTCTATACCAAAAACAAGGCATGAATTGTAATATATGTGCAGTGATGTTTGACATAGACAAAAAAATTACATTTGCAAACATGAAACTACTCTTAAAGCCCGATGAGGTTGAAAAAAAACCTGCACTCCCTTGAATGTGATTTTATCAATGCTGAAGTATTGCTCGCATCATATTGACTTTACTTAATAATAATAGAAAAGAAACATGAAAAGAGTCTGCCCCTTCTTTTGTTAGATAAGAAATAGTATAAGTAGAAATTATTCCATAACATCAAAGCAACTAGAGTCACTGCAGAAATGTCATTTTTTCCAATTTTGTAAAAGATGAAGTTTTACAGCGCACAGGTTTCTGGAGGACACTGCACTCACAGTTTTTCTATTTCTGCCAAATGACTGGTCCTCTGATATCTGCCCTTACCCCCAAACTGTATTACTTCATCCTCTCCTTGCCCCACAGCCACAGCCCTCACTCCCCCCAATTTTCCAATAAAACCTTGTTTCGTGAATGTAATGCTGGGTGCACAGGCACCGGCGTGTCATCAGTATTCTGACCCCCTCTGTCTGACTCCTCATCTCGACCACTCTGTTACTGCTGCAGTCCTCTGTCTCTCTCTCTGAATCACTCCCATTCATTCTGCTGCTCTGGAGTTTAATCTTGTGTTTCTATCAGCCGTAGTAGCCGTCGGACAAGAGAACCAATGGCCCTTTCACACTACTACTCTTTTTTTTTTTCATCCTCCCCTGACATGACACACAAACACACATGCACACACAGGCTTTTACCTACCTGCAAACCTATCCTAGAAAAAAAATTTAAAAACATATCTGTGAAATTGTTATTTCCTAGAACGTCTGTCACCTTAGTTTTTCTGTAGGCTTTAGTACATAAGGATACATACATATACATACATATTTACATATATAAATGTATATAGACACACACGTGCATGTATACATATACATACATATATAAATATATATAGACACAGATAAATAAATACATACAGTATATACATAAATATATACAGTATTTGTTTATACATAAATACATACACAAATAATTTGAGACTATGTGATTTTGTCAATAAATACCTTGGCAGCGGGGGATTGGTCGATCCCATCGTCCATCATGCTGACATGTGAGCAGTGCTGAGCCCAGCAGGTAGAAGCCTCGCTTACAGTGTATCACCACGCTCACGCCGTAGCTGAAGACTTCTGGGTAACGTAGGCCCGACTGACGCACACCATTCTCCACGTGGCCAGGATCAGTACAGTTGACGACTGCGGCAGAGAAAAGGAATCACTGAAAGGCTTTCACTGCTGGACAGTTCCAATCAGAGGTGAAGTGGTTTCAGTGCTGACTAAATGAAGACAAAGCAGGACTGCTAATGACTCGGTGTATAAACAGAAACGAGACACGATGCTCACTCCTCTCAGCAGTATTGAACTTTACAGAACCAACCGCCACCGAACCACAGCAGGGTGTGACGGGTTTTTAGGGCACGTGGCCCTGAACCAGTGCTGCAGATCAAAAATGTCCTGACTTCACTGTTTCTCATTTGTGAACGGCTCCTTTGTCGCAGCCCGCTGTGGTCTTTGTTGGATTCTGCTCTGTTCACAACTTTTTCTAAGGTTTCCTCCAACGTCGCTCCACCCTTTGGGTAGATGCCAGTTCAAAAAAGTGAGTTTCGATTCTCCACAATTCATAGCAGAGACTGACACTGACTCAAAATCAAAATCAAGTCCATGGGGGATATACGGAGGGGTGTGTGCCTGAGTTGGGGGGTGCGTGTGTGTCTCTGGCACCCTACGGGAACAAAGAACATTTCTGAAAGTTAACTGACAGCAGTGTGCTGGAGAGAGGGGGAGACAAAGGGAGGGAGGGAGAGAGGGAAGGAGGGAAGAATATGGAGAGACGGTGGGAGTGTGTGAGGATGAACCTTATTGGTGGAAGAGCCTTGCTGAAATTTTTTTTCATTAAATCGGCTCCTGTGAGTGGGCTGCAAGGTTGAGTATTTGTATTTTCTTACACCACTAGTGACACGCTACCAGAAGTCCTGCTACGCAGCCACCAAACTCTATTATTATTACACTATACTAAACACGCTACCAGAAGTCCTGCTACGTAGACACCAAGAGTGTGTGATAGTCTAAGACTATCAGACACGCTACCAGAAGTCCTGCTACGTAGCCACCAAACTCTGAGTGTGTGTGCAAGAGTCTAAGACTATTAGAAAAAAATCTTTATGAAATCTATTATTATTACACTATACTATACTATACTATACTATACTATACTATACTATACTATACTGTACTGTACTACTATATTCTCCAAGTTGTTTTCTCTCCATACAATTCCTACCGAAATCAAACTCCTTCAAATGTTCTTTCAGTTTTGGGAAAATAACAAAAGCCAGAACTTCAAAAACAGCAGAAATATTCAAATTTCTTTTTAAAAATTCAGATCTGGTTTAAAAATTGTGAAACAGTTATCTTCAAGTAGACCACTGGAAGCCTTTCTGACTTGTGTTTGTATTCAGAAGTTCTCAGTGATTCATCGTTGTGGGTGTGATACCATGAATGCTGCCCCTTGTGGACCTGATCCATCACTGTGTGTGACCATTACTCAGTTCAGCTACAGTTCACCAGCAACAGAGTGAAACCAGTTGATACGAAATTCTAAAACACTACCTACTGCATAACTGACAAATATTTAGATGACTTAATCCCCCTGATGTTGTCACTGTATTTCACCAACTTTAATTTTCCCATGAGTCCATGGTTCAAAAACAATAATGAGCCGACCAGAAAAAGTGCACGGCTCCCAGGAGGCCATTTGTTGGTAAGGCACATTTAAAAAAACATCAGACGAAGAAACAAACAAACAAGATCATCTGTTGTAACGCTCATAAAAGTCATCAGGGTTCAAGCTGAAAATGAAGACGACAGATAATTAAACTGCACAATAAAGCATCATCATGGGACAATTACGACAACCGCACATCCCTCTCCTCAGCCTCTCAACTCCATGTCTCCCGGTCCACTTCATCCTCTAAACTCCACACGACATCCCCTCTGGTTCTGATCACCGTGTGCTCCGTTGGGTTTGTTTACTTTTCCTATTCTCGTGTGCTGAATAAAAGGAAAAAGCTTTTCTTGGAGTGATGTGTCCGAGGTACTTGTTGTCATGCTCAGCTGGGTTGAGCAAGAGTTACAGCTCGGCTGGGCCGTTTAATTGGACGACTGTAGATTTATTTAGAGAAATAAGTCCGGCTCCCGCGGGATGTGTGGCCTCCAGCCTTTCGCTCAGGCTTTTATTGTGTTTATTATTTTAGTTGGATGGTGAAGCCTGTCTGATGTGATGGTGGTCAAGTGCAAAATTCAGAAAAAAAAAAAACTCATTCTATTCGGACGTTTTAACCAGACATTGATATTTTAGTGAAGCCAGTTAATTAAAGCTCTGGGATTTGAGGAAAATGTGAAGCTGTTTGATCTGATGCTGCTTTTATGTTTATATCAGAATTATATGATTATACATTTTCATCACACAGAATTTCATAACAGCTCAGCTCCCGTCAGCTGTTCCTGGAGTATAAAATTTTATTCTGTTATTTGACCAGACGCAATGGGTTCCAGAACAATGAAAAACTTTTCCCAGAACAGATGCTAATGTGGTGCCTGTCCATTAGGCCAACCCACAAAGGCAAAGCTGTCGTGGCTGCCTTGTGATTTCTTTTTATAATGTGAATTTATTTTATTTTCCAGTGTATGTTGGTAACGACATCGTCTTCTGGGAACGGGACGGTCAAATAAGGTTTAACCCAGAAAATAGAGCCAGGATGTGCTGTGACTTCACAAATGTGTTATTGTTCATTTGTCATTCAACGTTTCACTTCTATGCAGATGACTTGCGACTTTATATGAGAATGAAAACAGGGGGAAATGATCTGAACGTCTTCATTTAAATGCAGCTTTGGCTCAGCAACAACCTTCGTCACTTTAGCTGAGATAAATCTAATCGATTTGTTTGGTAGCTCAGATGTGTACAACAGAGCTATGGCAGGCTGACTTCATTTAATAAAGACTGCGTTTACTTTGGACAGTGATCCTGAATTCACTCACTCACTCAATTCTTGATTAATCAACAAACAGCAATCGCCAGGTCCTCAATAAAAAAAAATGGGAAGGGCATTCATTTTCTTTGAGTTTCTTTTGTATTCTGTGGACCATTTACTTAAATAATGCGTGCACTGAGGCTAAGAAAAATGTTCTCTCTGTTTTTAGCTTTAGCGATTTCATTTATCTGTATTATTCAATGCTGTACTAAAACTAAGGAGTAGGAGTTACTCACCATCCTGTTTTGCTGTGAAAATCTTAATTTAAAATCTTAACTATTCTTGAATGGAGGTTTGATGGAAGGGAAACACTGATGCAAAAATCTCATTCTGCTTTTTCTCAAGTGGAAGAAAAAAAGGCATGGAAACCAATCAGAGGAACTCTGAGGCTTCAGCAGAGATCTAATGTAAGCCTGGCGTAATGTATGAGCTCCTGACCTTTGCAGACAGGCAGCGGGCTGCTCCACTGTCCGTTGAGACGACACTGAGCACGGGCGTTGCCACTCAGGATGTAACCTCTGTTACAGGTGAAGTTGACGACGTCGTTGAGGTTGAACTCGCTGCCATTAGTCCGTCCATTTACCGGGTTTCCAGGGTGACCGCAAGTGATTGCTGAAGAAGGAGAGCAAAGAGTGCGGAAAATGTGTTACTGCGCTGACATTTGAAAAAGATGTGTGGTTTCTGTCGCATCACTCTCCAACGTGCAGCTTCGTTTTTGTTTACGTAGAACTCAAACATCCTCCAGTTCCATGAACTGTTGTTTCTGTGAAGAGGTTTTTTTTATTTTTCAATCTTTCACACAATATCATCATCATATCATATACTTCATAGTTTTATATAATAATCTGGAATTTCTCTGCAGCCATTTAGGTGGAGAATACGTATATTTTTCCATCTATATCATTTAAAAATAATGAATAAAAGAGTTAGATACAAAATGGAAGTAAAAATAAATAACATACGTTGTATCAATATGTTGTAAAGAAATTATAAAAATAATTATTGGCTACGTTAGAAATATACATGAACAAATAAATGTAATTTTGACACACATTTATTTTAATGCTGCAAATAAATTTTGTTTTGTTGTTCCAAAAAATAGTCTTTATTGAAGTTCTATTGAAACAGATTTTTTTTGGAACAAATAATTAGTGGTTCTTTTCTTTTGATTATCTTTAAATAAAGAAAGTAAATGACTATGATTGGACTTTCTTTGAATGAAGTTCAAACACCGCTGCTCTACATGAACTGGAACAGTAGCAGTAAATAATGAGCAGCGTGCAAATGCAGCCTGTTTGGTTTATTAGAGTACTTACGGACGCAGACAGGTGTTGTTCCGGACCACCGATGGTCTTGCTGACAGATTCTAACTGATGTGCCAATTAGACGATATCCTAACATGCACTGGTACACCACGGTGTCACGGTAACTCGACCCGTCTCCGCTGATGTGTCCGTTGACTATGGGATCCGGAGAGTCACAGTGACCGGCTGGAAGGCAGAAAACGACATAGTTGGATTTTTAAATCATGTCGTCTGGTGACAGCAGTCTGAGGGCTGAGGCAGTTACAGGTGCATAAAAAGGTACATTCAAACCATCTGTCCTCACGTGTTCTAAAAGTGGCCCCTGCAGAACTGCACCCTTTTAAGGTTTGTTCAAACCCAAGCCCATCATTTAAAGGACACTTCTCGAGAGTTTCGGTGCAGAGGACTGTTAAAATGCAATCAGTATAATTTCATCCATTCTTTACCTCTATGTCGCCTTTGCCTTATGTGACTGGGCTCTGACAGCCCATGATGACTTTGATAATATGTTTCACCTAACGGATGATTCAGAGAATATTGTTGATGTCCTACTGATATTAATAAATATATACTCTGGGAAATCACAGCTGCTAAAACTGTTGACAGCAGTAGACACGCTGCACAAACTCCTCTCCTAAATACATTATATCTGTTCTGTAAAATTGAACCTAATTGGGATTCAAACCAAGAATCAGCTGCTGGCACTCAAATTAACTGCTGTGCCTCCCGTGCAGAATCTGAAAGCACTGCAATACTTATGATCTGTTGGTAATTAGAACTCATTATGTTCAGATTGATGGTGAACTTTTGTTTAAAGCTCTGTGCTGTGTGTCAGAAATAGAAATTGCTCCACATGGAGAAGTGGTCACGGGATGAAGCCCCAAAAATACCCTGAGACTTCCCAGTGGACAGAGGTCAGGTGACACTTTGTACTGGTACATACAGATGGAGGCATGTCTTGTAGTTCTTTTTATTTATTTATTTATTTTTTAGGTAAAACACTGATTACAGTGTAACATGGTTCAGATGACAGTAGGTGGTTTTGGTCAGACGTCCTAACTGACTTTTATCTATTAGACCGAGCCTCTGTCTCTGAACCGTAGCGTCATAGCAGATCTCACTACGGTGACTTCTTTACTTTGCTGCCATTCTTTTATCTTCTGTGCCTGCATCATATTGTCAAACAGTTTGTCAAATATCGCTCCGTATTACAAATCGGATTAATTGTCATCAATTAAATGGCAAAGTCTCTGATTAAAGCAATTGTCAGCGTCTAAATAACAGAATCTAAGAGGCTGAGAGCTGCCTCTGATGTACTGTAGTTCCTGCTTGTTGACTTCTCAAGGACCACGACTTGCGCCACACAACGACATATATTCACCAGGTGGAGCTCTGATTATTATGCATGAATACTTGAAGCATTGGTGAAGTTGAACACATGGGATCTGGGGTGAAAATGACTGAGTCTATGATTTATTCATTAGAAAAAAAAAAGTCAGCATTAAACTGAGAACAGCTTTGGGTGTGATTTTATGTGGTGTCGTCAGTGGAAGTGAGAGCAAACTCATTTAAAGATTTTTTAAATATATATATACATATTAAAAAAAGGTATGTACTCCACTCATCCCCAAGGTTACATCACGGTGGTAGACTGTCCATGTAAAATCAGAATTAATCATCTCTGGTCAGTGCTTACTGGAGGCTTAAATAACACCTTTAATGTAATAAGTGATAAAATGCCTCAGACACTGGTTTATCATTTGAGTTACTCAGGCATGGGCACCGTTTATCCTACTTATTGCTGCTCTCACTTTCACTGACGACACCTAAGAACAGCACGTCTTACTGAAGATTACGTCTTAAATAACAGCCCTCCGACTGTTCACACCTCCAGCCCCCGACATTGGGTTTTCACCCGCTGGTTTCAGCCGGTGGGAAACTACTGCTCTAAATATTAGGCCTCTGGCCTTCAGTGAAATCAGGAGTGGAGTCCTTCAACAAGCAGGATGTGACTTAGTGCCAACATCCTCAACGGTTCTACAGAAAAGGAAAAACTCTCAGCTTGCACAGGTGTTTAGAATCAAATAAAATGTAAAAAAAAAACTAAAAAAAAACTCTAAAAACCTTTTGACTTTGCCTCAAATTCACGGCTGATTCTCAGTTTTTGCTGTTTGAAAGTGGACATACTGCTTTGATCAAATGATACGCCTTTATTTAATCTGTCTTTACTTTGGCAGCAGTGTGTATGTGTGTGGGGGGGGGGGATGGGGGGGGTTCTTACTTTGGTCGGCCAAATCTTTTTAATTGGTCCTGTGCGATCTGTCTCGTCCCACATTATTTTAGGGCACTTTACTTAACACGGCCAAGAACTTTTTTTTTTTCCTCATATAATTATCAAATACTTAGAGCAAGAAATAACTTTATATAGACAGCAGGACCAAGAAGAGAGAAACCAGATCAGAGATACGTCTCAAATCAAGTCATTACGTGACAGCAACCTGGATTATTCTGAAAGTTTGAAATTAAAATACAAATGGAAAATATTGTCAGGTTCCTCGGTGTCTTCGAGCCCAGACTTACAGACTCTGCTGAATATTTTATCATCCATACATATCTGTTTGCCTCTATTCTAAATTATGAATGGACACTGAGGCCTGTTGGACTCACTTTGATTACCAATCTCACAGTTAATTTTTATGACTAAGTGTCTAAGGTCAGGACACAGTATACAGTACACGGCATCAAATTTAATGACCCTTACCCAGACACCTGGTTTCTGCTCCGCTCCACAGCCCATTAGCGCCACACTCTCTGACATGTGACCCCACCAGGGTGTAGCCATGGTTACAGATAAAGATTGCAGTTGCTCCAAATGTGGTCAAGGTTCCCAGTTTGGTGCCAAAGGGTGGAGTGGGAAGTTCTCCACAGGAGATGACTGAATACGAAAAAAACAACAGAGAACGATGAGGAATATAGAGGAAAATACAAAGGAAATACAAAGGAAATACAGTGTTTTACAGTTGTTAAAGGAAAAGTTCATGAAAGTTCATCTCTACAACCCACGGTTCACCTCTGTGTTTCCAGAGAAACTCTTGAGGCAGGTACAACCTGCTTTTATTAGTAGCTTTGTAATTATTTGCCTCCGACATTTTGCACTGCCAGGTCTTCAGGACATTAGGTAAGACAGATAAAATGTTGCAAGGCCTAAATTAAAACCAATCCAATATAAGTGACTGAATAAGATTTAGGTCAGAGGATTTAAGACCCACTTTTGTCCCTAATTCCTCGGGGACATTGTTTGCAAACCGTTGGCTGGGTTGAAGAATGGTCACTGCTATTCACTGCCAAATTGTCTCAAAGCTGCTGCAGAGTTTTGTGAGCTGGGTCATTACTAATGGTATAAATGTGGAAGATTTAACATGGTCACATTCAATGTTTTATGTTGCATGAATTCTACAGAAAATATATAAAAAAAAGTCACATTGAGTTATGACCCTCTAACATACAAACAGGCAGTTGAAATTAAATGCAGGCAGTAGTTTTTTTCTGTTGCAATTTGTTAGCACATTTTATAAAGCTGAGTCCAGCTGGTTCTATGACGAACACAGAAAGAGCTGGTATTCTAAAACAGGAAAGAAAATCCGTGTAAAGTGTAGTTTGTGGCGGCGGCAGTAACGTGACTCCAGTGCGTCTTTTGCTTACGCCGGTGTTCCTCATTTAATCACTGGTTTTATGGTTCCTCATCCATGAAAGTCATTACCTTAAGTAACCGAGTTCACGTGAGATTTTGTTGAGCACAAGTGAGCAAAATAATTCATGATGACAATTTTTTTTTTAAATAACTCCAAATTCCAGCGTAAGACATGCAGGTGCAGTAAAATAATTGTTGTGGAATGATGATTGTGGAGTTAAATCCTCCTCTTCTTCAGGGTCTCGTGCGTGTCTGTTGTAGTGTCTGTACTGATGGTCGTCAAACAGAATGATCACGACTTACTTTTGCACGTAGCTGCGTTATCTGAACCCTCCCAGGTCCCATTGGAGAGGCAGCGAAGTGTCCGATGTCCTACACCTAAGTAGTAACCGGTGGAACATTCCAGCATCACCATAGACCCAAACTCTCCCGGCCGACCGTGAAACAGGTGGTAGGTCATGTGATCGGACAGGACGCCCTCAATGCTGGGGCAGTGAACCGCTGCAAGACGAAAGTTTAATGAAATGTGAATTAAAACAGATTATTTTTTAAAGCCTGAAACCAAATCATGAAATAAATAATAAAAAACACAATCTTCTGTAATTAGAAGTACATATAAGGGCTCATTAAAATGTTGAACTTTATTTAACGGTTATTGTCAAGAGAAAATCACCCTTTGGAAAGTGTTCTCAGAATGAAGTACATTTTAATTACAGTATTTACGTAATCAGTGATTGATTTTTATTTTTACTTTACTGCTTTTTTTTTTTTTGCCAAATTCTCCATTAATAGTGCTGCGGTGATGAACATTTTACTGTAAAAATACAACAGCCACCTACTGGGCATTGAGTTAAAATATTATAGTGAAAACAATAAAAAAAAAACAAAAAACCCACGTAGGCATCTCGGTGGTGAGGCAACATTGCTCCAGGTACCATCGTCAAAACACACAGTTGTGGTTAAGGCACCGGGGTCCAGGTGGTATCCATTGTTACACTGATAGGTGACCTGGCTGCCGACGGTGTACTGGTACGCGTGGAAGCTGCCGTTGCCTGGTGACTGAGGGATTCCACACGATACAGCTGCCACGAGACAAAGACAACCAGTGAGGACCGACTTTACTAAGTTGACAGGAAGTTGGATCTCAGACGTTTAGACTTTGCTTTAGAAACTGAGGGAGTAATGAAGGAGTAAAAAGACATCAGAACCAGTACCTTGACAAAAAGGCATTGGCGCGTCCCACTGGTAAAGCCCGTTGGTATGCAGCCGGCAGGTGGAATTGGCTGACCCCACCAGGCGATAACCACGGTTACAAAAGAACTGAAGTCGGCTGCCTGGGCGGAGCTTAGTTCTGTTGACCACGCCACCATTCGCTGGGGGATCGTTAATGCTACAGTAGGCAGCTACAGATGACAGAAAAGAAACATTATTGTTATTAAGTTCTGGAAGTTAAATACAAAGAAGAATATTTACATTTAGAAAAACAACAAATGTAAAAAACAATATTGTTACAGGAACTTTCTTTAGCCCTCTTGCTTTGTTACAGGAACTTTCTTTAGCCCTCTTTATGTTGTTCAGGGTTTTAGGCAGTTTTGTCTTGTCATAACTCTCTCATAGTTATGTTTTAGCTTTTAGTGCTTAGCTCGCTTTAAAAACTGAGTTAGCTTTCACTGCTAAGTTGGCTTCTTTATATATTTATTTATTTAGTGGCAATTACAAAATTACTATCAAGATCATTGGTTTTCATTTTTTATGCATTTTTAATCACTTGAATAAGTCAGGACAGTTCTAGAAAAACATGGACAGAATCAAAGCAGCAATAATCAAATCCATATCACCATAAATGTTCATTTTTATTTTTATTTGTTAACAATGCAATAATTACAGCCATTATAGTATATTAACAGGGCTGTGAGGGAGGCATACAAAGACAGGGTGGGGGTCATTGACCACCTGGTCCAGACCCTTCACCAGCTTTGACTGGTGAAATGATGTTACTAGGACAAAAAAAACCCAAAAAAATGATGTTACTAGGACAAAAAAAAAAAACAACCCACCACTACACCTCTAAATTCCATTCTGATCTAAAAGACGTGAACTTCAAAGAGGTATCTTAAGACTCTGTCACTCATTTGGACTGATAGGAAATCTACTTTTATGTCTTTGATCTTCTCTCTCGCATTAACGTTCTCTGGTTTCAGACGTATTCAAAGCCATTTTAGAAGCTTAATTAAAAACAAATTCCTCTTGAAAAAACACAAGATCTCAGACAAGCGAGTATATCAGAGGGTTATTTGCAGTTTAATACTACACTGAATGCAGGACTGTATTTCAAAGTATCTTTAATAATGTGAATTTTTTTCATCTTAAACTGTATCATGACACAAAAAAGAAAAATAAGTTGTTTTCCTCGAAGGACCCTCAGATATAATACTTTTTTATTATCCACAAATACTTCTTCAAAGAAATGAAAAAGTGAAGCCACCAATAGGCCACAAATATATCCTTGTAATAAGTATAAACAAATAAACATTTATATGCAGACCACGACGTCTGTAGTGTCTTTAAATATAAAGTACGCCAGTGCATGAAGTGTGTATTGGCAGTGAAAAACCTCCTAAAAACGTCCCTGCGCTCTGTATAGCTGCAGTTGTCAGGGCAATACAACATCGCAGGGAGAAGACAATGCTATTACTTCAGGCCATTGTGCTGATATAACCTACAAAATAAATCACACTTTTTTTTTCTCAGGCGTAGAGACACAGGAGATTGACTCGGTGACTCATACCTCTAAAGCTCAAACAGGATCAGTATCTCTGTAAATTGCATTTTCTGTCACCGTGATTGGCGGAAATATTCGGTGCATTTTTCGCAAGTTAAACCTTGTGATTTTGGGGCAAATGCAGCGAAAACACACCACTGTGTTAGCAGTAAGGACTTCACCCGGGTTGGAGTGAAAAAAAAATACTTTCTACAGCTTTTAGAAAGTGATCCAGGAATGTGAAAGTACCTGAGTAACGTATCTTAAACCCTCTCTTGTTGGTTGCGTGGTCCGTGGACCACCTGAGGTACAGCTGGTTTGTTTTAGACGTGAAGTTGAGCTGAGATGAGTGGTTACCACTCAGAGCAACGAGCAGAGGGCTTTGTCCTGAGGATCCTTGAAAAACAAGGAAGGAGCAAAAATTGGCAGGTTAAAAAAAGATTTAAGGATCAGCTAACTGTACTGTGTGTGTATATACATTAACATATATACATATATATATATTTAAAAACACTTGAATTGTAGATGTATATTTATATATTTACACATACACATTTATGTAGGTACAGTATGTATCTATCTATATATATATATATTTAAAAACACGTGAATTGTAGATGTATATTTATATATTTACACATACACATCTATGTAGGTAGAGTATGTATCTATCTATATATATATATATTTGTATATATGTATAAATATATATATATATATTTACATATATTTATCTGTGTGTGTACAAAATAACTATGAAATTGTAAATTCCAGATGTATTTACCATCAAAAATCTCCAGTTCATCAAACTGTTTCTCACTGTGGAACATCTCTACATAGATATTGAGGGTGTAACCTGAGAAGAAAGAAAAAAATATTTTACATTCATCTCTTACAATGCCATAGTAAACCAAACACAGACACATGTGAACCAGTAATATTCAACACCAAAGCTACATTATGATGTATATATACTCAGTACACCAAAGCTACATTATGATGTATATAATCAGAACTCAGTAAAGAGTAAAGGTAACCTCTAGTTAGCCTTAAATAGCATTTTAGCCAAAACATTCTTACAAAGCTGACTGTTTTTCTTTCAGGATTTTTTAGCTTGTGTGTTTTATGTGTTAACACAAAAAGAAATGACTCATCCTGTACCCGGAACCATCCGTAAAAGCCAGGAGCATGTTTGGCTGTTGGGGTAGTTACTGGGGAAACCAGGGCTCAGAATGACCCCTGATGATGAAGACCTCTCCTCGTTGGCTGGACATTGGGCTGGAGGGTGAAAAAAAAACCAAAGTCCATTCATCTGGTCAGCTCAGGTCATCTTAATTTAGCTCAGACTGGGCCTCGCTGTTAGTTTGAAATATCTGCAGCTGCAGGTGAACTAAACAATAACTCGTCTAGATGTCGAAATAGAAGAAAAATGGAGAAACATATCGCAACAAGACCCCCGTCATGTGACCCACTGGATTTGGCCCTACCTTGACAAGCTGGTGCTGGAGATTCAAAGGCCAGATGAGAGTTGAGTTTGCACATTAGCTCAGCTTTCCCGACCAGCGTGAATCCTGGCAAACATCGGTACTTGACAATATCACCTGACACAAACAAAAACAGTGAAAATATTAGCTACTTTAACATTATCAAATACTCTACAACATTTTATCTCATCTTTCCTTCTGTCACTCATACACAGATAGTGTGTACTGCATTTAAGTGATACTTCAAGACTCAGATGATAAAACCTTTTTCAGTGGTTAAAAATAACTCTGGCATCTGACCACACTGGAGGTGAATTGATTCTTCTGCACTTTTACAAAATGTCTACGTTTAAAGAATTACAACGTTAAAAGGTCACAAAACCTAAGTGAAAAATGCTGTGAGAAAAAAAATACTGTGCTGAAGAAAATGGAAAACCTGGCAAGTGATAATTATTTCACCCAAGTTGCAGGGTTCTGCTCTTTGAAGGTTAGGGACAGGTGCAGAAGATACGATGTCAGGTTCTAGTCTCAGGATTTGACTTGAACCTGGACCCAAATGATCTGATGGAATTATACGGTTTTTTGACATATAACTGTGCTGGTAAAAATTAGTGACCATTGTCAAAAAAAGAAAAAAACACCAAAAGGTCAAAGAATAGGCTATTGGTGAAAATTGAGTGGCAAAATAAATAATGGTTGAACAGTATTCATTAACCAAGAACTCTTACCAATCTGAAAGTCTTCGTCTTCATAAATCACTTCCGCATTCTCCACAGTAGGGGGCGGGGAGCACTTCTTCAGACGGTAGGCTGCAGAAATGAATAGAATAAAAATTTGTTTTAAAAATGTGAAGTAAAAGACAAAGAATGCCTGACTTTACCAGTTGAGTACTGGAATGTAGCTGCTACTGCAGAAAGAAGTCGCTCAGACCCAGACACTAACAAAATAAAGGCTTAAAGAAGTTTTATTTTGAAAGGTATGGAGCCTTAAGGGTCTCTCAATATCTGTCGGCTTCATGGATGTATAAACGGGAGGTTCCCGTAGCTGCAGTAAATGGTTCAGAATATTTAGTAAAAAAAAAACAAAACAAAAATGTATTTTCCCCTTACCTCATCTCCCACTTAAATAAAGGTCTATACAGTGCATGGGTGAAGAACAAAATGTTCCAAACCACAAAAACAAGATGTCAAAACTATTGCAGCATCTGCCCTAATGGTACAGCAGCATTCAATTTGTGAAGAAGAAAAAAAAACACAGCAACTGATGTCAGTGACAGTGAGGCATCAGTTAGGAAACCAGAACCTCAGGCTACACAACAGAAACCACACTTCACTGCGTGATTAATAAAGTAGTAGGTTTATTATTTTAAATCTGCAGAGACAGTGTCTGTGGGGAGGAGTGCCATGGATTTACTTGGTGAAATTATCACTAAATATCTGATCATCAACATCATGTAGGGAGTACAATGTTTTACACTGGTCTTCTGGTTTTCTGTCATGCCACCCCCTTGAGGATAGAAATGTTTTCACCCCCCCCCCCGACCCTCCAACCTACACTCTTCAAATTACAATACTACTAAGAACCTGATAACATGTATATTTTTATCTGTACAAACCACTGTATGAGTTGCTGCCACCTAGTGACTGGAGGCTTGTTATCATTCAAGCATTACAGCAGTAGTTCACTTATGTCCACCGTGCAATATTCCATTGGAAGCCCCTCACGCCCCCTCCTGGCACCTCACTGCGCCCCCACAAAGAAGCCCGCCCCACGATTTGAGTACTGGTCTAAACAAATGACAACACGGACTATATCCAGTAGGATTAAAATAAACAAAACTAAATTGACTTTACCAAGAAAAATTATATTAGCGTGAGGCAAACTTTTTAGGAACAGTTAAAAATATGGATTTGACCTGAGAGAGATGTTTTTTTTTTTGCCAATATTCTGAATAAAACATGAGTGAACAATAACAAGGGCATCATTAGTTACTTCATTTCAGAACACATTTTCCTGTCCCGCAGTCTGAATTAGGAATTCAGTAATGACTTTGAGAAAGAGTCGTTGGCTTGAAATACAGCTGAAAAAACCCCACAAAAAACTGAAAGAGAAGGAAAACAACCCTCAGTCACTGATGACCTCACGCAGACTGAGCTGTTTACATAATGTGTCATCTCTAAGATGTTTTGTGCTAAAGTAAACACTTGAAATACAGCTGTCCAGAAATAGACCCCTCGTACGGCAGGTGAAGAAAACAAACGCCAGACTCCAGCGTCTCTAATTCTGTACATCTGACACCGATGACCTCATCTTTTCTCCCATCAACACCAAACACAGCCTCTAGAAAAACTTTTTAAACCACTGGAAACTAAATTTAACAAGTTGAGGGGATTTTTGGTGAAAATGTGACATTGTTCACTCAGACCTTGAAGCCGTAGCCTTAAAAGCGACAACATTCTTTTGTGCTGCATCCAGTTATTAATTGAGAAAATAGGGCAGTGAGTTATTTCACCTCAACTTCATCAAAAACACAGCGCTGTCAATCAGCACTTTGCTCGATTCTCCAAAAGAGTATCTGAAAAACTGTACCACTGATGCAGCCCAGTAGGTGGCAGTAAAGCCCCAAAGAAGAAGGTATGCAGGATGCTTGGAGTGACATCAGTGCACCAAGTGCTAGACTGGTGCTGTGGTAGGACCACGGTTAGTTTCCAGAAGATTACAGGATCAATAACAATGGTTTATGTCAGGATGGGCTAGCGCTGTGACGACTACTAAAGAAGGGACACGTTGAAAAATGATTCTACATTTACATTTGTGTAACTTTTAAACCACGTTTGACCGTTCTGGTGGGTGTTTTACTAATTGATTACGTTTTCATACAACAACATATTTAAGACTTGGCTTCAACTGAATCGGCAGATCTGAACAGGAGTGATTCAAATTTCTGGTTCTTGCACCATGTTTTTTTAACATTTATATTCTGAAACTAATAAAAATGTTGTTTTGCCAAACTTTGTCACGACTGAAGTCTGAGTCAAACAGTTTCCCTACCGTGAAAGTTGAGAATGAAGAAGCCTCCTGTGGAAAAGTCCGAGTGAAAGCGGATCAGGACATTTGGGCTGGTACTGTAGGCCGTCTCTAAGGCCGTGTTCCCGCTGAAAACTCCAAGCTGTGGGCTTGATGTGTCTGGACCGTCCCTACAAGAAGAAGAAAATAAATCAGAAACAATCAAGTGAAACTGCTGAGATTTAAATAAATAGAGAATCCACCTGTGGGGAATGGGCGACCGGTGAGAAGCCAAAATAACACAGTACTGTTGATGTACTGTAGTATTTGAAATAGCACAGACAAATTAGGGATGGCTTGACACAACCTTTTCACACCTGATACCGAGACTGCAACTTGGAGTATCTGTCGATACCAATATCAATCCGATACCTTCATTTTTCTCAAGTATGCTGCGGACTGTCGTTGCTATGGTGATAGAGACCCTGTTTATGTCAAGATAAGTTAAGGCTGAGCATTCGGGCTTAGGTACAGGATTGAAATTGTGACCGATATCAGACTGATACTGATCCAAAGATTTAACTGAATACGGCCTTAAACCATTACAGAGCCTGTACAGTGGTATTGGAGTTTGTATGTGCTTAAAGTTTCCTCAAACTTCCTCAAAGTTTCCTCAAATATGTTCCAAAACACCATTAGTAATGACCTGTAGTTGTTCCCACTCTGTGTCAAACCTTCAAAAAAACATTTTTGTCACCAAGCTTTTCATTCTGACCATTTCTTTCTCAAAAAGCACACTCTGAATGAAGTATGAAACACCTCACTAAATATCCTGAGTGCTTTTGCCTTTTTCAGTACAACATAAAAAAACACAAGTTGCCACAGACTCATGAACAACACTGCACATTAAAGTTTATAAATTATGCATCGCACCGGACACTGGGCAGAGAATATGGAGTGTGTTTGTGAATAATTAATATCAATTAGAACTTTAAAAATAAATATCAACGTGAGGAATGGTTTTAAATCTTTGGGCATGGAAACTGAGAATTACTTAACTACTGTATGTTTGTAAACGATTGTGTGAAATGTTGAATTTTATAACCAGAGGAAAGGGAAACCGAAGCAGCCGTAGTAAACATCGTACGAACCAGTGGGCTGTTCACTGACCGGCCGACATTTTTCACTTCTCTCTGCTTTTTCAACCTTTCCAAAAAGTTTACTGAACAAAGCCTGTGGATTTATATGCCAGACTTTATTCATTAAACAAGCGTTCCATCTTCCAAACTTATTTCATGCCCAGTGTTGGGTTTTTAATGAACCTGCCAATAGATTAAACAAGGAATTTAAAATTTTAATTTATGAGTTGCACCTTGGCTCTCCTGGCTCTTCAATAATTCAAGGTGTTCTGGAGGTGTCTGGGATCTTCAGAGGATCAAAATGTGATTTTTTTTATAAAAGGAATTAAATTCCAAAATTACTTTTTAAAAATTATACTTATTCCAGTATTGTGGCTTTTGTAAACTAACCCTTTATGCAAAGATGGAAATTACAATAGTTTCTGTATGAACTCAGGTTTTTTTAATGACATTCATGCCTTCATTAGTGCTGCAGGGTAACTGATCATGTTGCAACAACTAATGCAAGATATGATGAATATGTTTAAGCATAAAACATTGGCGTCCAGATTAACGAAGCAGCAGAGAGAGAGCGTCCGGTCACTTCTTTAAACTGGGTTAAATGAACGACCAGGAGAATGAATGTCTTTTTATGAGAGCTGTGTTGGGATGAGAGTGAGGATGGAAAGACTGGGCTGTTATTTATGACTCATCACAAATTAAATCCTCGCAGCTAAAGCAATGTTTTAGGAACAAATTACTTTACCTGATGTCTCAACTTTGATTTACTTTTATACAATGACCAATAAACCCTCCCACCCCGAAGAAAAAAAAAACCCAACAACCTAAGGTGTTCATCAGGAAGTCTCATTTAATCAATAATAGAACTGCCATCAAACCAATCATCTCCATCCCAGGGCATTCATTTTGACATAAAACTTTCTAAATTAACCATTTTACCTTCAGTAAATAGAAAGCATGCTCCCAATCACTCACTTGTTAACCCTGCTGCTCCCACCAGGGAGCGTGTGTCGCTCTCAACACACTGTGCAATTTAAAGAAAAAAATCAAATCACCTGCTCATTCTCCTGCTACTTCAGTCATGTGATGTCACCAATTGTGTTTTAACGAACAACATTGTAGAGTAGACCAGGGGTTTCAAACTGAAATGAACTGAGGGCCACTGCTGCCACCAACATGTTCTAGCAGGACCACGACAGTGATCAATGTCAAATGGGGTATTTTTAGAATCGTAGAAGTATGTTTTCATATTCATGTTTTTTTTTCTTATCCCATCAATCTTTACAAAGAGACTGTATTGTCCACTCAAGTGGGATGTAAATGGAGAAAAATATGACCAAATATTGCAAAAAAATAAAAAATGTTGGCCAAATATTACACAAAATGAAATCATCAGAGGACTGTCCAAATATTGACCAGAAGATAAATGCAGCAAAATAGGATTAGGTTTCAAAAAATATAGGATTGTCATTAATCCGAGCTCCGCTTTGCTCATAATTGGACTACACTACATTACGGTTGTGTATCTTACATTACTTCTTAAACCTACCAGAAGTGAAGCACATTTGCTTCTCACCAGGCAAACAAAAAATGTGCCAAAAACTCAAACACAGTACAAGAGTGAGCCAGACAAATGTTGGAAGAAACAAAACAAAAACGAACAGTCACCGAGCAAGGACTACGGCTCTGGCAGAGAGAAATACGACCGAGGTCACTGATGCAACAACCTATGATCTGCCTGACAACAACTGGAAGGCAATTACTAATGTTCCACCTGTGTCGAAATCTCTGTGATGTGCATCTGCAGTGCAGATAATAATGGAGGAATGTTTTTGAAAGCTGCAGTCGGACAGATCAGAGAAAAGGATGATTTTTCAGTTCCATCAATGGCCGTCTGTGTACTTCACCAGACCAGACGAAAACCTCTCTGCTTTCCAGACAGATACTTTATAGATTACGACAGAAGATGAAGGTGACGTCTACACCTGTTTTTCCACCTGCTGTCTTAAGACTTTTTTTTTCTCATCAGCCATGTTTTACTTTGTTTTTACTTTGTAGCTAGTTGTTAAGCTAAGCCTTGGTTATTTACGGTATGGAATCTGCCTCACAGTCTTGTCGACAGTCGTGCCCTCCAGCCAACAGAACAGTCCTAACTGGTCTACTTCTGGAACGAGATTCTTTTTTCTCATCTCTTTTAGCTCGTTCAACATTTTTTCAAATGTTCAAAAACAATTAAAACAAAGTTTAATTGTTTAAACTAAAGAGGGTTGTTTTTAGCACCAGACTCTTGTTTGACTGTGGATTTGCCTTGTTAGTTATTACATAGTTCTTATGAAATAATTCCCAAAAATAGGCAACATATTTTTTTGGAATATTTGATTCTATCCAGCTGACCATAACCTCGGGGCCAGAGTCCATGTGAAGCTCATGAAAACTGATGTTTAACTGGGTCTGAAAAGAGAACTCAGTTCCCAGTCAGTGAAATACATTCATGTGCTTGGAGCTAATGCTAGATCGAGCAGCAAAACAGTCCATCTGTATGCACTGATCTCCCATTACTGGTGCATTTTATGACTGTACCAGCTCATGAACATGATTTTATAATTCAGTCAGCAATGAAATGTGCAAAAAAGAAAAAAAAAACATGAATCACAAAAATCAATTTCCAACCGTAGAATAACTTCAACACTGCACTGCTGCACTTCTGTATTCATGGCTTTGCGCTCGCTGTCCGGAATAAAAGTGAATAGTCACTGAGTGTGAATGCATTACTTTTCCACAGTCTGAATTTCATTAACACCAAATCCTGGAACAAACTTCACATTTTTCTTTACTGAACCAAACCTTCACCAAACGTGTTTATCACACATGGCGTCAAATAAAGCCATTAAAATGATAAATCCTTTGCAACCTGATCTTACTGGTGAGATCCTGCCAAGTGGGAAGGTCTTTGTAGACCGGGGTCCACCGACCTGCCATTCTATTTTTATTACATTTTCCTCTCCCAAGTGATTCTCATCATCACTGCCGGAGATCCTGAGGCCGTCTCGGGCCTGTGTATGGCTGTGGTTCAGATTGAATTGGTCAGTGGTCCCATTTTAAATGCATTACCCCTCACACTGCCTCTACTACAATTTTAGCTCTCCACTCCATCCCATTATTACTGCAAAGGGGGTTGACCTTATTACATATAGATCTGTGTGGGTTTATTCAACATCTCCATGTATGATGAAATCACAATAAGGTGACTTGATTGGCTGCCAGTTCTTTTTTGATACGATGAACTAGATAACGCAGAGCGCCAACCTCCGACACAGCTGCTCGGTGTCGGTCGATACACTCAGGTCATCAGCATAGAAAATGATTTCTTCCTTAGGCTGTGACCCACATACCCAGAACATCTCATCCACTTTTGTACTTCACTTTTGAGGTACAATTCTACGTACTGACAGACAGAGGGACAGACTGGGCCGAATATAGAACACTTTCACAGTTTGCATTAAGATATGGCCCACTTTGGCCCAGACTTAACAAATGTGGGTCACACAGTGTCGACAAATACACGAGTTAGCCAGAATATTTGGTATATTTGTGTACTCATCAATACCGAGTACTGCCATTGTCATACTTCGGATGCAGTGTGGACACCAAGCAGGAAAAAACTTTTCAGTTTGATTTTCTTCTCATTAACAAACCACTCAAGTATTGTGTACTTGAGTATGAGTAAAACCCCAGATTACATGCTAAGTTGGTTACATTGGTAACTTATTTGTTGGGCAAGACGAAGGGATGTGACCTCAAAGTAGCAGCCCATATGTACTGTGTAAATCCAAACTCTTGGGACACATTTTTTTTAAGCACACGTGAAGATCCCTGGTTAGTACTGTCTGAGAAAGAACACCCTCTTGTGGCCCATTTTAAAACTTTTATTACATCGTTAAAGAAATGTCACACAGGTTGGCTGTATCAACACTGGGACACACTGGGGTTTGTCTAGAGCAGTGGTTCTCAATTATTCTCTGTCATGCTCCCCCTTGGGGACAGAAATGTTTTCACGCCCCCCCCAGAACGACACCTCCACGAATTGAAATACTACTAAGAACCTGATAACGTATATTTTTTATCTGTACAAACCACTGTATGAGTTGCTGCCACCTAGTGACTGGAGGCTTGTTCATCATTCGAGCACTACAGCAGTGGTACACTGATGTCCGTGGGCCATATTCCATTAGAAGTTCATCATTCGAGAACCACGCCCCACCAGGGGGGCCCGCCCCACTATTTGAGAAGTACTGGTCTAGAGGTTTGGGCCACAGGCCGTATGCTCTCTTGGGTAAAGAGGGCATCTGTTGACCTTGTCTTGTTCGGCCCATTTCCTTTGTGTGGCCCATTTACACCATGTGGACTAGACACAAAAATACTGCCTGTGATGAAAACAATAACAAAGACTTCTGTTATAGAGTTGTTGGTGTGTGTGTGTGTGTGTGTGTGACTGTGTGAGATCATGGTCCACGGAAATAGAAGTAGAGACAGGAAGAAGAATAAAAATAACAATGCAGGACCTAAGTGCGTCCAGGACTTAACCATCGATGATGCAATCAGAAACTGGACAAAAGGCTGGATCCTTTCAGAAAGACTGGTGGCACGAGTGCCAATGTGTGTGTGCGTGTGTATGTGCACGTGTGTGTGCACGGATAAAAAGGATGAATGTGAGCTGCACTTACCAGACAGCGATGTAATCAGTGACAGGCTCTGTCTGCAGCAGGGTGAAGTTGATATAAACTCCATGTCCGTGGGGAACGGTGAGGAGCCAGACACAGTCCTGGGAGTTGGGGTATTCACTGGGGTACTGTGGTGAATAGATGGTGCCGTTTTCAGCGGTGACATTATAGCCACAAGGAGCTGTAAAAATGCAGAGTTACTGTTATCATTCACACTTAGCTTTCTTGCAATGTGTACACCAGGACCTATCAAGGGAAACACAACGGATGAAAGATGTTTTCATTGGACTAAACCACCACTGTCCTCCTGCTGTGACAACATTCGTGATAGGAGCATTTCAATTGGTCAACCCTAAACTAAATTTAGAAACAAGAAACTGTCTGAGTCTGGTTACATCGGTGACATGTCAAGAAACTGTCTGAGTCTGGTTACATCAGTGACATGTCAAACTCAAAAAGAGGACAAAAAAAAAAAACAACTGTATTGACCACACTAAATACTGTGAGCATGTGACAACTGTATTGACCACACTAGATACTGTGAGCATAAGGTCAAGAAAGGCCGCACATTAGGTTGACTCTCATGACTAATGGCTATAAGCATGAGGTTATCTATTTCCTATTGACTTAAAAACGTCATTACCATTTATAGAAAAGGTAAAGAAAAAAAGCTCATTAAAAACCAATGGTGAAAACGTATCAAACTGTTTCCAAACATTCTACATTATAGAACAATTCGTTTTTGTAGTTCTTACCTTCACAGCGTGGAAAGGGATGGTTCCACTTCCTGTTGGTCCCATGTAGACACGTTAGCACCGGGTGGCCGATCAAAACATACCCAGGGTAGCAGTGGAAAGTGATTGACTGGCCAGCACTGTAGTCATTGTTGATGATGTCGCCATTAGTGAAAGGAAAAGGATCCTGGCAGTGTTGAAGTTCATAGGCTGAAAGAAATTAATTAAAATGTAGTATTTTAATGCCTGTCTGTGAACTGCTGTACACAGACTGGAATTACCTGAAAGAAAACCCAGATCAAGACTAAAACTAACCCCGTGGCCCACTTAATCCCAAATACTTTGGGACTGTGTGACCCATACTCACTCGGGGAAACATGCAAACTCCACACAAAGGACCAGAAATCGAACCACAGACCATAATGCTGTAAGGCGGGAGCACGACCCGCTCTTCTACGATGTGGCCCCCAGCCACATCAGTGGGGCTTATTTCATTCAGTACACTTCCCCCGAAAATATACTCTTGGCATACCAACGCTTACCGCAGAATATTTTAGCATCACAGGGCCACTTAGAGCGCATCTTGAATTCTGAGGCCTTCCATTAAATGTGTGACTGAAAAGAGCAGCGGTGGGGAATTGCTGACATCAAAATGCCAAGTCAAGGAGAGAGAAGGACAGGGCCCCGCAGCATAAGAACAAGAGCTCAGCTTCCAGTCAATACAAATGAGGCGATAAGCAGGTACAGGACAGCACCTGAGGTGCAGTTGGTTTAAAGGAGGCTTCAGAGCTGCATCGAACCGGCGGCAGCGGGACGAGGATGGAGGAGAGAGCTGTAGCCAGTGATACCATCTGACAAACTTCAGTAGTCACTGCTACATCACTCATTTATTTAAGATATAAGACTTGACTGGATGAGAACAGTAATCAGGGCGACCTTCTGGCAATTACAGAAGACAAATCATAAACTGTTTGGCTTAATGTTTGGTTAAGGTTAAAAATAATTAGTATTAGTGATTATTATATACATATTTTGTAAATATATATATCTTGTATATACACATGTATATATGCACATACAGTTTATATACACTACATTAGCCTTTTTTCTAGCTATTTTTTTTAAAAGCAATGTTTTGTTAACATTTACCTTTATACTTTTAGCCTTTTTTCTAGCTATTTTTTTTAGAAGCAATGTTTTGTTAACCTTTACCTTTATACTCATATTTTTTAGATTTTTTTTTTTACCAATTTTACTGCTGGATTTTTTTTTTTTTACCAATTTTACTGGTTATCAACTACTGTCATTTTTAAGGTCAAAATTTGGCCATTTCTGAAACATCCATTGATATCACTATTATTATGGACTGTTTTCTTTAGACTGATTTTAGGCTTAAATTATGATTTGCAGTTATTTCGGTCAACATACTCTGGGTTTCACTGATTTGCCATCTTCAAACAGTGGGGCCCCCTATATGTGAAGTTTGGGAAACTCTGGCCAATTAATGATACATTTGAGACATGGAGAACACTACGTGGTCCTCTGGTGTTCCACGGTAAATAATTCCAGTACAAAGGAAGTTGCAAATTAGAAAACCGTTACCTCCACATTGTTAAAAGTGTGAGGATTTGTAGCTGTAAAAGTGCAACAGAAGGAGGCGGCTGCCTGAGATCTGAATGTGGACGTTTAATTCAAGGCGAAGCAATTACAGTGTGACAACCACTAAAACTGGAATCACATCCTTTCCACTTTTATTAGCAAAATTTGTGTCCAAACGTCAGGCTCAGGGGTTTTTTCCCATTGTATTCATATCGACTTTTTGGCAGCCAAGACTCGTGCAGCTAAGGTTTTATGGATGTGCACATAACTAATGAACCCTAAATCTCCAAGGCCTTGAATACACAACCTGGGGCTGGATCTGCTGCTGCTGGTGTCAGGCTGGAAACTTACACCAGGGTCAACTGTGGTTATATAGGAAGGCATCGAGAGTCTGCATGGATAACAATCCTCTGACCAGAGATAACGCCATGTGACGCAACATGTTGAAATCATTTGTTCCAATGGGTACAACCAAACGAAGCATCGAACCAGCAACAACTGACCAACAGGAACGAGGTAGGAATTTAAAATATGGTAAAAAAGTGTAAGTGAGATAAGGTAAATAAGGTGAATGGAATGGATTTTGTTTGTGTACCATAATAAAAAAATGAAAGAAACATTGATGATTTTAATTCCAACTTTTCACTATATGCAGATGATTTGCTGATTTTCTTTGGCTAGTTTCTCGTTAATTGTTAGATTTTAATGTCGTCTTTTACTATAACTTCATTTTGGACTTTAATTAAATTTCTGAAGACCAAATAACCACATATAACGTGGGCAGGAAAATATTCTAGCCATCTTAACAACAAAGTAAAAATCACCCTGGTCACAGAGAAGCCGTGTCTGTTAGCGTTTGTAACTTGACATGACTCAATCTCAGGATATGATAACCAAACCTCAGGAGTGTGGTTTTTAGGGGGCGTGGGGGGCTGTGTGTGTTTTAGCCACTATGTTCAGTTTCATTTGATCAAACAAATCATTTCGCTAAATCTATTCCACCCAGCAGCTTGTGTTCCAGCTCACGACCGGGGGAAAGTAAAGAGAAGGCTCGCAGGTGTGTGCTCTCAGCATCCCTTCAGGGGCTGCTTTAAACTGATATCGCCTGCAGTGATTCCTCGGGGCATGTGGCATTCAGTGTCTCTAAAGAAGAAATAAATCCTGAATTCATATATAAAAAAAACAAAAAAAACAAAAACAAATAAATCCTACCCTGATAGGTCAGTTTGAATCCCTGTCTGTTCTCCGAGTGGTCACTGTAGAAGTGGATGATGGTCAGGTGGGTGGTGCTCAGCAGAGAGGGTGGGATCTGTGAGCCAGTGAACTGTCCAATGAGAGAGGAGCTGTGCTGTGGTCCCGCCCTGACCTCCAGAAAGTCATGGTTGTCTTCAGAGGAGAAGTTCTGGAACTGGATATGTGCTCCTGGGAAATGAAGTCATGTTACAGACACAGTAAAATCACATCTGCACATGTGACAGTTTCGTACCACATCAATTATTCTGGGCGATACGACTGAAAAAATGCTGCGTTTTCTTTCTTTTTTATCTAAAAGCTGATCTAATCTTACAAACAGTAATGCTGCTTTTTTTCTCCTGTTGTTGATGTTGTTTCCCATGGCAACAGCTACTTTCTTATTTTATGTGTCTTAAATTAGTATTTGTTTCTTGTTCCCAGCCTGGAGACGTTCTCTGCCGCGGCCCTTAAGAATCTCATTGCAGAGTGAATCCCAGTGTTTTACTGTACATATGGAAAATAAAGTACTTTAAACTCTCAGCTACATCTGTAGTATTACCTGTGGGTATTACTGTAAAAAAATAAATAAAAATATTATTGAACCAGAGACCCAGCCTTTAAACCTTGGAGATATTTCTCCATTAGTTTTAGGATGTGGACTGTTTCACTTCATCCATCTGGGCTGTACTTTGGATTTCACTAGTAAACCAAAGGGAGAGAGGACATTTTTTTCTGACATATTGACTTTTACAGTAGTTCCTGGCTAACTTTTAGCATCACACTCCTCTCACTTTTCCTAATGTTTAGTCTTTCTGGATAATTTCACAGAAATATAATCCCATCAGGCTAATTTATTAATTATGCTAAATTCCAATTTTCATTGGTGTACTTTTAGCATTAGCTTTAACTTTGACTATGTTTAGATTTAGAATTAGGACAAAGAAGCATTTCTGCCTGGAAACATTGATAACCATTTAATTCAGACTTTTATTTTTATACTTTTAAGATCTATTTTTTAAATTCCTCAGAATCACAGAGGGACTGATAGCAACTCTGTGCTATTCCTAACACCAGTGTGTGTCATGGTTAAATATAATCACCCTCTAGCGAAAGGTGAAAGAAAAAAAACCCTTACAGCCATATGTGCTGCAGATTTGTGCTAAAAATGGCCAACGTTTCAACAACAGATGTGCGGAATGCGACACATTCTTTCAGCGATGCTGTGGCTCCCCGTGACACTCACCAAATCCCGTCGGCAGGGTGATTTGCCAGGTGCAGTCCAGGTTACCGGGGTAGTTACCTGGGAAACCTGGGCTCAGGACAACGCCGCTCATCTCTGACAACACGCCACCACAGCGAGCTGACACCACGAGCACAGCAAGGAAAAATAAATAAAAATGTTAGGATGAAATTATGACTGACAGAAATGTGAACGTTAAACGATGTAAATGCTGTGTACAATGACATGAACCTTGTTATAAATACTTTAACTTTTTTTACTTATGGTATCGGAAACTGAAACTGAAGAGTGATGTCAGTTCTTTTGTTTGATGCATTACGATGAATCAACTGTAATTTATGTTGATGCCACTAGATGGCAGCAGACATCAAATGTGGTGAATAATCTCAGAAAGTTTAGGATTATTCTTGTATATTTTATTAATATTATTTCGTCCAGAATTCTACATCCAACTAATACTGAACGGTCCGCCAGTCAAATTTTGAACCTCTCGAACAGAACAAAAAGGTAAAATATAAAAGAAAAAAAATGATCATAAAAGAGCTTAAGGCATCAGTCAAATAATGCTTGAGAATTTTATTCAGCTATGAATAAAAAACCCAATCCAAACTAATCAAAAAAACTGCCCAACAGTAGGTGGCAGACTGGCCTCCTCGTCCAAACAGCCGATTGGAAACCTGGATCTACGGTTTTGGCCCACGGTGATTAAAGGTGGTGTCAGGACTGAGAACTTCATCCTGAAACTGCGGTGAAGCCTTTCCTGAATTTGCTACAGGCTTTTTCAGCGAGGACTGAATTATTCAGGCATAACACAAATATCAATGCAATCAAGGACTTTTAACAGGACTGCAGGAGTTAAGAGAGGCTCGGCTCTGCAGCGCCAGCTACAAAATTCCGCGTGTGCCCAGCAGGCATATTGATTTTATAGATCGCTGACTCGGTGTCACCAAAGAAGATGCTAACTTTCACAAATTTAATTCCAAGCTGGTCACATTAAATATAAGAACAGAGCTGCAGATAAGAACGGCTGTTCCTCATTCAGGCATTTCTATTTATTGTTCTGATTACAACAAAAAATTCCATTAAATCTTACGTGGCCCTGCTGCTGTAAGCTGTAAGTTTGGGCTGTGCTGACGGATGACTGTGAACTATTCAACTGTTTTAGTCTTATTTTCTTGTGGATTTTTTTTTTACTTTTGTTTTAGTCTTATTTTCTTGTGGATTTGATGTGGAAGTTTTTTTTAACTTTTGACTGATACCATTAACTGGTAGGCAAAATTATAATTTGTATACAGCGTTTTAGTCTTATTTTCTTGTGGATTTTGGTAAGTTTTTTTTTTACTTTTGACTGATACCATTAACTTGTAGGAAAAACTATAATAAGTATACAGGCCAAAACATATATAATAAAGACTTATTTATGGTATATTATTGTAATACATGAAATCATAAATAATAGTTGTACATCATTTGATCTGTTTTTTCGTTTTGTTAACAGATTGCAATTTTCTTTCTTTTTGGTGCTTTGAAAAATTTACTTTTTGTCCTTTAATAAATCCTTATGTCTCACATGTGATCATTTGATTGTATATTCTTTAATGAAGGCCAGATGGACAGAAATAAACGCAATAACGCCTACCACAAACAAACACAGGAATCATCCTACCTGTATTTATATCACTAAACTCTTACATGACGGCCTTTGGTTATTTGCATTATTTACAGCTTTAATTCAGTGCATCAAAAATCACAGTTTTGTTTATAAAGGACAAAGTTTAGCAAGAACTCATTATTCTGGTGTGAATGTGTTAGTGTTTATGAGTCTGTGTGTGCGTGTGCGTGTGTGTGTGTCGGTGCTTTTGTTTACCAATGCAAAGAGGCGGCGGGTAGTTCCACCTACGCACAGTACCAGGCATGCAGGAAATGTGCGAGTGGCCCTGAAAGTAATAACACAGCATGTCATTTTCCTGGAAAAATGTAAATATAAAAGTGCATTCTAAGTATTCAAGGTAACAGTGCAGTAAGATGTGCCATCCCAGCACTTTATGAGAACGGAACGTCGCTGGGATTTTGTTTTGTTTCAAATACATTTTTCACAGAAAATGCAACCAATCAATTTCAAGTGTTTGTCTTTCTCTGATTTGATTTACCTGCAGTGTGTATCCAGGCTCACAGGTGAAAGCCACCACTTCATTGACCATATATCTGTCTCCTGTTTTAATGCCATTGGCAGGGATCATTGGCTCTGGACAGGTGGTGAGACCAACAGCTGCAATATACAAAAAAAAAAACACTTTTACCCCAGACAGGTTCAACATTTATTTTTATCTCCTTTTTTTTTGGCCCAGGTCATTTGTTGACATCACTTAATAACACATTCTTAAGACAGAAATAAGGCCTGTGAGATTGTATGTCCTGTAGAGCAGTGTTTCCCAAACTTTTTTTTCTGGGGACCCATATTTTAAAACTCACAAACCCTCGCGACCCAAGAAAATAGACATTATTCATAAACTCCTGGGAAACACGATGCGAGACGACCCAAAACAGAACAAAAAGGAAAGAAAAAAGCACAAAAATCCTTATGTGCGGTCAGAAACAGAAGAACTCCCCCTTGTGGGGTGGTGAAGTATTGTAGTGCCCAGTGCAACAGGTCAGTGTGGGTCTAGGTTAGGATCTTGAAAGAACTTTTAAGTCTGCACGTCCAAAAGAAAAAACAGATGATGAAAGGTTAGCTAGAAAGTTATACTAATAATTACAAAAAAAAAACAGAGAGAGAGAAAACCCAGAGAGATGTCATAACTGACCCCTGGAATTGAACATGGCTACGTTCACACTAAATAAAAAAACATCAGTTTGTTCTTGAATGCAGAAAGAATCATAACTTGAATAATAACTAAATGAAGAAAAAAACAAAAAAAAAAACAACACACACACACAGTTTCAGTTTTGTCAGAAAATGCCCGGAAGCTAAATGGGAAGTGAATGTGACCAGCACTAAGTGGCTGTAGTCATTTATTCAGAAAACAACGAAGGTTAAACACGTCTTTAAGAAGTTTGACAGCAGCAGGACCTCAATTTAACAGAGTGGTGGGATCTCTCTGACTGGACGTGTGTGTGTGTGTATGTGTGTTTTTCTCAGAAAATTCTGCAGGAGAATACCCTGGAGCGGTTGCCATGGTAACACAGGGGAGGATAAGGGGGAACAGAAAAAGAGAGAGAGACAGGTGAGTGTGTGTGTGTGTGTTTATGTGTGTGTGTGTGTTTGATTGGTTCATTATCTACCTTCCTACAAGCAAAATAAAGTGATCCCAATGAGCCTGTGCCATGAGGAGGGGTATACACACACACACACACACACACAGGAACACACACAGACCTCTCCCAAGTTAGTAACTAAATTACTACATTAAAAAAGTAACTATTGCATTACTTTGTTTTATGTTTAAATGTGTCCAAGAATTTGAATTTGAACCACAGTCAGGCGTTAACACGACAACCGCTGTGTTCAGAGACAGTTCTGAAAAAAAAATCTTATGAAAAGTCGGTTTCAGACGGAACACAAGTGAAGGAGCTACACAGGACTGTGATGTGGAGACACTGTGTATTTAAAGGAAAGCATCAGCAGGCTGCCATGACAACTGATCAATGGAACCATTCCATTTGGCTGACCCTCCCTCTCTCTCTCTCTCTCTCTCTCTCCCTTCTTTATTCTCTGTTATCAGAGAGTGATGACTCTGTGTAAAATACTGACAGAACCACAGACCACCAGCTCACCAACAGCCACAGAGATGTCAACCAGACAGTGTCAGCTGCAGCGGACTCACAAACAACTGAGGATACGCAGAAAATTAAATTCCAACACAACTGTCAAAAAATAATGAATGTTTATCTTCATGCAAATAAAAGATATAATTAAAATATCCAAAATTATCTATGGATGACAAACAAAGAAGAAACACTGTTACACAAAACAATTATATGTACAAAAAAATTTAAAGTTTAGTTTAGATTATTAAATATTAAAACATAATAATCTATTATAAATCAGCCGGTTCATATCTAGACACTTTTAACTTCTTATTTATTTTTAAATTAATGGCATACTGAGGCCACATATACTGCATATCTGTGAATAGTGTGAGTAATTTCTCAGGTTTCATCTGTGAAAAGACCTTTTGTTCTCCCTCATTTGACTGTAAAATTACACTTAAAATTACATAATCTGAGAACAAGGGTAAAAACAAATTCACCACTTCCTCTTGAAATGTATTAGAGATAAATCCTGAAAATAAACAACATTGGGATAAAAAAAAAAAAAAAAAATCCCCATGAGTTTTATGGACCGAGTGTTGTTGCATTTTTTCCATAACTTCTCAATTGTGCTTTCACTGCTGAAAGCCTGTGGTGAAGAAATATGTTCTTGTTTACTACATCTGTGAGACTAAAGCCGCATAAAACTCCAGCAAAGTCAACAAAGAACATACTTCTGTGTTTACTATAGAAGTAACAACTTCTCAAGACTCCGACACTCGGATCTAAACTGAGTAATGGCCGGAGAATATAGGTGGGCTTAGAGTTTTATTGTTCTCAGAGAGAAGAACAAGCTTTAAACCAGAGCACAATATTGTTGAGAGTCAAACGCCACAAAAAAACGAACTTAGAGTCCGACCACCAGGGGTAACAAATGCACACAGCAACAGCGGTAATAACAAGATCTTTCAAGGTTTTTGGTGCCGACAAAAAGCACCATCAATATTAAAAGTAGCAGAAATCAAAGTTTGTATTCACACACACGTATATTCTTCTTGACGGCCTGTGTCCTTCCAGAACATTATTAACCCTCCACTTATGAAGAGCGGCGGAGTGGAATATGATGAAGTCGGTCCCTTAGTTAAATCCATCCTTCATCTCTAGTCCTACTTTCATTATGAAGTTTTTCTTCAGAACCACAGATGATATACTGAAAAAAAACTATGGCTGTCTCTGAAACCGCCCCCTACAGCCTACGTAGTGCACTACATAGGCGGCATTTGTAATGGTATCCGAAGATAGTGCACTAAAAAGGGCACTCAACGTATCCCACAATTCACCCAAGCAATATATCCCATCATGCATTGCAGTCCTGACAACATGGCGGAGAGCATGACCGAAAAAAATGCCACATTGTTAGCAAATTAGAAGGTTGAAATTTTCCGGAGACAGAGGTAAATATTAACTGTTGAAATTAAAATGGTTATAAAAAATGTCACAATTCATTGCAAAAACAGCTGAAAGATGTCATGAACTGTCTGGAAAAAATGGCTGTAGGTTAATAGTAGTGCTACATCTATAGTCAAACCAAGTTAGAATCAAATAAATTCCAAAACTGCTGTGAGTCTGGATAGAAATGTAAAATATTAAGGTGCATAAAGAAATATCTGCTTAACTATGAATTCTTTTAATTTCAACAACAATAATTAAAAAAAAAATACAATCTAACTCTGTCCAGCTCTGCCTAAAATAAAGGTGCCTTTTATCAGTCTGTCAGTTCATTTCTAACTGCAACCTGTTCTGTGTGTAAATTAAAAAAGAAAGTGTGAAAGTCCAGAGAGACGTCTGAATGCACTGACCTCCACTCAGTAATATATGGAGCTCAGTCCAGAGCTACAAAAATAAATAGGAAAACATAATAAAATATAACAGCTGTATTACACTCAGCCCCACAGTGACCCTTACTTTGATTTTTACTCAAACTGAGGGCATAGAAAAATATAAAATGTAGAGCTGACAAGTGTCCAATACCCCCCCCACCCCCGGCCTCCTGTCTGAGGCCACTGAACACCTAACATTAACCTTTACCACACTCTCATTTGACCCTGTTCAAATCCTGATCCTAAACACTCTTTAAACTAGGGATGACCAAAGTTAACTTATTGCTGATATCCGATATGATCCAAACACTTAATTTCCATTTCCGATATCAACCAATACCAATACATGCAGCTGTTTGCCACCAAAACAGAGGTAAACGATCAGGACCCTACAAGCAATTCCAGCATATTTGGCAAAACCCAGGAATTGTGTTATCGAGTTTTAATTATGAGAGAGAAAAAAAACGATAAAGATTCTTATCGATATTGCATGATGATGCTAATAGAGGGCTATCAGTCGGCCGATACTGTTGGACATATTTACTTTAAAGCCTGTCTTTCTGAAGTTGACCTGCAAAATGTCCTGACAATACTAAGCGTCCCTCCAACATTTGTCCCCACAAGTATAGCTACACTAGAATACACACACACACACACTTGGGCCACAGACTCACCAAAGCGAGACATGTTCACTGATGTAGAAATGACTCTGAACTAAAACAAATAGGTCGGAGAAACAAGTGCAGCCGTGGCCCGACAGGTGTGCACGTCCACGTGCGCACGTCCACGTGTTGGCCTACAGTCCATCTCAACGCATTTGTGTTTTTCTGACACATTTGCGCAAAAGTGTGTGAACTCCCGCCAATGTACGGCACACACACACACTCGTACAGATACATCCACCTCTGCATGAGTCTGTCCACATCCCTCTGAGGTGTGTGCTCCTGCGTTGACCCCTGCGTTGATGTGTGTCTCTGCTCTCAGGCTCCATCAGTGGCTCCACTTCAGGTCACTGACTTCTTCCATTTGATGTGGAAGTTGTGCTTTTCACGTGCCGTTGTGCATTTATTGTTTTTTCTCAACATCGGAATGAACCTGGAATTCAGTCTCTGGTTGTTTCACTAACCCTGCACGTGTGTGTGAGTGTGTGTGTGTGTGTGTGTGTGAACTCACTTTTGTATTCTAGGTGAAAGCCTGCCGCCACCACACTGATGTCACTCTGAAAGTGCAGCAGGAGCTGATTTGAAGTGGAGTTGAGCAGAGCTGGGGCTGTAGTTCCTGCGAGAACAAGCGATAGAACAAGATTACATTTTATTCCTGTCTATTTCACAGTCTCTGCTACAAACACTGTAAGAGCAGAGAACGCTGCTGAGGAGGGAACGCTTCCTTTTCCCCTCACATGTGCAGGTATTTAAAGACATTTGATACACGGCTTAACAGGGACCATTCCCCGTGTCAGTTTTTAAATATGAAGAAACATGTATTTCTGAAGTGTTTTTATAATTAGTATGAATAAATACCAAAAATATAGCTTTTAACAACAGTTGAATTTAAGGTACGTATAACATTAACATGGTTTAAAGTAACCACACAATTCTTACAAGTTTTTTTTTTAAAAAAGGTTATTAAAAAAGTACCAAGACAGAAACATGTATTTCTGAAGTGTTTTTATTATTAGTATGAATAAATACCAAAAAAAGAGCTTTTAACGACAGTTGAATTTAAGGTACGTATAACAGTAACATAACACCACACAATTCTTTATAAGTTTAAAAAAAATGGTTATTAAAAAAGTACCAAGACGAATGTCATAATCGTAATAATCAGTATAACTTGTCAAATTGTCTACAACAGCTTTGACAATTTTTAACATTCAAACTTCAAACTATTGAGCTGTTCATTTGATCAGGTTTGAAATTCAGCCAAAGAAGCAGTTTGTCAAAAGTCATTCTCTTGAATATTGTTATTATAACATAAATTACATATTAAGAAAATCTCAGATGAAAATATAACTTGAAAAAGTGTTAACACTAAAATGAACTGACTTAAATTTGAACAAAAGTCTGGATCCAGATCGAAGACAGAAGACGTAGAAATGTACTACACTTTTGGGAGAGAATTAAACACAGATAGTACCATGTGTAGTACCATGTGTAGTACCATGTGTAGTACCATGTGTATGCAAGAGTGTGGCGTCTGCCTCAAGAGTTCTATGTCGACTTTGTCAAATAATAAAATCCACTGAATTCTCCTGTAGCTGTTAGCTGACACGTACAGAAGCTGAGTGACCCGTGGTCTCTCTCCTGGGCAGCACACCCTGCAGGTCAGCGTGGTTTCAGCGGGCAGCTCCCCTGTGTGGCCCCCTGAGAAGGGCGCAGACGTGTGTGTGTGTGTGTGTGTGTGTGTGTGTGTGTGTGTGAGTGAGTGCCCTATAGGCGTTAAGTTTAATGTGTGATAGGTGTGCATGACAGGTATGTGCTTGGGGCAGGTCACAGAGGAAACTCCACTGGGAGAATGTAAAAGGTTAGATCATTCGTTTCCTGTCTCTGCTCCACGCTCTTTGTTCTTCCTCTCTCTCTCACACACACTCTTCACTGCACCGTCACCACACCTCACATTCATATTTAACCTGGTTTTATATGCACATAGTTGGGGAGGTCAGCTGTGGTGTGTGTGTGTGTGTGTGTGTG
>NC_024311.1:12475158-12550535 GCF_000523025.1 Cynoglossus semilaevis | reverse complement strand
AATGTCATAATCGTAATAATCAGTATAACTTGTCAAATTGTCTACAACAGCTTTGACAATTTTTAACATTCAAACTTCAAACTATTGAGCTGTTCATTTGATCAGGTTTGAAATTCAGCCAAAGAAGCAGTTTGTCAAAAGTCATTCTCTTGAATATTGTTATTATAACATAAATTACATATTAAGAAAATCTCAGATGAAAATATAACTTGAAAAAGTGTTAACACTAAAATGAACTGACTTAAATTTGAACAAAAGTCTGGATCCAGATCGAAGACAGAAGACGTAGAAATGTACTACACTTTTGGGAGAGAATTAAACACAGATAGTACCATGTGTAGTACCATGTGTAGTACCATGTGTAGTACCATGTGTATGCAAGAGTGTGGCGTCTGCCTCAAGAGTTCTATGTCGACTTTGTCAAATAATACAATCCACTGAATTCTCCTGTAGCTGTTAGCTGACACGTACAGAAGCTGAGTGACCCGTGGTCTCTCTCCTGGGCAGCACACCCTGCAGGTCAGCGTGGTTTCAGCGGGCAGCTCCCCTGTGTGGCCCCCTGAGAAGGGCGCAGACGTGTGTGTGTGTGTGTGTGTGTGTGTGTGTGTGTGTGTGAGTGAGTGCCCTATAGGCGTTAAGTTTAATGTGTGATAGGTGTGCATGACAGGTATGTGCTTGGGGCAGGTCACAGAGGAAACTCCACTGGGAGAATGTAAAAGGTTAGATCATTCGTTTCCTGTCTCTGCTCCACGCTCTTTGTTCTTCCTCTCTCTCTCACACACACTCTTCACTGCACCGTCACCACACCTCACATTCATATCTAACCTGGTTTTATATGCACATAGTTGGGGAGGTCAGCTGTGGTGTGTGTGTGTGTGTGTGTGTGGTGAACTCACTGCTGTGCATGTGTATTTTCATTGATGTATATTTTTCTGTTTTTTTTTCTCTATGGTTTGCAGATGTCATCCCTCATCCATCATCAGTGGTCTCCAGGGTTGGTTGGTTGGTTGGTGTGTGTGTGTGTGTGTGTGTGTATACAAACACACTCTCGTACCAGAAAATGACCCTAATTTGGGAGCTGTCATGTCTCCGCCATCGTAGATCTCCAGGGAGTCCCAGTTGTGTTCCGTCGCAAACGTCATCACCTGGATCTGACAACAGACGGAAATGACTTTGTTCAACTCTTTAGTGACCACCGGTGGGTTCACTGTCTAAAAGTGATGTGAGCAATGAAAAACACAATCAGTGCTGGAAATGAATGTTGCCAAAAGAGAGAGCAAACATTAAAACGTGTCTGTTAAATTCTTCACTCGACCAACACCGCATCAACGTCAACAACTGACATCATCCGTTAGAGAGTTTCAGATGCAGAAATCTTTATTTATAAATACATATTTTAAATTCTACAATACATCATACAAAGAGTCAACAGACACAACGTAAGGTTGATTTATGTTTCTTTGTCTGTGAATAAACAACGCTTTGATTTCTAAATAGTTCAGGCCAACTTTGACCAAATATAACAAAATCAAAATGAAATTTGTAAACTTTTTCATTTCCCCTCACATTTTGAAAGCAATAAATCAAACATGAATCACCATTTATTGTGAAACGATGAATTAACCAAGGTTGTATTTCCGCTCCTACGATGGTGTTTGTACCTTCAGTGCACTGTACAACGTATGTTTGTAGACTGACTGTATCCATACCTGAATCCCAGCTCCTTCACTGACGTGGATCCTCCACAGACAGTTCAGACTGTTGGGGTAGGGTTCAGGATAGCCAGGAGACAGGATCGTACCACGTCGCTCAGTCAAGTTTCCGCTGCAGGGAACTAGAACAGAAGTACAAACTCTGTGTTTCTCTGCAGAGTGTTAATAAAACTACAACGTTTTCAGAAACCTCTGCCATCTCCGGCCTTACACTGGGAATCAGGAATCTCCGAGACGGAGCCCTGTTCAAGGGTCACGCCCTTGCTCTCTGACCCTGGCTCATAAGGGACGTGAGATTCACTAATGTAGCAGGGAGCTGTGCCAGGAAGACCTTTAAACATCAGTGATGTCTTAAAAACAATTCCAAAATTAATAAGGAGCCAGTAAAGTGAGGTTAACGTGGGGCAAATCCCCCGTCTCCTGGAGTTGGTCGAAAGAAGAAGCAGCTTCACTTCTGCACATGTTGAAGGCAGAAAAATGTTGAAATGGGCGAGTAGACGAAGGCCACTAGTACCTGTGCTCTCATGGCCTACAGAGCATGGCCTACAGATATGGAATTTATAGTAAAATACCAAGAGTGGTCCTGAAACTGGAGTAGACTACTTAGATTCAACAGAAAACTTAATATTTGTATTACTGTAAGTTACTTATGTCAAATTTATGGCCCGTGGGCCAGTGAGATGCTGCCTTCGTTTCTTCACATCATCTAGATTTTATGAAATTTCTTATTTAGATTAAAAAGTTTGGTGCCACATATGATAATCACCTACAGAGCATGGCCTACAGATATGGATTCAATAGTAAAATACCAGGAGTGGTCCTGATTTGATAAACAGCTGTTTAGGAGTTTCATTTGTAATCGAGGAGATCCAGGTTTGATAAACTGGAGTAGACTACTTAGATTCACCAAAAAACTTAATATTTGTAGTATTGGTCAATGTAATATTTGTATTACTGTAAATTACTTATGTCAAATTTATGGCCCGTGGGCCAGTGAGATGCTGCCTTCGTTTCTTCACATCATCTAGATTTTATGAAATTTCTTATTTAGATTAAAAAGTTTGGTGCCACATATGATAATCAGTTTTCAAAACTTCATTATTGATCAATCACTGATCTCACTGTGATATAACCGAAGGTCCCCCACACTCACCGATACAGGTTGGCGTCGTTGCGTTCCACTGGGCCAGAGCACCTGGCACAGCCTGGCAGCGGATGGCGCTGGACCCTCTCAGCAAATACCCTGGACTGCATTCGAACCGGACAACAGAGCCAGCAGAGAACTCAGACCCGATCCTCCTGCCGTACCGAGGCTCTGGAACTGAGCTGCACTGACTGTCGCTGGTCCGAGGAACAGCTGCGGTGACGGTGTGAAGATGGTTTGATGCTGAACTTTAATTATTGAGTATTAGTGTGAAAAGGCTGGGAAGGAAATGAGGGTTACCTTGGTAAACGAAGTGAAAGCCTCTGGCTGACTGACCACTCCTGGCATTGAACCGCAGCATGATCTGATTGGAAGTTGCCAGTGGCAGTGTCTCCCCTGTAAGACACACACAAATCCACGCACACACACACACACACACACACACAGACATTTAATACATTTTGTCAATGCTCTGTCTTCTACTCAAACAGTACACAGTAAAAACTATCTTCCTGGCTGTAACTGTATGACAGAATGTGTTGCTGGGAGTGGCAGGTGAGTAATTGATGGCGGAAACACGATAGAGATCATTGACTTCTGTCATTAACGTAAACTGTGTGATCATTGTTGTAATAACTCTAAGTGAAAAATAATACTTTGTACTTTAATGTTGTTATACATTTTATCTTCTGCAATAAATATTATGTAAATCAGCTGAGCGATCACGGTGGAAGTAAAGTTTCTTTTTTTCTTAGGTTTTCTAAACTAACTGAAGCCTGAAGTTGTTCATTATAATTGTTGGTTTATTTTAAACAATAAAACAATCAAATCAGTTACAAAAACAGTAGTGAATTTTCTGAGTACCAACATCTACAGTGGTAAACGTTTATAATATGACAAACGTTTAATGATGTGACTCACAATGACACACGTACTTTTAAAGTTTACAAAGTGCGTTCTTTCTAGAGGCACAAACTATAATCAACAGCCACATACGTCCAGCTTTCATTTTCATCGCCTTTTTCCTGAGCTTTCTTACCAATGTAATCATCACCAGGCTGAGGAATACAACACACACACAACTACGTACAAAAAGAAATACTGTATATAAGGAGCAGAAGCGAAAGGACCAAAGAATAATTACTAATACACATACAGAGAAAAACAATGTAACATTGACAAATGAGACAAACGTGTCCCGATGGGGCTGACATTTAGAACCAGCATTAGCTGCCTCAAGATGTATGATTGTGCATGTGTGTGTGTTTGTGTGTGTGTTGAGGGTGAGCCAGAAATTAAATCAGATAACTATTGCCCAAAACTAGGAGAAAGTACTTCAAAGACAGCTATATTACTATTTATATTTCTAAAATGTATTTATTATAAAACTTCTTTTAGAATTAATCTGTTAATTCAGATTATATTTAAATGAAGAAAGTAATTATATATAACTGGAATATCTATTAAATTGGCAAAAACAAAGTACTTTTTTTTTAACTGTGTCCCTCTAGGGACCCCTGCCAAATGAACTACGGACCAATATCAGTCCGCAGACCAGTGGTTGTGTTATTTGTCATGATTTTAAACAAGCATAATATCCCAGTCAGAACTACAGAAGGAACATGACAAGGAACTACACTAATGTCCGCTAACCATCAGTTCCAGTGGGACCAGTTCACACTGCAGCCACAGGGCCGTGACACAGAACAGAGGAACATGTGTGTGAGAGGGAGAGAGTATTTAATCAGCAGCATGTCAATCAATAATCCCTCATATTTCATTCTCCGTCCTACTTCACCTACTAGAACCTATTGATTTTTGCTTCATCATTCAATCTGCATGTTACTGCGCGGTGACACACGGGAGGAGGAGACTCCGACTGGGCTGGAACCAGGAATCCCAGGGAGAAATGTGTTGAGAGCGGTGTGGAATGTATGGCACCATGGCTGAGTTCTTCGTGTAACGATAAGCGCTAATAGAATTTCCCCAAATTTATCACTGTCAAAATCCCTGATAACGACCACAGGTGCTTGGCTTTAGCTGCAGTTCCTAGAACCGTTTTCCCTTGGACAATATCACGGATTTCTATTGAACCAACGTGTGCTGAAACACGGGAAAGGAAGAGAGAGAGGAAAATAAAATAAAATAGAAAACGTGAAGCATTCTGGTAATACGGGGTTCATCAATCACATTTTACAGTGAAAGGTTTTGGAGTCATTTAAGGTTCAAATACAGCAGTGAAAAGGCTGTTAGCATTTTCTATAACTATTTTTACAACATAAACTGTGTGTGATTTATTTCATAATCTTGTAGTATTTCCTAAACTTTTCCCAAAACCAAAGACAATAAACAGTTCATACTCTTTAGGACTGGGCTGCACTTTTCTTTGATGCTTCCTCAACACACCACAAGGCTGGGATGTGAACCAGTAATCCTCCAATCACAAGCCTGATCCTTCAATCACTAGGACATGCACTGGACCATATTGGAGTCCAATGATAAATAAATAAACTTTTAGTTTTTGGGTAAATGGCATTGGTTTGTCCCCTGCTGCTGTCATTGGATAAACATGTAATAATCAGGGCTGTCCGATTGGTAAAAGTTTTGATTTGATCAACGACAGCGCTGCCGGGGATTAATTACAATTAATTAAAAATGAAAAGAAAAAAATCTATACAATTACAACAAGTATGTGTTTTAAAACAGTTTGTATTCCTATTCAAAATGTCAAGATAAATGAACAAAAGTAAAGTTTGTAAATCTTGCTACATGGATTGTAATCTAATCATTGCTGTCCACCTGGTGGTGGTTTATGGAATGGAAGGTCTGAGATGGTGATATAAGCTCGATGATGAACATGTGTACACTGGTACCAACCAAAACCTAAAACCCTACTTTTCTAAGTGTAATATAATGAAATATACTCACTCAAAATACAACAATAAACCATGTCTGAAATCAAAATCCAGTCTAATCTGTATTAATCAGATAACCCAACTTTATTTAATCCAAAAATTTTAATCTAATCAAACATAAAAAACAATGAAAATAATAATAACATTCTCTTCTTGTTTTCTCTATCACTGAGCGAATCAACACCAGGGACTCACCTGAATGTGACCCGGCTAGGGAGCTGAGCAATCGTGCGTTTTCATTGGCTCCATCAAACAACTCTACAGAATCGTTCATCGATGTGTGAAAAACTGCAAACTGTCCAAATACCACTGACGGGGGCAGAGCCGAGGGGAAGAAGAAAGAGAGAGTAACTAGGCAGTATTTTCACACGTTTGAATCTGGTCTCTGTGGCAAGAAACGTTTGGAGACCACGATTAAATTAGATGGTTTTATTATTTTTATTTTTTTTAAGAACTTACCGAACTGTGGGGACACAGTGATGTAATAGGAGCAGCTCTGCCTCGTGGTGTAGTTGAGAGGGTAGTTAGGAGACAACACAACCCCATCTGATCCTCCATACTGGCCTCCACATGGAGCTGTTGGAAATGACAGACACGTTTTAAACCAAGGCAAAACTTAAACTGTATTTAAACTACTGCCTAAATACTTTGTACACTGGGTTTTTTTTTTGAGAGTGGGAGAATCATAGACATATTAGTTTTTCACTTCAGGCACATTGAGTGCCTGAGGACATGCATATTATCATCAAACTGGCTCACCAGTCTGTGCAGACACCTTTTTTTTTCCTCTCTTTGCCTAAGTGTATCTTATGTAAGATCAGCACAGCACTTTTGTCAGCTCTAGGCATTTGCATTTAGTGAAATGTCGTGCATACAGCGTGATAATGTAATTCTGTTTCAAATCAGAAGAAAAAATACCAAATGTAAATAAGATTTGGAATTGTTTATAGAAATATATACATATATACATATATATATGCACATACAAATACATGCACACATATGTATGCATGAACAGTATATATATATGTAAATCTATACATATGTATGCATGAACAGTATATATATGTAAATCTACATACTGTATATTTGTATATCCATGCATATACACACCTACACAAATGTGTACGTATAAATACATATATACGTATTTGCATATATAAATATATACATATATGTATATACACATATATACATATCTATGTGTGCATATATATGCATATATGTGTATATATATATACATATATATATACATATATATGTGTGTGTGTACATATATGTATATAAATATATACAGTATATAAGAATTATATTTGCATAACAAGACCAACAGGTGTGCACTCATAATCCATCCCCTGACACTGGGGAAAAAAAACACATTGTTGTGTTAAATGCACTCCAACTCCAACTCATCTTCATCTGTTGATTACCGACACACTAATGTATTTTAATGATTAGAGTGATATTAACTGTAACAAGCGTAGCTCGGGCTGGAATCACCATGGCACCTAAAGAGCCATCAGCAGTTGCATTTAAGTGTAAAGCATAATGTCCCTGCTGATACCAGAACACAACTCATTCATTTTCCCATTAAGAACAGAAGGTGATGGTAATAATCTACCTGGGCTGATGGACTATGGGTTATTTTTACTGCTAAAAAAAAAAAAAAAAACAATATTGAGGGAAAACAACTTGAACTGCACTGCTCACACAACAACAGATCATCACAGTTGGTATTGAAGCAAACAAGTTGAACTTTATAACTTTGACGACAGTTTTCAGTGGTACTCCATATTTGGGATCTGAGTTTAAAGTATACCGAGGGTTTGGGTTTGATGTGACTTTTAAATTCTAGTCTGGAGTCGAGACCACATGGGTCGAACAAATGCATAAATAAAACATAAGTAATTGACAAGAAAATAAAACCATCATCTTAGAAAACATCGGTCGTACATCTGCCCATGATTATTGAACCAATAATTATTTGTCCCCTTTATAATGTACATCTGCCCATGATTATTGAACCAATTATTTGTCCGCTTTATAATATATTGTGGAGAGAGGTTTTCAACTAAGGAGGTTAAGTCCAACCAAACCATGGCATGAACTGCACTGATGCACAGGATTCTCCTGCTTATTGTGGTGCAGCTGGGAGATGAAGCACTTCATTTACCAGTCTATCAACATTCCAACCCTCACCTATGGTCATGGGCTGTGCATAATGACAGCAGCAGGCGGGAGCAGCAGTCTGAATGCAGGCAGCCAAGACCGGTTTCCTCTGCACGGTGGCTGAGCTGCGTGTCAGAGATACAGACAAGAGCCTGAGGTTTCATTTGCTGGAAACCACCTGCACTCGTCCACGCAGTCGAGGCGTTCAGAAAAATGTAGCGGCTCTGGATACTGTGAAGACTTTGTAATAAAGACTTTAACTAAATTACTACCATTTAGATTATTTCATGTTTTGCATCTTCATTGGATTAGAATGTACTGCATTACTGTGTGTGTTAGTAACATGTGCCAAATGATGCCATGTTAATGTTTATACAGTCTTTAGATCAGTGATGTCAAACCGATGTGTTGCGGGATAGGAGTGGACCGTGAGAGATCTTTGGATTTGACTAACCAGAAAACTACTATTTATTTACTACAAATATTTTTCTTCCTTTGCTAAAGTAGGGACAGAGAAATATTCAAATACCTTGACCCTTACTTTTCACTGTGTAACAACTCATTCTGCAGTCATGTCTTAAAAGGACCTGGTTCCTGTAGCATATATCTTCCGACAAGTCTAGTTTAAAGTTTAAAAAGCATGTCCGACCAGTAAACAAATGAATCTGTTTGACACCAGTTCTGCTGTTGGACTCCAATGAACCCCCCCCCCTCCCCCATGGAAGCTAAAGTAACAGGCAGGTGATCAAAACTGTCACTGATTCTACTGGATGGAAATACAACAATACCAGTGAAGCACCTTTCATCACTTTTTTTTATGCTCCAAACATCATGAATATTAGTGTTTTATTCATGTTGATTCACCTTTTCCTGCTGCTGGGAATGCTGCCCACCCTGTTCAAAGCTGGCAAACCCGTAGCTTCTCTAATCTGTTATTCTCCTGTATTCTTCAAAGCAAATCTGAATGACAACGATTGGCCAGAAAAGTTGTTTTGTTTGACAGAAGTTCATGTTGTCCTCAATTATCATTTGGTCCTGGTGGCTCCCAGGCATTGTTAGATTATGAGACTATGTGTATCTGTGTGTTTTTATAAGAGAAGTTGGATTCCAGTTGAGCCAATGCTGGAGCCAGAATGTGGTTAGTTAAAATATGGGCGATGAACCACTGAGACAATTTGATCATTTCGTCCAATTTGTTGGGAAACAACTTAAGAAACACAAAAACATCTCACAGCAGATTTTTTTTTTCATTATAGATGGATGGATGGATGGATAAATGGACGGACGGATGGATGGATGGATAAAACAGTTTAGGCTGTTCAGCTCCAAACAGCATAATTCTGAATTGTGCTGCGACCCACTGTGAGACCACTTTTTTTCCCTACTCTCCAAAAAAAAAAAAAAACCTGCAGGGTAAAAATTTAAGTGAATGAATTTATGTGGAGCGAAGCGAGCTGCACAGCAGGCCAGCGCCTGAACCGGCGGTACTGCAATTATATACTTCTGCTGCAAGACCTACAAGAAGCAGACCTAACGGTGGCAGTCGTAATCCATCCTGAGGAAACCCAGCAGAGTTATAAACCTGTTGTGCGGACATTAATGCACAAGCAGAGGTCAATGGACGACGTCAAAGTGTGTGACTGTTTATGTGTGTGTGTGTGTGTGTGAAACACACATCGAAGACATCTATCATCGCCTTCATCGGGGCCTCTCCACTCTCTCTCTTCTGTAGAATCTCATTGTATTGTTTTATTCTCGTCGCTCTGTGCTGTACCCATTTATCCCCACTGTCCACTTACACTGTGATTTCAAATCAGTCATTAATTATCATCACCTCTGCACTCGTTAGACCGGCAGAAAAGGGCAAAAGAGTTGGAAATTGTTACGAGAGAAATGGAAAGGTAACTTATGAATCAACGTTGTCCAGGAAACTAACCGAGCTAACTGACTAGCTTACTTTGCTAAGAAAGGAGATCGTCAGATAAAATATAAAGATCACCGATGAAATGAATGAACAGCCTACGTAGAGTTAACAAAATCGACAAATAAATTCAGATTTAACAGTATCTACAGAATGTGCTAATTCGAGACAATAAAAGTCTCTTTTTTATAACAAAATCGACAAATAAATTCAGATTTTCAAACAGTATCTACAGAATGTGCTAATTTGAGACAATAAACGTTTCTTTTTTTACTATAAACTACTATAATCTGGGATGCTTTCGGCAGTGAAAATATCTGACATCTCTGTCTCATAGAAATGGAACATAAACATCTAAACTACAGAGAGGGATATGGAGCACTCAGTGATTTCACAGTGGGAAAACTCTCAGCGTTTGCAGACTTACCTGCAAAACATGTCAAAGTATATACGAGTGTGTGTGTGTGTGTGTGTGTGTGTGTGATGGCTTGGCCCTTACTCCTGTATAAGTTGTTTGCTCAGCATAAACTGATTTATATGCCTGGAGTGAAAAGGTTTCCACTCCTTCCCCAGGCACCTCCACTCTCACCCACTCATGCTCCTCCTTCAGACTCTTTTCCTTTCCAACCTTTTGTTTCCTGCAGCGTGTGAGCTGCCTCTGTTTTCTTTTTTCTTTTTTTTTCTCTACCCTCCTGATCTTGTGCATTGACATCGATTGATATTTTTTGAATCGATTTTTTGCTGCTGCAATGAAACCCTGAGGTCTGGTGGTCTCGGCTTGATCTACCCACGATTCCCTGCTTGTGTTGCTTCAGGCCTAGGCGTCAGTCGTATCAAAACGGTTTACGCATGTGGGCTTTGACCAATTACACACACTCACACATGTGCAAAAAAAAAAATTTGTGTGAAAAAAAAAAGCATAGCTAAGACGTTCTTTGGTTCGTGCATCTGCACACTTTGATCGGCACAGACGTAAGACAAACACTAAAGATGGCAGTCTTGTAGTTCTGAGCCTCAGACTCTGTTTTGTGAAAACTTCCGTTAGACAATTCATTACCCAGACAACATACCCCTAATCCTAAAACTAACTTCTAATTTGGCTGTAACTCCAATCTTAATCTTAAACCTAAAAATACATTCACCTGAAAAAGTCCCCTCCAGATCAAAGGTCCCCAAAACTCTAGTATTTCTCCCCACAAGTACAGATATACCAGTAAAACACACACTTTTCATGCCGTGATTTGCGTGTTAACTGCAAGTTTAGAAGAAGCAAAAGAAGCATAATATATTGCAGTGGATATAATTTTTTTTTTAATTCATTAATTTATTTTACACGATTATTATTTTTTCAGAATAAATTTGTACTACTGAGAATATTTGCAAAATTCCACAATAGTATTGGAGTACGAGGGGGGTGTGATCAGTGAGGCGTGGTGTTGGCATGCAATGCAGGATGTTTCACTCTTTTGTCTATCAATCCACACCTCTATCTTACACCTCAGTCCGTCCATCCATCCATCCATCCATCCATCCATCCATCCATCCATCCATCCATCTAACCAAAACCTATTAGGGGGAAACATAGGTAAGGGATCTGGCAGTAAATCCTGAGGTGTAAACTTGAGGTAACTTTAAAAAAGCATTTAGAATCAGTGGAATGTGTGATCATGTCTGACAAACAATATCCATGTATTAAGGTGTAGCCAAAGCCAGCACGGAGTGCAGTCTAATGTGGAATTTGGGATAATGAAAATTCAACAACGGCCGAAGGCTGTCTTCATGTGGCTCTTGGTCATAGCTTTGAGGCTCTCTCTCTCTCTCTCTCACACACACACACACACACACTCTCTCACAGAACTCTATCAATAGTCACTAAGTATTCCTTCTTTCTCCCACTTGCTCTTAGTTACTATGGAAACCACTAAAAGAGTGGTTTCAGATGGAGTTGTAGGGGTGTGTGAGATGGAGACACTGAGAAGGACAAAAAAGTAAGAGGTAAAGAGAGAAGAAAGAATGGCAGGGTGGCAGGGAGGAAAAGAAGGAAGGGAGGAAGGAGGAGAAACAAAAATAAAGGAATCAGAGTAACAACATCCACAGACGTGTGTGTGTGTGTGTGTGTGTGAAGGGAGGACAAAAAGGAATAAAGCAGACACCAAAAGTGTAAATGGCAACGTATTTTTTAAAGAGGTCTCACCCTGTCTAATGTGTTTGGTCTAAAAGCCCCAGGGGTCACATCAAAGATGAAAAGACAGACAGAGACAGACAGAGACAGACAGAGACAGACGGACGGACATCCTTCAACTCTGAATGTGGAAGGAAATTCTATGTCTAACAACATAACAAGCCAAAGGAGGAGAAGGAAATAGAAATCACTGGCGGGGAAGGAGGGTTCAACTGTAACTTCAACAGGTAAACATGTCACAAAAACTATATTCACAAAAAAAAAGGATAATCTAGTTTCAATTTACTTCCAATTTACATATTCAGTGTGAAACCTAGTCCTGTTTAGTTGAACACAACCCTCATATACCTGCAGGAATTGAAAGTCTTCATCTCTGAGTCTCTTTCTCTCTGTTTCTAGTGTTTACAGTCGTATGTTGCCACCTATTGGCAGTAGAGGGCTAAAGGTGGTTAAACTGGTTGAAGGTAAAATAGCGTTGTAGTATAAAAAGCACCAAAATCAATCAGTTCTAGACCAAATGTACGTGGCCCAGAAAACACATTTATCCCTGAAGGTGTTGAGAACAAGCAGTTTGGTTTTTCACTTTTTCCAGTCGAGTCACTGCTCAAAGAAGATCAGATGCTACACCTACAGTTTCCGGTCTCCACAACCGAGGTTGTACAAGACCACACACACCCATTTAAGGCACATACACAGTGAGTGACAGCTCTGTGGGTTTTACCTCCTTAGCTCTCTGAGCTGTCAATCAAAGGCACTAGTTAGTCTAGCCCTCAGGTGCCCGGGGCGTGAGCGCACAGAACAACACACACACACACACACACACACGTACACACTTTGGGTTGCAGCGCGTGTAGGACTTTAAATAAATGATTTATGACTAACAATAAACAGAGTCAGTCAAGGTTCTGAATATGAAGCTAAACACCTCGCTAAACTGGGCAACGGCGCTCTGATGGAAGGTTGTGAGAGACGTGGACCACGGTAAACACCGGTTTGCTGCAGTTACACACTAACACGCTGTTCAGCTGTGTTGACAGTCACTATTCTCTACCTTTTTATAGTGTAGAGTGTTTATTTAATCCATCTTCAATTAGCCTCTACTCAACGTCAACATTTACATATACAATTGTCAGCGTCTGTCTCCAGCCCCCAGGGGGCAGAGCTGATCTCTCTTTTTCCCATTTGTTTACAGTCAAACTAGTTCCTGCACCAACTACTGCCACCCGTGATTTCAGGAACTGTCCCTTTGTGACCGCGCTGTTCATGCACCAAAAACTACATGAAGCAGTGATGACCGACCACTGTGCAGTGCTGGGAGAAATACTCAGGTGCACTGTGGAAAATGATCCAATTTAACTCAATTGGACTGAACACTGTTAGTTATTAACAGTAGCAGACACTTTGGTGACAGCCGAAAAAAGAAATGCTTCTTTTTTTTTATAATTTTGATATTTTTTCCTACCTTTACAGGAAGGTAGAGCCTTGTCCCACACCGGCTTTCCATCGTGGCCCATGACACAGGTGATGGTGTCCATGCCCATGATTGTGTAGCCATGATGACAGTTGTAGGACACCTGAGATCCCAGTTTGTAGTCGTATCCTGTCCGACTGGCATTCATGACGTTGCCGGGGTCAAAACAGGCTTCCCTGGGTTTTTCTGTAAAAAAAAACAAAACATTGTATATGATTCACCACAAAAATATATTTAAGATTTTTTAATGAAAAAAAACAAAAACAAAAAAACATTGTATATCATTCAAAAATATATTTAAGATATATGTTTTTTAATCAGATTTTTTTTAAATCTCGAGGACTACTGAAACTGTCTTTGTTTCCTCTTGCGATGCTAAAGGGCTGAAAACAATTAATTGGAAGTTTAGCAGCATTTTTAGAGACGTCTTTTGTAATCAGGCAACTTTCTGGTTACCACACATTTAGACTATAATAAACTGCCTTGGATCTTTACTGCTGAGCCGTAGTAGTGGAGCTTGTTTGCTTTCAGTGATAGTCCAATAACAATGAGATATTGGGCTTGACAGGAAAACCAAGAGATAGGAGAGGGAGAGATACAGGTGGAGGAGAGAGGGAGATGATTAAGGTTGGATTTTAATTAGAGAGATGGCATATGAAGGCTAATAAATTAATGGCAAAAGTACAGAGGTGTAAGGTAGTGTGAGGCGACAGACAACAGAGAGGGAGATAATCTTTTTTAATTAGAGATAAATGGGCCGAGAGAAACGGGGGGGAAAAATGAGTTTATACAACTTGACAGAGCAAATCTAGTCTCCAGTTATTCAAACAAGTAATCAACGACTCCACGTTGACTTTAGCAGTTAAATTACCCTCAGCCGGCAACGTCTCCTAAATCAGGATGAGCCCTTTCAACTGAAAAGTCAGTATGAAATTAATAGACTTGACAGCTTGAAGTATTATACAGTCTGCATAAGCCACAGTCCAGTATCACCTCATTTAACATTTTAATTTTTGAATCTCCACTCAGTGCATATATAGGCCATTCAGGTGGATGGATGATACTTGGGTGGATTTAAAGGGGAAACAACAGTTTGGTGTCCAACGTCAACTCAGGTCGAATATCAAAGATCAAATAACTAAAAAGGAAACCAATGAAAGCGTGCCATAAATGAAACATCATACTACATTAGGTTTTTTCAGCCTGTTGTGTTTTGGCAATTAACATTTTAATTAAAATAGCTTAACCCGCAGCCTTTGGTGGTTCTACGGTCACTGACGGTCAATTAAAAAAAAAGGGAGTCCGATATCCACAAACAAAAATTAGCCATTACTTATTGGTTTGTGTAACAGCCATAAAATGATGGGCTCATTAAGAGAGGTCTCATTACTTAGATCCTGTTTCTAATGATTGATAATTGATTTTATTTTAAAGTTACATGAAGACGTACGCTTCTGTCCTTATTCATTACAACCTCCCATGTCTTTGTGAATCGGTCGCGTGCCAGCGACTCACAAACTGCACAACCCGAGCAGACAACCAGCAGAATACATAATCAACCGCTGTCAACACGTCTCTTCCTATTACTTCTGTGATATTCCCTTACATGCAAATGCGATGAGGAGAGACACACCTGGTAAACCTGCTCAAATGACGAGTCTGGGGGCAAATTGTTTACTGTCCGTGTCAAAATATTATCAGGTGGAAAAACCTGAGCAGATCTGAGTTTCTTAATGAAAACAAAATGAACACGAGTCAAAGAAGAACTGGATGTTTATCAGGAGGAATAATGATTGTATGAGCAAAACCTTAATGTGAACAGGTCTATCCTGCTAGCGTGTAGTAATGCTAAGAGTATTAGTAGTGCATTTGTAAAGTTAACTGTAGTTCAGGCCGACTGATTTGTATTCAGCGTTGTCAGCTGATGTTTGCTGGTCAAATGACTCCTGTGTCCTATGAGAATTTGTGCAAACTACATAGACGTATTTGTGTATGATCTCAGAGTAGTTCTGGAAGTACAGCAGTCATGATTTTTTTAATGTGTTTTAAGATAATCATTTCCATAGTCTAGCGAGGACAGTGAATAAAAAGTAAAAGAAAAAAAAATGACCTTTTGCAATTTTGGGTGTTGTAAACACCAGAGATTACTAATTATTTCTTTTGCTGTCTGACGTCTAAAGCACAAGAAAGGTTTAATTATTTTTCAGAAAGTTGTCCCAAGTGAAATTCTTTGATATGCCATTTAATTAAAGTTCCAAGTTTCACAGCGAACCCTTGGGCTTTTTCTGAAATATCAAATCTGCCCTCCTTTGAAAGAGTTCGGACAGCTGTGATCTAAACGTAGAATCAAAACAAAGTAGAACCTGTGAGAGAAACTCTAGTCTTAAATACGCTGAACCTCGAGAAAAGTCAATGAGGACATAGTGTTAAAGTGAAGTTTTTGGATTTAATTACCTTTGTATTCAATGGCGAATCCAGACATGCCCAGTGAGGCGTCTGATCTGAATGCCAGGAAGAGACTGTTACCACTGGTCTCTATCCGCTCTGGGGCCTGGTTGCCTTGGAGACTCGCAAGTAATGGGCCGTTTGAGTCCTCGCCCTCGTAGATGTGAAGAAAGTCGTAACTTGGTTCCATGTTGAAGCTGCAAAAAAAGAAAAACAAAAATCAAAGAAAGTTAGGCTGCGGAATTAAGGAAGATTGATTACGAACGATGTGTGTGAGCGTGCATGTCGAAATTAGCTTTTGAGGACGAGTTGAAGTTCAGAGCCTGGTCTTTAGGACTTCGAGTGACTTTCTAATAAAAAAAACAATGTCGGGGTGCATTTTATGTCTGATTTGAAAGGTCAGAAAAATATATATTATTTGTAAAAAATATGTTTAAATGCATTTGTTTGTAAGTCTAGACAGAAACACATTTGACTTCATGACTAATCAATTACTGTATCAACTTCAGCTTCAATAGAGTTTCTTGGCCTTTCTTACCATGGCCATTTTAAAACTATATTCACCACATTTTTTCATTTTTAATCATACAGTAGAAGACAATTTGGAAGAGAACTGGTGCATAAGAGTTCTATGTTCTTAATTAATCAGCATTGACCTTGTTTATTCTTCTGTCTGGGTCACCATTTCTCATGGAGAATTTACACCAACAAAACTCCAGCTGGACCCACTAGCTAAGTGAGAGCATCTCCAATAAGACTGAACTCTGGTCTACAGTTTATACTGCAGCCCTGGTACTACTAACCCAGTTAGAAAGACTGTGATACACACAGCATGTCATGCAGACTGTGTTAAGCCCATTGTCCGCAGTAATTTCTTAAACAATGACAATTAATACAATTAATTACTCTCTCGTTGTCCGTGCTTTATTACTAGTAAAGATAATATAAATCAGTATCAGGATCTTTTTTTTTATTCTTAACATACAAATGGTGAACCACACTTCAGACAAGACATTTCCTCTGTAATGTGCACCGAGTCAAATGAGGACATCCGGCGACTAGAATGGGTAGAAAGTCCTTTGGTCCCACAGACAATACAAGAGTAATGACAGTGCTCCGGCTGAAACAAAGACGGTGTTCGTGGCTTTAAGACTGGAGGGGAAAGCAGCACATTCAGAAAAACCGAAAAAAAACCAAACAACTGTCTGTCTGGTATTTATAGTACATGTTGATAAATCCTGAAATAACCCCACAGATAGTATTTAGGGATGTGTTTCTGCCACATGCTAGTCAAGTTTAATTATATTTGCCCCCCCTCTCCTCCCCTTTCAGGGGTGTGACGTGTGTGATTAAATTTTTTTCGAAGTTATTCGCAGTGATAACACTCGCGGTGTTAAAATGTGGGGAAGGTTTCAAAGTGGTTCGTTAGAAACGTTAGACACGCCATCTGTTAAGAAACAACGGGGAACGTAAGAGCAGCTGTTTTATAAACATCAGTCTAACAATACGCATGAACATGTCATATAAAACACAAGCTTTTACACTGGAAATGTAGCCAGAACTATAACACCGTCTTTGATAGCCTTTGTTAAGAAGTTTCCCCCGCCCACACCCAAGAGTGAGCACTCAAATATGACTCCTCTTCATCATCAGTAAATTAGAAAGTGAAACCGTTCTTGTTGTTTTGCTGTTAGCAAGCAAGATAGAAAATATATAGAAAAATATCAGTTCAACTTTAATGGAACTGAATTCGAGTTGTGTGAAATTGTCACTTCCTCTCTGAATCTTCATGCTGCCCATTTACACTAGACTGGCAAACACTTCCCATTGATGAATTAATGCAGCTAAATAGATAGAAACAGTTGATAATCATCAACATAAGCTGAAATATGACCATTAATGTTCCTGAGCCTAAAGCTGAAATATGACCATTAATGTCCCTGAGCCTAATGAAGAAAATGGACTGATCACAAACTATAGTGAGGAACAGACAACTGTTCAAAAGTAGGTGAAATATATACTATTGTTGTCCTAACAGCTAAGAGTTAGGATTAAAAATATGTGTATTAGTTTATGGTTTTAGGTGACGGGGGAATTATGTCAATGTGAAGTGGCTAAAAAAAATAAATAAATAAATCAGTGTGTGTATAATAAAGGTAGCCTTAAGTTACCTTTTAAAAATGAGTGCAATGACAAAGTCAGGGTTGACTCTGACCCTCCAGTCACATTCCTTCCCTGGGGGGTAGGGCTGGGGGTAGTTTGGAGACAGAATTACCCCAGACGGGCCACTGACGTTGCCTCCACAGGTCGCTGTAAAGACAACAAATGAGACAAATGAAAGAGGGTAAGACACACAATCGTGTAGTGAGAGCAAAAGCTGATTACACAGCATTTGGCTGAAGGTAATTTGCACAGAGAATCGCTCCTGACTGACCACACATGTGACTCCCACAGGCAGACAGAAACCAAGTGCATTAGTGGTGTGAGCTATGGCTGGGGTTGGCCAGGAGAGGGTGAAGTATGCCTGGTGGACTGAGAATATTACCTCCGCAGGTAGCAGGCGAGAGTAAAAGAGCAAAAGACAGATAGGGAGAGGTGTTGAGATGTTATTGCAGAGAGTGGGACTGGGGGAAGTTTTGGGAGGGAATTATCCCTCGCAGACCTGTTACCCCACAACGAACCGGAGAGAAGGCACCGGATACTGGCAGGAGAAACAGATATGGATTCAGCAGAATTTGAAATGCATGAGGGGATGACAGGTGGGTGTGAACGGGGTATTACCAGTGAAACAGAGGTAAACAAAGCCATTAATAGTTGTGATTACTCATGGACACACACTTAATCACTCGCCAACAGCAGCTTCAGGACACCAGGGGATTTGGCCATTTGAGGGTCGCGATCAGTACATGGAGTTACCAGCAGAGGGCTAATGTAATGAGTAGGAGCCTCTACGTATTCTTCAGACCAGCAGCAGACATTAGCAGACAGTCAACCACTGCATCACTGCACTCTTATAGGCAACCAAGGTCAAGCAGAGTGACCTGGAACTGTATTCTCTGATAAGATCGAACCGTGAGCTGAAGTGGTTGGACTTAAGTGGAGGGTATGTAGAGAAATAGCTCTGTTATTTATTTATTATTATCATGTCCAATCTTTAGCAAGAACCAGTTTGAAAACTGTGAAAATAATAGAAATCCACCTGTCCAGGACCAATAAGTGACTGTAAATGTGACCTTTTATTTTCCCTGTCCAGCATCACATAATGGGTCAGGAGCAAACCGATGCAAAAAATAAAAAGTAAATAAATAAATACAAAAGCATGTTGTTCATTGTTCACTGACTGGGGCACGCAGTTCAGCAGCAGAGTGTGAACAAAAAAAAGTACAAGCAGAGGAATCTGTGAATGTAGCCAAGGCTTGTTCTTTGGCTCTCGCACTGCATAATTTTGAGGTTGATGGGCGAGGACAACCAAAGGTCTTGTTGCGTTACCAATGTTGTTTTTGTCGTCTGTGTTGACTGTGCTGTTCTGGTAGTTTACAAGGTAGAAAATATGACTGAGAAGTCACTTTTCTTCTTTAGTGGGGAAGTCAAGCGCGACATGGAATACACACAGAGACGGCTGAGCGGGAATCGGCGGGATAAAAATAATGTGAGGAAAATTGTGAGAATGGTGTGTGAATCAGGATGTCGGAGCAGTGGGGGGTCTGTGCCGTGAAGAAACGAGGGGGGGGGACGCACAGGTGTGAGGTTTGGATGAAGAAATCTTGTAACAGCATTGAGTTATCTGCTGAAATGGACTGGTCATGTGACCTCATGTTTCTTTTCTTTATCACGATTAATCGTGATTAAAAGTAATCCATATGTAATCACTTGACAGCCCTGAAATCATGGCTTCAATGATAATGTAATCACTTGACAGCCCTGAAATCACCAGTCCTTTAAAGTGCTGTTTACGTGAAGGCTTCTGTAATCACTTGACAGCCCTGAAATCACGGCTTCAATGATAAAGACAACATCTGTGATTTTTGGAAAATTATCTTTGGCCACCGTTTTTTATTTAGTTACCGGAGCCGTGGATGTGAATCTTCATAAAACTATGACTACCACCCAGATACAGGTCTAAGATCAAGCAGGTCATTAAACGTCGAGCACAGAAATAAGAGCGGCGTCTCACAGGATGTGCGGTTACTTTACCAGGAGCGGAGACAAATTTTCAAACATCCTTTGACGTCAGTAATGTCTGAAGCACTTATTGTTTGTTGTCGAAGGCTCGGGCATGTGTGTCTGTTTGCTTGGAAACATTGTGCGTCAGCAAGTCAAGAGGGAGAAATGAGGGGCTTGATTTACACATGGTTCATGTCTCTGATGGTGGTAATTATAGCACTTTCAGGGGAATGAATTCTTACTGCACGTCGGGGCCTCTCTGTTGATACCGCTGTGTTTTTCACAACACTGCAGTTAAGAATCAAAGCCAAACTTTCAGGAAAGTTTGTAAAGAAATTCAAGAAAGATGTTAAATCTTCTTTATCTGTGCTCTGTTAATGCCCAGGAGAGAAATAACTCATTTATCACATTTCTGGACTGTTCGTTCGTCAATGATGGGAGGCTTCATGCGTCTAGTGTCAATTTTCTTTCACTAAAAAACCATTAACATCTGTTTCACGTAGTGATTATTGGGTATGGCAAGGATAAAATATCAGCAGGAGCCACTCACGACAACAGAGGACATGTTATAGTGTAAAATAAAAAACAAAAACTTTCTGACTCCTCCCAGGGGGCGTCGACTAATTACGTCAATGCGTCAACAAATGGGTTTTTCTGTTACTGCCCCAGTGGATACATAGTCGCAGTGGGCTGAACTGCACATTCTGTGAATGAAGTGCTTAGTAAAAAAACAAAAAAAAAACACCCAGGGTTCCAACCTGCAATCAAACAATATCAACTTCAACAGTGGGAAAAAAATATTTAAATATCCCTTTGTCCTCCATGAAAGAACTGAGAGAGACACCAAACCCCTTTGTCCTCCATGAAAGAACTGAGAAAGACACCAAACTGGAGATCTTAGGTTTTCCCCAGGTTTTACACACACATCACGAATAGTAAAAACAATGACTCTGGAGATCTTGGGTTTTCCCAGGTTTTCCCCACACATTAAGAATAGTAAAAACAATGACAGAACCAGACTGTGGAAACATGGCGACACCTGCCTACCTATACACGTCGGAGGGTCCGGCTGCCAGTAGAACCTGTTGTCCATCTGAACACATGTGATGGTGTCCTTGCCCTCCAGCTGGTATCCTGGGTCACACTGGAACGTCATACTGTCACCAGGCTCTTTGCTGTCCCCGTAGCGAGAGCCATTTACTGGGATGCCGGGGTCATTGCAGGTGGTTGCTGTGGTAGCTGAAGTGTACAAAACCAGACGAGCGTATAATGATTTTCTGTTTGTATAGTAAGAAAGACTGTCATTATCACAGGCAGGAACCTGAAGCTGCCTTGTTATGTGACGGCTCTTGTTCAACTTAACAAGTCAATAAGTCAATGATAAAAACATTAAATCTGATTTCATTTCTTGATTACTGCCCTTTAAATTTTTTTTCTCTGCCCCACGCTAAACCAGGTAATCAGGACATTTTATAGACTGAGTAGCTGAAATGTCCTCAGCCTGACCATAGGATTTGTCCTCGCGTCCCTTCTCTTGGTATTCCTAGTGCAGCGGGCTGATGCTGAGCCAGGTCTTTGCTTCAGTTTTTCTGCTCTTTGTGACAGAGAGGTGCGATGCTGACCTAGGAAACTCCTGGATCCTTTTGGAACCATTTTATTAATTTGTCAAAGGTATGTCACTGCTGGACTTCTTTTGGACTCGGAATTCTGAGCCAGGTTTTTGTTGGATTTCTACTGAAGCCAGCAGATGCTGAGCTAGGCCTTTACTGGATTTCCACTCAATGGAGAAACTCTGAGAAAAACGTTTTGTCACAACAACAAGAAAGAAAAAAGTTTGTCTTTCTATTCTGTTCTGCCTGACTTCACCTTCCTTATATCTTCATCTTCTCAGTGTGTCTCTACTACAGTGCAGTACACTGATTTGAAAAGGAGAGCGTTTTATTTATGTCCTCTGAATATACTTTAAGTAACACAGAAAAGATGTCTTGAATAAAAAAATAAAAATACATGAACATGCAGTTTCATTTCCTTCTATAGCCAGGGTGTCAAACTCATTTTGGTTCTTGGGCCACATACTGTACAACCTAATCAGATGTGGACTGGACCAGTACAATCATAACATAATTAACTATAAATAACAAGTACAAGTATATTAGATATTTATTATTATTTATTCATTTTAATGAAAAATCATTTTGCTATAAATATCCTGAACATGAAATGTTTGTGTATTTTTTTTTCAAAAATTATTAAGCCGACCAGACTGAACACCCTAACGGCTGGTTTTTGGCCCCCAGGCCATATGTTTGCCACCCCTGTTTTATAGTATCAACTGTTGTGAACCATAAATCATTTTCACTTTACCACTAAGCCAGCACAGGTCACACATTTTCACTTTACCACTAAGCCAGCACTGGTCACCTACAGGGATTTTAGTCATGTGGTGACCCTGACTCCTGGGGTCAATTACTACATTTCAAATTTTTTTCGGCAAAATGATTTTTCTTAATTTAGTTTAATGGTTTGTACAGATTAATAATTATGTTCACACTGTAAAATAGCCAAAAAACTAATAGTGATAAAAGCTGGATTTGGGACTACATTAGGTCGACTAATTACTAATTAGTTAGTTCATTATAACTTATGCAACTGTGATAAATCAGTATTTTCAGATTTTGGATTCAGAGGTTCAGCTACTTACTGGAGAACTGAATAGAAAATCCTTGCTTGCTGATAAAATAGTCTGAATCGAACTGCAGCGTGAGGATGTTGAAAGTGGAGTGAATGTCCTCAGGCAAGGCTGGACCGGACCACTCTTTCAACAGGATTCCTCCATCCGACGGCCCGGACGGTCCGTCCCAAACTCTGAGTATGTCGTGGTCGATCTCAGTGTCAAAGACGATGAAATGAAGGCTGAGGAAACACACGAAGAAGAAATGTTGATTTGAAGGTTTGTGAATAAAAAATGAAAAACACATGACACATAATTAACACATTCTTCTTCATTACACACACACACACAAACACACACACACATGCAGTGACCAAGATAATACTAAGGAATGTGAGGCTGACATATTTACTGATGTGGTTTACTCTGGGCCACAGCAGTGGACTTAACAGCAAATCGTTTTCTTCCTCTAATTAGTGACTATATTGTTACCTGACAGTTTGTGCTTTTAAGTTCACAGCGTTCCAATGAGGAAGGTGGAATCGAAAATGACCCTCGATAGTTTTGGCACATTTTTGGTATAATTACAAAACCCATCATTTTCAGGTGGTTTTAATTAGAGAACGCTTCCAATAATTTAGGTTGTCTCAAAGAGGTGATATAATTAAAATGGTTTGTGGACAGCCTACGTCATCATGTCCACACTATGGTGATGGGCTGCATGACAAGGGTTTACCTGATGGTCTTTCCAGTGTCGGCCTCTATCGTCCAGGAACAGTGAAGATTATTGTCATAAGGAGCGGGGTATCCTGGAGACAGTATCCGTCCGGACACGGCTCCAGTTATGTGACCTCCACACTCAGCTGCAAGGACATCGCACAAAGAGATCGGACTGGTTAGTTTGGAAGTAACACACAATGGCAGTGGTCTTGTGATGTGACGTCTAAAAATAGCAATGTGTCATCGGCGTATGTGTTTAGAAAATGCTGAAATACTCATAATATTTTACAGGGATATTGTTTTGTTATCTCTTGTTCCCTCCTATGTTGTTGTTTCTTTCCAATCAACCTTTTATCACAAAAGACAGAATCGTACTACCAGTTAGTGGTCGCATTATTACTGAGCATATTTAAAATGTAATGTTATCACAAGAACAGGAATATGAGTTGACATTTGCTGAGAAGAGGGAAGAAGAGAGAGAAAGAAAGGTCGAGTTAACAAAACATGTCTTACCCGGAGAAATCTACATAACAATAGAGAGATAAATGGAGAAACTTCCTCGATCTATGAAGACCTTCCATCTCAATACTTTTGTGTCGGACTTTTCCAGCTCCATTAACATCTCTGTGAGGAATAGGGCTCTTAATTCCCTTAGAAATTACTCTGACATGTCAAGGTGGAGTTAAATTAGAATCAGTTCAGAAATGCTTGAAATAATAAATCTACCTTGAATTGCAAAGGACCCGTCATACAGTTTCAAGGTTAGTCAATAAAAATTTGACGGCTGTTTTTGTGATCATAAAAGAATACGAAAGTTTAGAATTTATTTTAATGTTCAGTAAATTGAACTGAAATGATACAGGAAAAAAAATACGATTTATGCTTGTTAACCATTTTTGTTAGAAACAGATCAACTTTTACTAAATGTATTAATGATGTTTATTTCTATCATATAGTATATATTCATATAGTTAAACATATAATTTTGACCAAAAACTGATCTCTTCAGCCCACAGCTCAGTACAGATCTCTTTTATTTCTATCAACTAAGTTCAACCGATTTGAACAGATTTCACAGATGTAAAGAGAAAATCCTTGGATATTTCTAAATGACCCGATATGGCTTCCTGGAAAGTTTGGACACCACTTCTACAGTTGGTGGGTTCTGATTTACACTGGAGTTTCCCAAGTTCTGACACAGAAATAAGACAACATATAACACACACACACACACACAAATACACAGAGGGAAACAGACATGTGTCATATAAGAACAGAGTGAGAGAGAGAATGAAGTCCCAGAGTGATGGAACACCTCGCTGTTTGACTCGGTACTGAATACAGAAAGAAGGACAACGCCTCAGGCAAAGCCAAACCTCTCATACACACACACACACACACACATACACGCAGGCACACACAGAGGGCTAGGACCAAGCCACACACTCTAGGCAGAAAATATTTTGAGTGGCAGAGAGGCGCTCGCTGCAAGAATGAGTGGAAAAAGAGAAACTACAATGAGAGCTATAGGGTTAGTTAGCTCAGGGCAGTGTCAGAGACTCCTCTCTTGGTTAGTGGCTTAGCCGGAGAAAGTCAGCAGCAGAGCAGTAACGAAGGAATTAATTAATGACTGACTTAGAAAATTCTTAGAAAAGTCTGGGAACCCACACACAGACACACAACTACAGGAACACACGTACACACTTCTCAGTTGCTCAAAGCAAACTTCAAAAAAGGCGAAGGACGACCTGAGGCAGCCCAGCTGTGTTGACAGGTCAGGAAGACTCAAGGTCTGTCTCGGCTTTTCAAAACTTTAGAGTTAATTTGTGCCAGTTATTTTAGAAAATTTAAAAACAAAATGTGAAAAATACTTCTCTCTTCGAGGAGAAATATTCTCATGTGTTGTTATAAACTGTATTTTCTTATATTTAGTACTTGGGAGTGTTGCGTTATATACAAGGGTAAACAGTGTGTTTTAAGGGGCAGCAAATCTGATTAACTGAATAAAGACAACCATCTTCCCATGTCATACTGAAGCCTCTAATTTGACAGGACCTGCTGCTTCCTGCCTTAGCAGGAGGTCGGATGTAGATGGTTAATTTACTCCAATCAGCCCTGTCGAAACAGAGCCTAACCCGGTGCTTCTCAAATAGTGGGGCGGACCCCCCTGTGGGGCGCAGTGAGGTGCCGGGGGGGATGTGAGAGGCTTCCAATGGAATATGACACGTACTGGACATAAGTGTACCACTGCTGTAATAGTTGAATGCTAACAAGCCTCCAGTCACTAGGTGGCAGCATGTATGTATGAAACATACATTATATGCTAAATAAAATGGTTTACAATAGAACACAACATGGCATAAAGGGTTACCCCAAAAATCTGACTGTCGTTATGGAAATAGTTGCATAGAGAGACGGGCGAATCTGACTGTCGTTATGGAAATAGTTGGAAAGATAGACCGGGTTGGGCGATTTTACGTCTAAACTAAAAATATATATTTTTCAAATTACAATATTGCAGGTTAAATAAAACATATATATTAAAGTCAAATTAAAACTATATCTTTCAAATTGCTACATCCAAACTGGAACTTTAGGACATAGTTTTATTGTGTTTGCTATAATCACCCTGGAGGTGGCTGCCTTATTAGTTTTTAGTTTTTTTATTTCGTTCACTTTATTTTCCCTGTACACGTATAACAAGAAGAAACCACTGGAACGTGACTGGCAATTTGCAGAAATGGAAAACTTTCATAATAATATGGTTACAGCACATTATAACCTCGTTCTGGCTTCTTTCTTTAGATCTGGGACATTAATGCGGGAGTTTGATGAGGCACTGAGTTCACAATGAACTCCTATTATTACGCAGTAAAATATGAAAAAGTCAGTGGATATAGTGAAGGGGAAGGAACTTACTGCATTAGTTGAATCTTTACATTTCTGTACACAGATGGATGCGTTCGTTTATTATCCCACAAAATGTTCGTCCATTAAAAACAGCACTGATCTAAATCACCTCAAACACGATCAGCAATAAGGATCCAGAAATTCAACCTGGATTTTTATATTATGTCCCAAACATATTTGGTCGGTCCCACCGTCCTTGACTTTTGGATTTTGAGATCATTAGCTGTAAATTAAAAAAAGCCAGAAGACGTCCCCTCTGCATTGTTAGGACCTGTCAGTACTCTGGGTTAAAGAGAGTGCTTCCACTACATTCGAAGAGGCTCCTGCATACTGCATTTACACGAATGGAATGGTGAAAGGTATAGAAAATCCCCAAAACAAAGGGCCTCTGGCCATGGCTGTTATGAGCACAGACATAAAAATGTTCACCCGGAGAGGAATTTTTATTTATCACATCTGCTGAAAATAGAGAAGATAAAACTTTTGTCAGTGTTTAAAATACTGCCCCAGATAAAGGGTCCAAGAAAAAAAAGAATATGACTTGCATTGTAAATTTAAAAGACAGTCATCACTTATCTCTGCACATAATCCAGACACCCTTTAACACAGAGGGGACCAGGATTTCTGTGGACTGTGAGGGACCAGATAATGCACTTTTTAAGGTCAAACTATTATGGAATTACGAGTATATTAAAAAAAATAAATAAGACATTTTACCATCCTTTCCTAAATTCTTAGATTTCTGGCACGTTGCTAGTTTAAACTGTTGTACACTCTCCAGCCCTGTAGGTGGCAGCAAAGCTGAATATTTGTTTGTTGCCTGTTGCTACAGTACAGCTACATAATCTTGTAAATGACATTTAAGACAGCGATTTCTAACTACTGTGCTGAGGCACTGGTGATTCTCCAAATTCACTTCACTGACTGGAAAACTAATATTTATATACTGCCTGTAATCTGTTTCAGTAATTTGACAATGTCAAATAAATTACTGTTAAACCTCAACTTCATTTACTATTAAACACTCCACTGTTTGTGGCAGAAAATGGCTGAAAAAACCAATAAAAGAAAATAACTCAGAACTGTTGAACAAGATCTTTGTGTAAGTCTTTCTTCAATTCCTGCAAGTGTAACAGTGCTGTGTTCAACTTAACAGGCTCTGTCCATCTGCAAAACTATTCATCTCTTCATGTGGTCACAAAGTTTGAATTGAAAAAACCTAGTGTGACTTAGAGACTTTAAAGTTCGATCAATCACTACGATCTGAATGAACATGGATTTATTTAGGGATATAGAAACACTAACCGATACAGGAAGGAAGTGGCTTGTCCCACACACGTCTGTCCCCACTGAGACAGGTCAGTGTGCTGCTGCCATGGAGGCTGTATCCAGGGTTGCAGGAGTAGAGGACAAAGGTGTTTGCAAAATGGCCGTCATCCTGGATCTTGTAGCCATAACTGGGGATGCCTGGCTCCTCACAGTGGACCAGGTCGAAACCTGAAGAAAGAGAGACACAGGGATTCAGTGAAACCACACTTTGTCCCTTGTTGCTGCTGGGTAAGATTTGTATGGAGGTGATGATATCACACATTGCTAAAACTGAAAACTTAGAGATAGGTGTTCGACATTCCAGTCATGTTTTCAGGTATTTTCAAACTGCATGAGTAATGGATGCGAGTGTGGATAACAAGGTAAAGAAAGTTTCTATTCTTCAAGACAGGGAAGATAAATAACGACACAGCATTTCCAATGACCCCCACCCTGAGGGACAGGAGGATTTGAAGTGAACGTCACTTCAAATGTTCCCCATTAATACAGCATCTAAGTCAAGGTGACAACGTAACATCAACTGGTAAAATTATAATGGAGTCGATGTAGTTCTTATATATAAGTTATAAAAGAAAAATGTGAGACTTAAATTAGTCTCAAGACAGAATTAAAAAGAACATTTTTTTTCCTGGGGTTACAGGAAAAACCCCACGGCACACCACTAAAAAATCTCTCAAAAAATATATGTAATGAAATATAATAATCGTCTAGTTTAAATGATCTCATCATTGACTAAAACCTAAGTTAAACTAAACATTGACTAAAACCTGTTTAGATATAGACAACAATGATATACTGGGAGGAATTGAAGAAAGGGAGATTTAATTGCTCTGCAGGTCACACATTGAGGAACAAAGAAAAAATATTTGTAAAAAATAAATAGTTTTGGGACCAATTAAGTGACATATACTTTTCCATGGCACACCTAATGATCTCTCACAGTGGTTGAGAATCACTGTTCTAGAAACCAGAACGGTCCAGATGTCCTCAACTCAACTGTTTGGCTAAAATGACCTGCAGAGACATCTCTTCTACCTCCTCTTCCTCTCTCCCTCTCTCTTCTCAGTCTATCAACTCTTCTATTGTTTGTGAACTTTGCAGAAGGCGACGCCTCCTCTGGTTTAATGACTTGCAGATTAACAGCCGTCTAATGGCTCAACTGCCATCCATCTACCATCTTCTGCCATCCTTTGTTCCTCCATCTAGCCGTTTGTCCGCAGCAGATGTGACAGCTGCTCACCTTCTTCAAATGAACTGCAACTAAATACTCGTGTAATAGCCTCCCTGACTGACACAGCAGCTGGCCGTGCCTTCTTAACCGACTCCGTTTGACGCAATTAAGGGGTGTGTGCTTGTGTGTGAAGAGCCTGAAGATGGTAGCCGGAGGCCTCTAAAGAAAATAACACACGTGAAGTTGATGGCTGGCCTCCTGCAGCTGTCAGGAGTGAGCATAATTGCTCGGTCATTTGTCTCTGGAGATTTATATTACAGGACACCGTCCCCACACCTGTAGGCTGTGCCTTACAATCACTTGACTGAGCAACTATGCTAATGTGCCCGCGTGCCCACGAGGGTCATCTGAAACAATCACGACCACTCTGGATTTCAATTAAAATCGGCTGTTTACAAGCAGCTTCCACTCAAGTTTTCACTTCTTTGCATCTGTAAGACCAGTGGAGTGTGTGTTTTCCGTGGTGTCCAGACAGGAAGACGAGCAGATGGGGAGATACCGAGGATTGAAGAAAGTACCACAAAGGCTTCAAAGGCGACAGCTTTGACAACAGAAACATATCCATGGACCAGCAGCTACTCATGTTGAACCTCAGACTTTAGTCTAAGTGGCTCATGTGTGAAGTGCATTTCACAAAACTGTCTGTTTAAAATATGCATTTTTACATTCAAGTAATCTAATTGTATAACTATTCTATATTTTTTGCATTTAAAGTTAGGAACTAGGAAAACAATAAGTTAGCCTGGATAAAGCTTAAGGTAACTGTTTAAGTTTAAAAAAGCTATGGGATGAATCACAATATTAAGAAATAGTCAAAGAGCAGATTAAAGTAAAAATCTATCTGGAATCTCAATACAGAGCAACAATAATGCAATTTAAATCGAGCAGAATACACAGCTAATGGTGGATCATAGGGTTAGCTAAAAAAACCGTGGTTGAAACCGTGGAAACAATTCAAGCTTGACACTAATAAACCTGAACATAAGCCAGTAAAAATGCAAATGCAGCTACCAGATTGATGAAATGAAAACCCAAAAATCAATAACGAGGAGCCACAGTCGAATAAAAGTGAATACAAATAAGCAAAATGTCAATAACTGTGAGGCACAAATTGCTAAAAAGTAGCCAAGTATATATATTCTTTTTCAGCTAAATCCAGAAAAATAGATGCAAGTCACCAGAGAAAGTAATCTGTTTCTGTCAGACTAGAGAATAAATGGTTAGCCAAAACAGAAAGAGAGAGAGAGTATATATACATATATACTGTATATTAAGATGATAATAAAGAAGGTGAGGACCACAGGTGAACCACGAGTGACCTCTGGGTTTCACACGTCTGTAGCTGTGGCTGTAAAACTCAACAGAGAAGGAAAACAATGCATTTGTAATGACTTGATACAAAGTTCCAATCTCTCAGAGGTAACTCACTTGTGTACGAGAGACGAAAGCCCTGATTCGTTCCAGAAGCGTTGCTGTTGAACTCCAACCTCAAGTGATTGGACGTACTGTTGATGACATGACCCATCATGCCGTCGCGTGTGAAGTTGCCAAGGAGACGGGATGAAGTGTTCTCTCCATCGTACACCTGTCCATCAACACAAAGGACAGAACGAGACAGACATGAATAAAAACATGAGATGAAGGGATTTGTGGCGACTTGGAAGATTTACACGGAGACGACGTGTGGCAAAATTAGCAAAAAAACACGGTCAGAAGATTCTGGTCTTCTGCAGTACTGTAGTACTGCACTGCTGTACTTTTTTTTATACTCATTCAGCATTGTGGTCAGGGTGTGGCTGCAGTAAAAATGTTATGAATATTATTTATCAAGTCATCCATTATTTTCTCACATCAGTATTTAGTATAGTCGGTTCCATAGTGTAGCGGTTAGCACACCTGCCTAGGAGTCCTAGGTTCGATTCCCAGAGGAACCACATTCTTGGAGCCTGCTAGGGGGCAGCCTGTTAACAGCAGATATGCTGTTAAGACAAGAATTTCCCAAATATGGGATCAATAAAGTTTAAATTATTATTAATGTAAAAAAAAAAACCACAAGGAAAAGTCATTTTTGTTAAATATCAATACTGCATAGCACCAACGTGCACACAGCAAGTACATTTTCCAGTCTTAACTGAGCAACTAAATTATTTTAAAATTTGAAAGAATTATTATGATATCTTGTCACAGACCAAATGTGAGGGGTTCATGGGACACAACTGGCACCCCTGGCCAGGTGTTTGAGACCATCCTTAATCCTTTAAAGGCTCGTGAAGCTGCAGATGAAGTACACCGTCAACAACTATTCACACTCATATTCACACCTCCACGTGCAGGACATGGAGGTGTGAAAACACCACAGCTCCTGTTTCTGCATTGTACTTAGTTTTCCAAGTGTGAGTGGGTGATAATTAACAAACACAGACATGTGTTTTACCTGATGGTAACAGTTCTTTGATAATTTCATGACTCCAGGGACAGACATCATTTAAGTCATTCATTTCCTTGAATAATTTTTGACCTCATCTCTATGACTTTTACCAAGCCCTTTAGTAGAATGTTAAAAATGATCATCAACCAGTACCTCTGAGTGATTTTATGTCATGGTCTGTACCAAAATGTCTTTAAATGTGATTTCCCAAAATTAGAGAGATTTTACAGAATCTTGTGAAAAATCCACAGGCTGAGAATTGCACATTCTGCTCATGTAAGAAGGTTTTAGCGGCAGAGCCTTAAATATCACACAGATGTCGGTGAGGTCAAAGACTCAAAGACGAATGATCTTTAAAACAGTCAACAAAAACAGTTGGAGAAACAGTTCATGTTGGTGAAATAAACCTCTTCATTTGTTTACCCCAATCAAACATCACAGGTACAGGTACGCCGCTGTGAGGGTTTGGCTTCACAGCAGTTGTTCTGAGTTTAATCCTCCAGACCTGAGAGGAGCAGCTGATCTGAGCAGGGCTTTCATTTCGAGCACTGGCAGCGAGGATGGAGCTGCACTTTGATGAAAAATTAAAATGGTGTGTTTGGTGTTGGTTTGTACACATGGCTGTGCGCCGCGGAACGGTGGTTAGTGCTCTTGTGTTGCCACCAGAGGGTTGCAAGTTCGAGCGCAAGAGATAACTAATGGTCTTTCTGTATAAAGTTTATATTACTATATAACTGGACGCCTTAAATTGACTTGAGTGTTAGTGATTGTTTTTCTCTGTACGTGGTCCAATGGTGGACGTCAGGGTGTATGCTGCCCTCCCCTGATGACTGCTGTGATTGGCTGCTGTTTCAATCGTGACATTGATAAAAAAATAATAGTGACAGGGCCAGCAGTTTTCTGGACACCTTTGGGACTGGAGACTCAAATTAAATAAAAATCACATTTTTTTTTTACATTATTTTTTTATGTTAATTTTGGAATCCAGTTGGGGGCCAGATTGGACGATTCGACAGGCTGGATTCAGCCCCCGGGCCACCAATTTATTAACACCGTGATAGAGGATGAATCAATTAGATTTAGGGAGTGCAACAATGTCGTAAATTGAAATAAATATTTCCCAGCCAATGGTGTCGTTTCTCTCATAGGTCGCGGGTCTTAAAATCTTAAAGGTCGGTTTTGTAAAATCAAAAGCGTACTTCGAGAAAGGTAGCATTAAAATGTGAGTGCTGTCACGCTGTGCAGTCAGTTACAAGTCACCGCTGGTCCAGAACTCGTCTTTCTCCCCTGTCCTGTTCTTATATACGTTCTCTCTTTAAAGCCAGGGTCAGCAAGTCTGCAGACGTTAGCAAGGATTTAAGCTAAACTACTCCAGCGAATGAAATCCCGGGTTATTAATGGGCGGCTGATGGTACGTAATGAAGATTTGAAAAATGACACGGAAAGGGTTTCGGCAAGATGGAGCTTTAAATCTACGGGCTGCAGCGTGCATGTTAAGTGGTCGCTGCTAAAAATGGCAAGTTAATTTACAGTGTGAATGGCTTTGAGTCACTAAAGGCAGTAATTTCAGACGGCACGTTGAGTATAGTTTGCGGAAGCTCATTAAAGGAGGTGAAAAGAAGAAAGAGAACGTCATTAACAGAAGATCTGAGTTGTCATGTTGCTATGTGTAAAGAAAAAAACAATCACACCAGAAATATGTGTGTTGTGTTCATTGAAGAGAATGGAAAAATTGAGGATAATGTAAGCGCTCAAATTCTCCTAACTCGATCTCATTCAATCAACAAACAATTTTGCTTCTCATTACGATCATCAACCTGTTCATGGCGGCACAATCAAGACACACAACAGCTGGAGGCAATTTATGGGAAACGTGGGAAGTGAGATGGGCCCATACAGTGAGTAGAGTAATGGCTGCCAGAGGGATGTTTGTGAACTGGCAACACAGATTTGAATTAAGCCTTGAATCATACACATGGATAATAGAAACAAAGATAAGCTAAAAAACAAACAAACACAAAAAGGCTGGCTTGTAAAATAATGTATAAGAGATAAGGCTCAGCCTCATACAGTGTTATATACGTGGTACAATTATTGGGTTGTTTTAATTCACCCAATCAACATTGTTCAACCCAACCTTCATGTTCAAAATATTATCTACTAGGACAAGGGTCTAGGTTAGGGTTAGGGTTTAAGTTTTAGCGTCAAGGTTTAGATAAACAGATACATGTTTTCACTGACAACAGCAGTTTCAACAACCAGGATTATTTTTACCCAAACTTCTAAGGACTGTCACCAGAGAACTGTTGTTTAACCACAGGTTCTAATTAAGTCTCATTTTTACCCAAACTTCTAAGGACTGTCATCAGAGAACTGTTGTTTAACCACAGGTCCTGTCCTGAAGTGACTGAGTGAAAAGCCCTCCTCTTCCACTATAGCCACCTAGCATTTGTCAGTGCAGATATATATTTAAAACCTTTTTTACTTGTTTGCTACTGACATGTGACATGTGCCTAAAAAAAACCTGAGACCATCTCACAGACGGAACAGTAACGTGACTCTTGCTGACTTCTGCGGGCAGAAACTGGATGTGACAGGTCTGCAGGTGGCAGAAATGCTAACGATAGAGGGCTAACGCTCACACTGTCTGTGTGAAATTAGCAAAGATGCTATAAAGGTAATTAGAAACAACAAGACTTATATGTATAAAACCATCACCTTTGTACCGATAAAGGTAATTAGAAACAACAAGACTTGTATAAAACCATCATGTACCGTATCCATCTTCATCTACTTTTACACCACACCAGACTTTATTTTTCAACACCTCCTGTTCGGCCAACTCTCATCTTGCCGTCCACATCTCGTCTCACCGTCCGTCTCTCTTGTTTCAATTCTGACTGTCTTTCCTCCTCTAACTGTTTCAGCAAAACTCAGTATGGTTAATGAAAAAGCCCTGCAGCTCATAAATCAACATGTCACCATCTGCCACCCCTCCTCACTGGATCCCACTCCCTCTCAGTGGCTTGCTTTTCCACCGCCTCTATTTTCATAACAGTTCCTCTACACCACCCACCTCGGTTGTCTCTTATCCTCGCCCTCCTCTCCAGGGCTAATGTATCAGTGAGTAAAATTAGTAAAGTGTGGAATTAGATGTTGTTTGAAGATATATTGAGCTTCAAGGCACGAAGGAACCCTGTGCCCCGAGCAAAATCAGCTCGTGCTGCATGTCGCAGGTGGCAAAAGGCATTAGTTCCATTATTCTAAGCCAGGAGAACATGAATGCTAATCAGGAACCCAAACTGCTACCTTGGGGCTTTACTTTCACTTCATTAGTGTGTTTACTCAGCTAACCAACAATTCTTCAGAAACGTTAAAGGGTCTCTTAGGTTGATGGTACCAAAAACCTGATAGAGTAAGACGTTAAAACAGAACTTTCTGAGATTGAAAACATGTTTAGAATATCATTACAGGTGCAATGCAACATTAACAGCTTAATGATTCTTAAAAATATGTGCAAAAAAGCTAAATGTATATGTAGACGTTATAGTACAGAGAAGAGCTGATACACGTCTGAGTGTTGACAGCTACGCAATATTGTTTCCTGGAGACGTGGTTCATGTTATACTGCACTCGTAACAATTTGTTGTAAAGTTTGACTGGTTTAAAAATAAAAATATGATCTGTCCATTTTTTTTTAAACAGCCAGATCAATGACATCTGCTTTTTTTACTGCTCTGGGCCAACAGTTTCAATTAACCTTCAAAAACAGATAGTTTTCTCTTTTGGTTATTTGATTCATATAATTTGTGCTCAACAGCATCTTAATGTGGTTCAAAGAAAAGAAAATTCAGTTTATAAAAACCGTAAAATAAAACTCTCTAAGAAAACAACAAAAAGATTATTTGGTCATCAATTATTATGCAGGTAAAATATATATAAAATATAAATATGGAGTTTGGACTAAAAGTTATGAGAAATACATCCCTATGTTCTTAATGGACAGTACTGTAGATCAAGTTCTTCTCTGGCCAAACCAGCTAGAACCGACGTTAACCTGCGTTTGGTACCTACATTAGAGAAGCAACATTCAGTTTGAAAATCCAGCATGAATTATTTTGTCTATTAAAGTCTTCAACAAATATAAACAATAATCCTCCTGACTACATACAGATTAGACTGTTTTAAAAAAAAGTAGTCCTGGAATTCAGCCGTCAGGTACCTTACAGTATAAACTTATACACAGAATTGTGGGTAGGTATTGTCTTAGTGCTACATTATTGCTGGAGATTACACAGTAATCTCTGCAGTAATTATGCTTCTGCTCATTGTTTGTCTAAACGCTGAGACAAATCTTTGGAGAAGACAAAAGAAGTGCCGCAATTTTACCTTTCTTACATAAGCCCTTTTATTTTATTTTTTTTAAAGTCAAACTCCCTCAGTGAGAAGGCTTTTACAACCACACTAAGGTTTTTGTTTGTTTTGTGTGTATTTTAAACCATTGAAGGAAAATTAAACACAAGGCGGCTCATCCTGTTCTGGACTTAATATCAGTAAAACCCTGTGAAAACACACAGGTTTAACCCATTTAACACAAAAGTTTATCAAGTTTGATTCATCAACAGAACTTTCCGTTGATAGGTATCGAAATAAAAAATCTCATTGAGGGACTTTTTGTTTGTTAGGATAAAACCACTCACATAGGTTTTTGGGAAATACAGGTACTGCAAAAAAAAAATCTTTTCATTAATTAGTTAGCGGCCTAAAAGTGAAAAGCACTTGTCAAGTGAATTGAGGTTATATTCAATGTCAACTAAAAGGTTGTCTTTGTTTCAAAAATGTGTCTGATTGAATTTGTGCTCGTTCAAGGACAGTATGATGAAGAGCTGAAGGACTTCAAATAGTTCAGTAATGCTTCTTTTTTTTGAGTCCCTTATTTGTCCCACAGTTTGAGTCTTTGCAATTCACACAGTCTGCCACAAGAGGCACCATTATGTATATGGTTCATCTGGAGCTCGAACCCAGGACCTTCTGCGTGTAAGGCAGGAGGACTGTGAACCTCTACTGTCTTAAACCTGGACTGTTGTCCCTGGCTGGACTCAAACCAGCAACTCTGGATTTACAGACGAAGGCTCTGTGTGATTGTGACACAGCAGCAGCAGCAGCACAGCCAGTCAGCATAGACCGCCCCTACAGGAACGGTAATGCTCTCCTAGCACATTTAACGCATTTACCATCTGAGGATGTCCTTGGCTAAACAATTCACCGAGTATCTACGTCGGCCCCAGGACGGTTCCTCGACCCACTGTTTAGTCAACACACGACCATCTTTACTGGACAGTTGTCCAAAGGTTTATATAAAACGGGACCTGCGTCCGTTTGCAAAAATAAACTCGACCCACTGTTTAGTCAACACACGATCATCTTCACTGGACTGTTGTCCAAAGGTTTGTATAAAATGGGACCTGGGTCCGTTTGGAAAAATAAAATTAAGAAAGAAAGAAACTGAAGGTAAATCCAAACGTAGAGTTGTAATGTGGTTTAATGCTGAAGATGCTTTAAGTTTCCTTTGGCACAGACTGTTGCTCAGGGCTGATGGTTATGACGGTCATTTTCCAGCTAACTTGGTGAGGCAGCAGCATTTCTCACAGGACAAACTTTGCCAAGCTTTTTAAGTGTTTGCTCGTGGCTGAGTCCCAGTGGCTCAGCAAAGCTTTTGATATGGAAAGAAAGAGAGTGAAAAGGAGCTGCTGATGTGAGTTGACTGCCAGGACCGAGGGTCCGTTCATGGAACACTGAAATTAAAATGGAAAATATAATGGTGGAGACCAGACCAAGGGCTGGTTTAATAAATACCGGATACCATTTCTGACACAATCTAAGGATTAGTAAGTAGAGGAATTAAACCCTAAACCTTGTGCACAGGGGCCGGGACTCTTTGTTTCCTGCGTTCACACCCACCTTCAGGTAGTCTCCATCTTGCAGCAGGAAGCTCTCTGGTTTCAGCCCGATCCCTTTGCCCTTTTCAGTGGTGATGCTGTAAATGCACTCGTGGTTGTTGTCGTAGTTGGAGGGAAAGTTGGGCGACAGGAGAATCCCTTCTGGTCCAACCGTGGAGGCTCCGCACTCGGCTACATCAAGAGAGGAAAAGGCCGGAACAAGAGGGGGAAACATGAGTCAACAGTTTACAGCACTTTCTCAAAGAATACAACACACCAGTGTTTTTAAAAGGCGGGGTCATGACCCCACATGGGGTCGCCTGACATGTAATTGATAAAATAAAATAAAATACTGATAAAATATATTTCAAACAGTCATTATTTTCACATTTTTCTTTCACTGTCTTTCACTTTCATGAATCATAAATCATGTTCAAATAAAATGTAGCACATAAATATATCTGACATATATCTGTCTCTGTGGTCACCAGACATTGGTGATGTTCAAATGGGGTCACAGGTCAAAAAATGTGGGGAACCAATGGAGTATACAGTGAAATATAAACAGTTTTACTGTCAATATAAAACACTAGGGTTCGCTGCACCAGCAACGACTATAAAATACACACTATAAAAAAGTTGGAAAAACAGAAAGTTGTTGTGACTAAATACTTATGTACCTTACTCACATAACACTAACTTAAAATATATATATATAAATGTGTAAAAAAGGCATTAAAACAGAATCATATAAGAGTTTACTGTACGTTTTAATGTTTTATTACCACTTTTCTCATCAAATTCTGCTGATGTAATTAAAGAACAATATTGATGAACGATATTTGAGTTCTGAATTCAACCTCATTAAAACAGTCTCAGGTTTGATGGACAGAAGAGCAGCTTCAGAAAAACACCTTCTACAAATGTTGGTCTGGTTATACATGTTTTTTTCTTTAAAGATTTTTTTCCCCCTGTAATTATACAGCGTTACCTAACAGACAAAGTGTTTATCAAAGTTTAGGAGTTCAAATAAGTGGCTCTTTATGCAAATAAGAGTTTTGTCTTATGTAAATGAGAGAAAGGAAACGAGACAAGCAGGCTTTTAACTCCCACTGAGGAGGACCACCGCTGCTGGAAATGGAAATAATGAGAGAGACAGGAGAGGGGGAGACAGTGGGGAAACAATGAGGAACTCAAGGCAACAAAGGGATGAGATTCCTTCAGCCACTCTGAACAAATCTGGCTCTTTTATATCAGATAAGAGTTGGAAGACGGAAACTTTTATTTCCTCAGATCTCTCTGTTTAACAAGTGGAAAACATTAATTGTGTGAAAGAAAAAAGCGATAAAAGAAGAATATGAAGATAACACACACACACACACACACACACACAAGAGTGTGAAACAGACCAACAACAGACCATGTCAACACTTCCGTTTCTTATCACTTTAACAAGCACACGGCCTGGAATATATTTCATACAGATACCAAATATACAATATGTCTTGAATCTCCTCTTTGATCTTCTTTTTTATTTTATTCATTAGGCAAAGGGATAAAAATCATTTTTAGTGTTTTCACAAACCAAAGATTTTCTAAATGTTAAGCGAACTCAGAATTCATTATTCGCAGGACAGTCAAAAAGTTTGTGTGTTGTCAGGTTCAACGTTGGGTCACACCTGCTTTTGTCAAACTGAATAAAGAGAGTTTCAGAAGAATGAGGAGGACACGGGATGAACAAGGTGGAGGACACCAGCTGTTGTTTCTGTTTCCTGTTGGTCAGGTCTAATGTCATGACAGATACAGTCATGTTGCTGGTGGTGTTTGGAGATTGTAAATGATCAGCCAATCACAGCCTCACACATTCACCACAGCATCCAGGAAACCAGTGAATCTTTTCAGTTACAAATCTAATTAAAGACAAATCCTGGCAAACAAACAAACACTGAGTCAATAATTAGGAAAATAATTAGAAAATTACCAATGTATCTGTATCTGGTTCTGACAGAAAACATTGTAACTATGAAATGAAGAAAAGGGCAAAAGAACTAAAAAATGAGCTAATATTGATGAGCTTATTTTAGCTAGATCAATAATAATATATTGAATTAGCTGAATAAAGTCTAAAAACAAACCAAAAATACAATCAAACTTTCTCAGAAAACAGCTGAAAGTTAGCCAAAATGAAATACAACAAATACAGATGCTTCCAAAAGCCCAGACAGAAAAGTTGAAGGTTGAACACAAATGCATCACAGTGACGTCGAAACAACCAAGATGTTTCCTAAACTCGCCCAAAACACAATAAAAAGTTTACCAGAAATTGTTAGAAGCTAAGTAAAATAAACAAAAAAACAAATGCTTGAAAAACTTAGCACAAACTCTAACTAGCGTTATATTAACCAATAAACAGTTACAGCTTCATTTGTAGCCGTTAACAAAATAAGTGAAATGAGGTTCAAACTCACACACACAAAAATACCAGAGTCTTACCTATACAGCGGGGCAATGTGTTGCTCCACACTCGTCGACCTCCTCCCAGACATGTGATCTTACTGTCTCCCTCAAGTCGGTAGCCATGGAAACAGGAGAAGGCCAGCGAGTCTCCGACTCGAAATCTGAACCCCGTCCTCCTGCTAAAGGCTGGCACACCTGGATCCTCACACGGTTCCAAGTCGTACTCTGCACATAGAGGAGCGCGAAATAACATCACCGAGGAGTCACAGCAACAGGAACAGGAACAGAGTGGGTAGGAGGCGAAGTATGCTGCGTTATCGAATTAAAAATATAAGGCTAAATATATGTATGTGTGACAACACAGCAGGTAGAACACGCAGCCTTAATTTTCTTTCCTGGGTTTCAAACCGGTTCTCACCTGAGAAGGTGATGTTGAAGCCTTCATAACTCATGGAGAAGTCCGAGATAAATCGTAGCTGAGCACTGAAGTTCCCAAAAAGTCCTGCTTTGACACTAGGGGGCAGAACATTGCCAGTGAGTCGAGCCACCGGCACTTGAAAGTTTCCGTCCTCTGTAATAGACAAGTAGTCGTGGTTCTCCTCCAGGTGGAACGTGTGGAAAACCAGATGGACACCTGGACAGTGTCCAGAGACTTGTATTAGGACGAGACATCTTTTTTGCCAAGTGAATTTGAGGATTATGACACAGAGCTCGTCTTCTCACGTGACCTTACCTTTACCATGAGGCACCTCTATAGTCCAGGTGCAGTTCAGAGAATTGGGGTAAAAATCAGGAAAGCCAGGCGACAAAATGGTCCCAGTTTTTCCAAAGACGTAGCCTCCGCACAGGGCTAGAAAAAAAAACAGAGGATGGAAAAAAACAAATCACATTAATGTTAAACCATCAAGTCCTGGGTTTTCACAGCAGACATCCTGACTCACCAGAGTGGACCAGGCCCAGGTGTTCCTGATAACATTAATCATGGCTGTGGCACATTCAGGAACCACATTAACTCCAGAGTTGACACCTGAGCTTTTCCTCAGGTGACATGTCACAATATCTTTAGGGTGAAAATGTAAAAAGTGTTTTTCTTTTTTTTTTAACCTAACGCAGCATTTCCTCCATTTTTCTATCAGCCATAGAAACTCAGTGAACCGTTTACAGAAGTTGTCGAGCTAATAACAAAGCTTTAATCTTCAATGCATGACAGTTTTAATTTTTCTTTTAACTTTTTGTGGTAATTCAATCATCAAATGACAATTTCCTTCAAAAAACAAATGCAGTTTCCACCGTGTTCAAGATTGTATCTGATTTTTTAATTTCTTGTTTGTCCAGAACAGAACAATAAACACGGGGAAAAGGTCAGACCAGAGTTGATTTAATTCAAAACAACTCAGGGACGACGTCTTTATTGTTTTTCTGACATTATAATGTATTGAAAACTTAAGTCCAGGATCCAGGACCAGCTTGGACCTGAGGACCCAGGCTGGGTGTTGGAGACTCCCCGGAGACAATGCATAAAATACTAATGTGGAACAAAGCAAAATGAAAAAATACAAGAGAGGAGGTGCAGCGCCGTGGAAACGACCACAAAAAGGTCGTCAATCTCTGCTTTTCCCAATTCCCTTTTTTCTCCTTCTGTCACTTTCATCTTCTTTAGTACTTTTTACGTCAGTCAGGCTAAAATAAAGTGACTGTTTTGTTCATGACTGGCACTGAAAAGTGTTTCTCTTTGGAGTGTGGAAAGCACATCCTGAGCCACTGACAGAATCACACAGCCCTGTTTTCACCATATCTTCTAAAAGGCTTCTGTAGTGAGTTTTAATTTTAATTTTAATTTTTTTGATGATAATAAAGCTGGCATGTGTAGCTTCTGAAAACTGTTTTTTAAAAAAAGTTGGATCACTTTGGGCGGCAGGGGATGATTGACTGGAACATGTCTCGCTGAGAATATGACATGGACTCACAGGAAGACAGACGCTGCTGTCAAGCTGAGGACAGGCAGATACAAAAGTTTTCAACTCACGGTCAAAAGTACTCCACATTTATACCGGTGCCTACTGGAGCTTTTTGTGGTCCAGGATTACTTTGTCCCACTCCCTCCGTTGGTAATCATTTTTCGTTATTCCAGCCACTGCCTGACCTCATTTCCTGTGTCTGACACTCTCTTTTTAAATGGCGGTTAGCAATACATTTACATTACATTTACATTTATGCATTTAGCAAACACTTTTATCCAAAGAGACTTACAGAGGAGGATTACCATTATCAAGCATGTTGGGTGTTGTTGGGTTGACGACAATATCTGACTGCATCCAAATTTATGCTGTGTTTCTCCATGACGACAATATCTGACTGCATCCAAATATGGCTAATACTGTGTTTCTCCGCCGTTTTCAGGCTTTTGACTTCATTTAGAGAGCACAAATTTCCGGCGACATGTGATTGTTGCTGTCTCTCAATGTCGATATAGCGTATGTTCGAGTGAAATAATACAGTTGTACCCCAAAACACTGCACCAGCACAGTGAGGTCTGAGTGGGCCTGGTTGTGTTTAGTAACTCACAGATGCCCTAAAAATATGCTGCTGTTGGTAAAATTACATTTTTATACAGCCATAGAAACAGGCTCCTTTGAAAAGAGTAAAAAAAAGTCTGGGCTCCTTTGAAAAGAGTAAAAAAAAGTCTAGGTTATTTAACATTTTAGGGAGAAAAGAGTGATCACAAAAAAAAAGCAGGAGAAAAGAGTGATCACGGTCTTAAAGTGTAACGCAAATCAAAGTTGGGCGGCGCTCTTTGTTGACAGCAGAAAGAATGGGTCTGTGGACTGAAAGCAAAACAGATAGAGAGTAAGTGTTGGAGACAGAAGTTCACCAGAAGTCCTCTGCAGCCTCCCTGCTCTACACTGGATTTAATGATGTCCCTGGTAAATATGTCAGGGAATTCATACAATCACTGTGACAGTGTTTCAGGTCACTTCGAAGAAGCTGTTGTCTTGGCGCCCACCGCAAACTTCAAAATGTCACGGCGCCCCTTCAATTGTCTTCAACTGACAGAAAAATGAGCAGCAAGCATTCTGTGTTATCTGTTTAGCAATTTAGCTGACCGGCAGGAACAATATGGGTTGTTTGGCTCCAACAAAATGCACCATTACTGAGAGTGAATGGGCTCTGCATGCCCGCCGCAGGACAACAGGTATCCAGGCTTTTCTTTTAGGTTCAATATTGTTGAAATAATAACTTTTGATGGTGGTGGTATAATGCATATTGCTGAAATAATAACTTTTGATGGCGGTGGTATAATGCCGTGTGTGTGTGTGGTGACGGAACAGGATGTTCTTGAAAAGTTAACAAGGCATACGTACAGTCGGCGGCCATGAAAAAACATCCCTGTCTTTTAAAGGCAAGTTGGTCAAAAGCACTGGAAGGTGATAAAGTAATGCATTTTCTATTGACATTTATAGTATAAGGGTATTGTATAAAGCTATGGACCATACATTTATATTAATATAACTACCTGTTGAGAGGCTGGCTGTTGATGCAGAAGATAAACTGAGGAAATTAGATTATTGGATTCTTTTTTTCTTCAAATGTTGCTTTAGTCCTATTTAGAGGAAAATATACCAACCCTTCAATTCCTTTCATTTGACCAGAGTTGTCAAAAAATAAAAAAACTGATGAACAACAACAACAATATGAGCATCAGCGCAAACAATTATTATTATTTAACATGTGACTGGTATAAAAAGGAAAGTGCATTTAAATGGAAGACATTTAGAAAAATATTAGGTTAAATTGAATGTGTTTTCAATTGTCCTAGAACTTTTTGACCTGTATGTGCTTTAGTTTTTCTTTAGTTTTTCAATAGAAACCACAACTGATGTAAAAAGAAAAACCTTTAAAAAATTCACAATCATCAGCTACAACAGTATTAAAATATTTGTTTTGTGACACTGGGACGTTTATCAATAACTTTGTTAAACTTTTGAACGGACATTAGAATCTCACAAAGATGATCAACTGTTGAGTTCAAGCCTCGGGCTCATTGCGCTGAAATAATAATAAAAACATTCTTACCATCACAACTAGGCAGAGCGTGACTCCACTGATGAGTCCGCTCACAGATGATTGGCTCCTGATCACTCAGCGTGTATCCAGCATCGCATGCAAATGAGACCTGGGAACCAATGGAAAAGCTTCCGCCGAGGCGACGGCCATTGACTGGAATACCAGGATCAAGACAGGAGTCTGACTCCATGGTCACACCTGCCAATCAAATACAGCACAAAGACGCAGACAGGCCTGATTCCAGCAATAAAGATGTTAAGGTGTGTATTCAGATCACATAACAAACATTCACGCTTCTCGTGCACAAGTGTGTATTTTAGTGGGTCGACCAAACACTTCTATCAGCCTTACTCTCATATCTGATACTGAAGCCCGCCGCGGAGCGGCTGTTGTCTGTGGTGAACAACAAGAACAGGAAGTTGGATGTGGAAATCAGGAAATGAGGTGCTTGGGTGCCGTGGTATTCGCCGATCAGTGGAGACGAGGCTGAGGGTCCGTCTCTGATTTCCAGGGTATCGTAGTTAACCTCTGTCTGAAACCTGGACAAACCCAGACACAACCACGAGATGGAAAAAAAAAAAGTAAATTCATGTAACTGACACAGTCACGACTGAAGCTGTGGAGGTGAACATCTCAGCTACAGACACTTCGTAGAGTTTGTTTTTACTCAGATTAAAAACCTTTTAAATCATTTTAGGGTCAGTGAGAGTTTATCAACTCTGAAGCAGTGCTTCATTCTAATTCTGAGCAACCTTTAAATAAAAAGTTCCAGGATTCCTATCTTCCTAATACTTATGTAATACTTCATTTTTGGGGACATTTATTATTTAGATTCCAAGCAGATGGTGGGAGTAGAAAGTAAGAGAGAGAGGGAGGTTTTGAACACAGCAAACAGATCATTGTCATATGTCCTCAGAATCGCACCAGCAACTTCATACTAGCCAAATTGAGCCAACTTCTCTGTACACATATGAAACCTAATAATTTTTTTTAATGTGTCGAGGTGATGTAGTGACGGGAGTCAACCGCTGCACCCATGAGTCCTTCAACTCCTTCCAGCAACTTAACTACTTAAGTTAGCGATTAGCATAGATGTGCGTCGTAAAACTGAATGAATGGCGGGGATGTCTGAAGGTTTGGGAACGCCACAGTTTTCTTGTGAACTCGATAGGAGAAAGGACAACTGAGAAGGGCAACGAAAACATCCCATCATCCATCCATCCATCCATCTTCGTTCCCTTCGCAGTTACCGGGGTCGTGGGGGCAGCAGTCTCCACGACCGCCACCCAAATCACACTGCACCGTACCAGCCTCTGGTGAACCTTCCTGCGGGTGGTGAGTCCACTGCAAGGTGCCAACCGCCCGAACCGCGATTCGATCTTGCCCAGGAGGTGAACCCTGCGGTTCCACACTAATGACAGAGACATTGCCTCTGGGCCAAAGCGCCACATATCCCATCATTTAGTCGAAAATGGACTGTCCCAAGCGCCACATATCCCATCATTTAGTCGTAAATGGACTGATAAAACATCAAACATGAAAACTGACTTCAAACAGTGTCAACCACTGTAGGTGTGATTGGTACCAGAGGAAAACAAGACCAGTAAATCTCCTCTGGCTTATGTTGACACCAACACACACCAACAACCGATGTACAGAACCTGTGGCTAAACATAACGTTGCACCACCATTGGCTACCCATAATAATTTTCCTCCCTCCCTGACTCACTCAGGCTCGTTGACTAACGCAGTTACCTACAGAAAAACAACTTACTCCACCATGAAAAACGATCCATTTGAATTAAAGAGCTCATTTGACGCTGACTTCTGCTTTTGCACCACACGAGTGTGAAATTATACATCGCCCTACATCTCATCCAAAGAAGACATACAGCCACAGCAGTATCGGGATAATGAGCTTGAAGCCGGCATAAATAATTAACCTCAGTGGAAACTCACAAACTACATTTAAATCTGACTAATTTATAATGCTTATAAAAGGCTGGCTACGTAATCTATTGGCTGAAGGGAAGGCGGAAAAGGTAACGGGTATATTGCTATGAAGAACCAAAAAAAAAACAAAAACCAACCTGTCAAAATTAATCTTCACAGCGTGATCTGCTCTGGCTTCAATCACCCACTGGCAGGAGAGAGAGTCTTTATAGAAGGACGGCCAACCAGGAGAGAGCAGCACGCCGGTGGACGCTGTGAGGTGGCCGCCACACGGAGCTGCAGGCAATAACAGACAAACAACAAACAGAAGTCCGAGGATCAGTTCTAATGTGAGTGGTGGCTTTGATGGATGTGCTGAGAGTCTAATTGGTTTTTCTGATTCTATAATGTATAAAGCACCAACATCAAGTCAGGAAAAACTTCAACATATTTCATTGGATACCCACTCCATATTACACATTTAGCTGTAATTTATATATATACATATATATATATATAGATATAATGGACAAAATCCTGTCATCACTATCACCATCCCAAAGACATTCGTTTTTCATAGGCATTTGAATCTGTAACTATTATTTTGATCTACAACTCTTCAACATTTTTGCAATTGAAAATATACATTAAATAATCTAATTTAATCTAATCTAATTCGAATTACATTTAATCTTGCTTTGTCTCATCCAATCCCATCTCATATTATCATCTAATGTAATCTAATCTAATCTAATCTAACCTAATCCTGTCACATCTAATTTTGCTTTGTTCATCTAATCCAATCTCATATCATCAATCGAATCAAATCTAATCCAATGTAATCTAATCTAATCTCTGTCTGCAAGAAAAACAGAATCATTGCTGTGGGCTGTTTGATTTCAGCTCTACATTTTGGACACAGCTCTCTCTCTAACTCTCTCTCTCTTTCTCTATCGCTCTCTCTCTCTGATTGCCAATTGTTGTCACCTCTCACCTCATCCTGACCTGGTTATGAAACCAATAAGTCTCTCTGGCGTTATGAGTTAGTTTAACGACAAAAAACTGAATTATTGTTTTCATTATTAACAAACAAACAAACAAAAATCAAACATGAGTTCAATGTTAAATGTGACTTGTTTAAGGAAAGCTAAAGTTAGATCAGCATGTGGGAACACAACTGAGGAAAAGTATTTGTGTGTGTGTGTGTGTGTGTGTACTTGCTCATATTACATCAATTTAGCAAGTTCATCAGCTGTCTACTTTGTTTCCTTTAAAACGTCCTCACGTTTCCTGAATTAAAACACTATATGCATAAACATATAGCTGTGGTTCTAAGCTGGAACCCAAGCTGAGTAATTATAGCAAAATCAAGTATAATTGTCTTAAATGTCACCAAACCGTATCTTCTCTTTGGCTCATTTGACTGCACCTCAGCAGACGTCACACTGGCTGCGGCTCTGCCACATCTCAACGCTAATTAACGGCTCACTTTGGAAGTCGCAAAATCTCAATTATGGCTCATTAAATGCAAAAAGTACCTCGTTAGTTGAGTTTTGATTTCGCAGCAATAACATAGAAAAGGACACGATATGAGCTTCGACTTTTGAAGTTCCTTTAAAATCTGTCAAGAAATTAGAGGAAATTAATCTGCGGGACAGCAATTAGATGTGGCATTTATGATTTCTATCTTCTTCTAATTGTAATTTGTCCTTTCTTACGTCTTCAGATCTCAAATACCTTTGCCCTTAAAGTTTAAATAAACCTTTTAACAACTCTCTCCGCTCCCTGTCCTGTAGACTGTATTTAATAAGGCTAGGCCATTTTGTTGGATCGTTTCTATCCAATTCATTAACACGAGGCAACGTTTGATAAAAATGATTTCGACTCTAATCGCACCACGAGACGTCAGAGAAACGCACGCCAACTGGAGTCAAATGTTTGACTTTCGCCTTCAAAAACCGCTAAAATAATGGTGTATTGATATTCCCCCTTGTTCTTCCATTACTGCCCCGCTTATCTACATGGAACAGATACATCTCGGCATAATGAATGTGTTTCACTGAAAGAAAAATAGAAAATAGTTTGAGGAGAACTTCTCAGTGCGGCCATTATAATTTAGGATTATTGTTCAGACGACGGAGCTGCATACAAATAGACCAAGTAAGTGTCAGAAGGCTGGAGGCTAAAGCAATTACACCAGGAAGTTTATACAGTTTGTAAGGTGCGTAAGCAAACTTAAGCTGCACCGCAAGAAGAAAACAGTGACAGGTCTGTAACCTATGACTTTGGCAAGAAAGACGTTTCGGAAGTCAAATAAATCAATAAATATATGTGAATGAATATATAAATATATATATATTAAAAAATATATATACACATAAATACACAGTATACATACATATATATATATATATATATATATACATACATATATATAGGAGATATTTTATTGATTAATTGACTATAATGTTGTAGTCACCTTCACAGCGTGGAACTGCTGCAGACCAGACCACATTGCCATCCTGGATGATACACGTCACCTGATCCGATCCCTGAAAACATGAAAAAACGTTGATATAAAGATTTCAAAATTCAAAAAGATCCAATGTGTTTTTACGCATAAATGTTTTGAATGTTTTACCTGTGTCCTAATGAATCCTTGATCACAGCGAAAGGCCACAGAGCTGCCCAGCTGGAACTGGTCACCGTACCTTTGACCATTGACAGGAACTCCGGGGTCGTGACATTCATTCTGACCGAACGCTGGAAGGAAAGTATTATAGGCAAATAAGGCAAATATAGAAAAAATATGTTTCCAAACACAACAAAATACAAAAAAAAGTTTCTTCCCCTGGTATAGAAACATATTGAAACGTATCCCATAACATTAAAACCCTCTTCTATTTCCTCAGTGTCATTTCGTTGCGCACAGAAGATTTTTCAATGAATGGATTTGCTCAGAACACATACATATTTACTATTCAAATAATATCCCCTGATTCTTCAATCAATTTTAAATCCTGGAAACAGTTTGCCAGCTTAAAAAAAAGTGTTGAACCACTGTCAGCGTACATGACATCTTCACTGATTTCAAAATGAGGGAAAGGAATAATCTTCCTCCGGGTTTGACGCTATCATATTCAGTTGTTATAATCCCTATTCCAGAGATTAACCTGATCCCAACAAAGGCACCAGCCCACTGATTGGATGTGTCTTGGGTCCCTTAGCTACTAATGGAGGGAAAACCGGGGAAGGAACGAGTGTTGAACACAGAGAGAAAGAAAAAAAGAAAAGCTCGAGAGGTTAGATGTTTCCATATATGAAATGATCACTGAGTGAATAAAAAAGAACGCATGTGGAATATGAACCAGCACCTAAACCTAAAACTACCACAGAAATGTCTGGAAATATATGGCGGGATAAAGGAGAAGTAGGATATATTCCATACGTATACAAACTCATAACTGCAAGGTGACACAGAAGAAAGCAGAGTCTGTCTGAAACAGATTAAATCCTCAAGTGTGTTACAGGACAAAAAGTGTAAAACTGGGTTTGAGTGTGGATGAAAAAGCAGAACAACACAAGGAAGACGGAGAAAGAGCGAAAGCCAGAGATCAACACGGCAGATTTGGGAATAAGAAAAAGAAAAACAAGGGGGGGATGGAGGGGGAGAGGGGTGGCAAGGGTGCTGGCACAGGGAGCAGTAGAAGTAAAGACACAATGTCTCGCATGACTTTCTTCTGATTCAAGGAGCTCAATCCTGAAGTGGGGGCTGAAACAAGGCGCAGGTTTGTGCTTCTGTCCATAATGTTCAAAAACCAGTGGGTTTGTTTTTTAAAAAGCAGCAGATTCGCTTACAAGGTCAACAAGGTCAACAAGGTCAACAAGAACATGTGCTCTGGCTGTTCATTAGGATGCACAACAACAACAGTGTCAAGGCTGGGTTTGTACAGTCGAGGGCTAAGCAGGGGTACGTGGACGTCTAATGGTACACGAGGGTATCGTATGATAAAGTTTCTTTCAAATTTATGTCAAAGAACATCATGGTCATGGAGGTGATCAACACAACAACATCAAGTGGAGATTTCTACCTTTTCTCTATGGTAAATGTATGAGAGTTATTTACAAACCTATATATGTGTATATATATTTGTATATATGTGTGTATATATTTTGATATATACATACATGTATAAAATATAAATATGTGTGTACATATATACACATACACATATAATCATATACTATATATTTATATATATATATTGTACATATATTTTAATTATCGTTATTGTCTTGCTATTGTCTAGCAATTATTCTGACCTGTTGTCTGAGCAGTTAACCTATATTCCCAATGACATCTTTTGGTGAAGATGAGGGTTTTGCCATAAGACAAAACTCATCAGAGGTCTGATATATTTTTACTGAAGCTTTGCAAGAAACTGACAATATTTCACATGAGGTGTTAAAAACACAAACAATAAACTGAAGGGAAAAAGAAACAAACAAATCTTCATCGAAAAAGAATTCTGTCTTTGATCATTATCTACCTTCACTGACGTCTTCATCAGTGTCACAGATTCAAAGATTTTGGTTTTCAAAATAATTCACGTAAAGAGGAACCAAGAGCAAATGCCATTTGTATTCATATATGCATTAAAATGTTAATAGATGGAACTGGTGAAACAGCACAAATGGTCTGATGGCTTTTTTAATCCCAATAAAGAAATAATGTCATCAACCAATCCTGTTGCATTCTGAAAAAAAAAATCTAAATGTTTGAATGGATGGTAACATTTTTAACTGTTTATTTAAATTTTCTCTTTTTCAGCATGGGAAAAAAACGTATTATTAAATATTAAAATAGTATTAAGGACGGAAAATTCAAAGGCACGGCTGGGAAATACTAACACCAATACTTCTAATAATAATACTAGTATTAATAATTAAAGGTACCAACATGTGCCTGGATTAGATATATATATTATTTAATATGCAGTGACGGTTGAGAAGATGGAATGAAGTGGAGTTTTCAGTTGAATTTCACCTTTCAAACAAGTCGGAGACAAGGTCATTTGGAAGGCAGCGTGTGAAATGGTGCAAAACCGCATGATAATCAGTTTGAATTAATCAGAGTCAGTCATGCTGAACCCGTTCACTTTGGAGCAGATAAATATACCGAGTGCAAAAAGGCGTCGGTTTTAGAGCTGACAATGGAAAAGGACTTAACCGCTGTAGGTAAAGCATAAATAAGACATGAAAACAGATGATTAGGAGACGGCAGGACAGATAACGACATCAGCACTTCGCATGGTAATTCTATTAGTCAGTAATGTTCAGCTCTGAACGCCGCACAACCAAAGGACATTTATGAATTTGGATTGAATGCGATGCACAGCACGTCCTCTACGCAGGACGAGCGAGGCCGAGAGTCAGTGGAGAGATAAGGCCCCTCTCACTCCTTTTGGACAATAACGTCTGCTGCTGTTGGACTGAACAAGTGACAGAGACAGCAAATATTTCTCACCTGTGTCTGTACAATTACAGACCGGTCGAATCCAGAAGCCCTGGCTCGTCAAAATGGAGTTCAAAAATTGGCTGCTTATTATTCCTGTATTTCTTATACAGTGTTTGGAATGATTTCTTTACTGTCAGGTGAACGCTTGTTTTTCTGAAGAAACAGACTGTGATGTCATGTCTAAATACAAAAAAAACAAACACCTGGTGTTTATCTGCGGTCATGACTGCTGCCCTCGTGACCCGGTAACGGATAAGCGGATGAAAATGGATGGATGGATGGAAACAAACACTAAAATGGATGGATGGATGGATGGAAACAAAGCACACACTGCAGACAACTGTAGGTACAAGTACACAGACTTCCAAGCGAGCAACACAACATTAAGGGGATAAAAATCAAATACACCGCGGGTCGCTGCTCACGCTAAAAAAAAAAAAAAAAATCCTATGACAACCACACCGAAACTTCAAAAAAACTTTGTAAAATAACTGCAATTGTTTGGTCAGTCACATGAAATCATTGTGTTCTTACAGCCGGTCTGGTAGTGTGAGGACCTGGAGGGCCGTTCCATCCGACACAATTAGAGGTCTGATGGTTTGCATGAGGGTCGAGTGATGGAGTCAAATTACCAGAGTGAATTATGGTTTCGCTCCACTGCCCAGATGTCATTCCCAATTTACGATGCCCAGGCCAAACAAGTGACAGGCACTAAATGCAGTAACCAGTGATGTCACTTTCCTTCCCCGACAGGAGACCGACACCACGCTGCACATTTGTAATTTTACAGATAAATATATAGTGTAGCTGGAGAAATCATAGCATAGTTGAGGTTTGGCAGACGTACTTTGGGTGGAAAAAAACAAAAAGGTACAAACTTGTGTAGCTGATGTTGAAGCCCTTCCCCGTGTTGGAGTGATCCGACTGGAACTCCAGTCTCATGATGTGTCCGTTGGAAGCGATTTGCGACGGGACATCTTTTCCGGAGAACGTGCCAAATGTGGTCGGTTCGGACAGACCTAAAAAAAAAAATCAAACACAATCAAAAAGAAACGTTTCAGGGACAAAGTTCGACGATGCCCAACTAATATCAGCCGCCTGGTGAAAAAGTTAAGAGGAGTCTTTGAAACGTGAAGGACTCCCAGGGAAGATGAAACAACGCCCCAGGAGTTTTTCAGGAGACGTATCCAATGTGATTACAGCTGGAAAAGATTGGCCAGATTAAATTCGTGTTCGTTCAATAATAACTCCAGACCTTTAAGAACGTGCTGTTTGATGTTCGCTGTTGCACACCAGTCCAACAAAATATGCATTTCCGGCTTTATTGAATAATCCATTCCAGAATGCACCTGGCTACGTTTTAAATACAGCCTGTGTTGCAATGGAATGATAATCCATTTAGGAGAAGCAAACAAGAGTAATCATAAAAATGTCTGTAAAAGGTATTCATGGTTATCAGCCCCTCAAGGACATTTGTTTTTCACATCAACAGGCAGCAAGATGTGCAGGAATCAAAACAAAACAAAAAAAAAAACGTCAATGCACAAAAGTACAAGCCCTCAGATCTGCCTGTGATATTCACTAGCCTTACATGACATGGAGTACAGTACACCAAGTACTGCAGTTGGTTCATGTGATGGTTCAGGGTCACGGTGGCCGTTGGGGAAGAAACTTTTCTTCAGTCTTTCAGTTTTTTAAGACGTGTGACTGCAGAGACATCTGCCTGACAACAGCAGTCAAAACAGTCTGCTGTTTGGGTGTGAAGTGTCCCCGGTGGTGGTCCGGGCTCGGAGTCCGATCCTTGGAGCGTCGATACATTTCAGGATTAAAAAAAGTATCTCTGATGCTGCACTCGTCTTAGCATAGAACTCTCTGCCGAACACGCAGAACTCAGGCAGAACAGTTCTCTCCCTCAGTGACCTACCACCCCAGCACCAAACCCCACTCCCCCCCCCCCCCCCCACTCTAGTCTGCCCCCCTGTCAGCACTGATCCTCCTCCACTACCACCACCAAGAAGTTCCATCAGGACAGGGGAGGTGGCGCTGTGAGAATCCTTTTCCTGGATGTTTCAACCACTTTTCAACCACTTGGGGAAAAAACCTACACAAATGCAAGTGGACTCCTGTCTAGTTACCTCGCTGTCAGAGCGCAGTACGTCAGGGTGAATAACATCACCTCTGACACTGTGGTCTGCAGCGGGGGACGGTGCTGTCCCCTCTCCTCCTCACCCTTTACACCTCTGACTGCTGGTTTAACTGTTAGCTGTGTCACATGTAGACGTTTGCAGATGACACAGCCATCGTGGGGGGTATGAGGGAAAAGGAGGAGGATGATGATGATGATGATGATGAGGAGGAGGAGGAGGAGGTGTACAGGTACAACCTGCAGCTCAACACCTGTGTTAAAAACTAGAAACAATGTGTTATTTCTATTGTTACTTTGGATCAACTTTCAAGTTATTAAGAGTTGCATTAGTCAGTAAGATACATTAAGCTAACCTTGCTAACTTTTCTGACTGTTCAGTTTTTATTATTCATTTCTTTTAAATCAGCTTCAGTCACATGGGCCTCCTTTAATTCTCTTCAAATCCATTTTATTGTATTTCCTTTTTCCTTTTAATTTTTCTGCTTTAAACTTTTTTGTCTTTATCTTCCTCAGACTTTTGTCTGTTTTATAGCTCAGGTTTTAGTTTTCATAATGATTTGTTAGAAGGTATTTAAAATGTGTGTCTTCAGTTTTAGCCTGGAGTACGACCAGAACCGTACAATGCTGAAATACGGCCAAACAAAATCAAACCTGGACAATCCTGACGTACACTGAGCATCAATCTCAACAAGACTACGTTAGAAAAAATAATTAGGTTAATTAGTTTGTCTGTTGACAACAATGGTGATGTTTGAAAAAAAAACAAAAACTGCAGCCATAAGTAGTTTCAAAGTCTCTACCTGTAGTACCAGCTCTTGTGAAAATGGTCATAAATATTGTGGATGATTTACCGAGGGTGACTCACACTCTGAAGAGGCCAGGTCAGTGACATTACAACCAGCTGAATGTGCCTTGAATCACACATTCCTGGATAGTTTTGTCACCATTGTAGCGAGCATTGATTCTCTTTAAGTACCCATCATGCCTTTGGGAGTACATGATTGCGATGAATGACCAGGCCGAGGCTGGCTGCTTTGTTAAGGTACATTCCAGCACTATGGCACTGCCTTGATACACATCGTATACCAGGTGAATGGTGGGGAAAAAACCATTAGAGCGTCACAATTGGCCCGTGCAGCTGTAACCGTGCTTCATGTCATTCCTGTTCAAGACATTTGTGTCACAGCGTAGGGCTATTTAACGGAACAAATGGCTAAACACTTTTGTTTGGCAGAATCCACTCGGCTCTTGATGCTGCCGCTCCCCAGTGATCCAGCCACAGTGACACATTCAGTAAGAAGAGCCATAAAACCCCCTAAAGGGCTGCGCAGGACAGAGCCCAGCAGGCACATATCAGTGAGGTATGAATTATACATTATGCAGTAGGGAGGGAAAAAAATGCCATACCGTGTGCAATAACAAGACTCTGAAACAACAGGAGTTGGTTGATGGTTGATGGAGAAAACAAGCAGCAGGGTTGCATTTTTGTAGCAGGTAGAAATAAACAGATTAACCACCAGCAGCAGTGTTGGCAGCAGTGGCTAACAATGTCAAAAAAAGGGGTTGCGGAGCAAACGTGGGAGCCCGTGGTTTGGTAAATACCACTATATTGTATCGATTGAATGTGATTACAATTTTGTTAAGATGTGACTGGTGATTATGAATGTCAAGCAATGCTGATAAACCCAATTGGCATGCACAGCCTCTCCCTGCTGCCAGCGCTAACGCTGAGCTCAGTGCTGTTGATTTCCCTCCAGGACTCCACCAAACTGATGTTGCGGCAGGAAAATGTGATTCATCACAAAGTGGCTGCAGATTTGCATTGACAGGTGGAGCCGGGACGCCGGCGATTTGACACAAATCTAGAAAAGAAGTCGGTAAACTTTCAAGAATAGGAACTAAAATATATAGCTTCGACAGACGTCACACTGGAAAAAGTTTCTCCATAAACTTGGGCTGCAAATGAATGAAAAGTGACATGATTAGTCATGATTGATTAATTGTGATTAATCTTGATTCATCTAGACTGGAAAAAGTTTCTCCATAAACTTGGGCTGCAAATGAATGAAAAGTGAACTGGAAAAAGTTTCTCCATAAACTTGGATTGAATCACTGCAAATGATTGAAAGGTTTGAAGCGATTAATCATGGTAGCTATTCTGATTGATCATGATTAGTCATGATTGATTAATTGTGATTAATCTTGATTCATCTAGATAAATCAAAGGTAAAAATATAACAAAAAAATGACATAGCTTATATCATTGTTTCCTGGGTCGCAACCCTCAGGTGGGTCGACAAGAGTTTGTTTTTGTTTTTTTGGGTCGTCTCGTATCATGTTTCCCAGGAGTTTACATATTCGAATTTGTGAATTGGGTCACGAAGGTTTGTGACTTTTAAAATATGGGTCCCTAGAAAAAAAGTTTGGGAAACACTGGTTTATATTGTACATACATTAAGGTAAATAAAGGTAGGGTCTGTGTTTTTAATCTATATTCCTGATGCAATTATTACTATGGAAAAATGTCAAGAACATATTTTTTATGTTTAAAAATAGCTGAAATCTTGCAAATGTAATAATAAAAAAAAACTGGATTTCTTTCTCTTTTTTATGTTATTCATGGTAGAATTTTAAGGTTTGGATTCAGTGCACTTCAAATGCAGCTGGGATTGAATTCCAAATTGCCAGCCTCCGTCCATCAGCAACTCTAAAACATCTCTCACATATCCATTGCTTTCTTCTATTCATTTCTTTTGATGGAGGAGACACCTGTAGTTGAATGAGAGTGAAGTGAGCGCTCATCAAAGAGAGAGGATTCCAAGAAAAGCCTTTCATAACAGCCTTCCTACATGTGCCTCCGTAGCCGAGGTTTGGGGGCTCGGTAAACCATACTGAATGATAACCACTCAATATTTTATTCCAGTTTTTACATTTCAAGAGACACTTTTATATTTTATGGATTTCATGTTTCTTTTCACCAGCCCAGATGGATCAAATATAGCTCTGGCCACATCATCATCTACCACTCAGAGCTGTTTGTTTGTTTGTTTGTTTGTTTGTTTGTGTGTGTGTGTACCACTGGCTGGTTTTCAAGACTTTAATACAGTGTAGGTGCAGGATGGTCACACTGACAGGGTCATATAAGACTATCTATAAATAGATGTGATATAAAATAACGGTGAGATTTTTAAGCCAACAGAAAAGTTAAGTGCAAATAGAGACACGCAGTTCAAGACAAGTTTTTTTGAAACTTAGCCGATGATCGTAAACAAACAAATAAATACAAGAAACTGAAATCTACGTCAAGTTTGGGAGTAACAAAGAAACTTTGTGTCAAATCCTAATTGAGCCTTGGTTTCAGGTCAGACTACAGGGTATCCCAGTTCTAGAGTTGCCAACCAGCACTGACTATTTCTCAGTGTCTTCTTCCACATGTCGGCTCTGCTTCCACCTAAAACTAGACATGGTTTCAGAGTGAATCGGTAGTGAAGTATTGGTGACTGTAGAAGAAGAAAGGGCGAGTCAGTGAGCTAAAGAAGTCGAGTGATTGAAGAAATGTTTGACCCCAGTAAGGTCCAAAGTTTAAGGTCAGATTTCACGTCACATAAAACAAATTTGTGTCAAAACAAGTCCAGTGGTTTAAAGTTAAACTCTAAATCACCAAAGAGGTTTGTGGGACCAAGTCTGCACTGAAAAATGGGACGGCGACCGTGCCAAGACCTTTATCTTGGCTTCATCCTGATTCTCATCCAAATCCTTTTGGTCTTTACACTTCATTTCTGGAATTCTGGCGACTTTTCTGTGACATTTCTTGACACTTTTTTTTGGTTACAGTGTATTTCCTGGATGTATTCAATAATGAGACCCAGAAGTCAAACAGCTTATCTTTTAGTTGCCTATAATTTCTTTCCTTGTGGTTGAAATGACCTCCCACAGAATGAGACAACACAGCGTTTCTATGTATTGCTGTTACAGGGAGAAAATCAGTATGTGGGTCATTAAATGGACTCTGTCAGTGGGAAAACTGTTGATGCATCAAATCACACTTAAATGTGTTACGGGGACAAAATATCAGACAGCGCCAATCGATTGTTATGATCAATGATGAACAAGCGAGTCTTTCTATCTCGTTAAATAACTCCCTCAAGGTATGGTTTACTTCTTAAATCCATGTTTTATATTTACACTTTATTTCAACGGAGCGCTTTGACTCTGCTTTTCAGTTTTTACTGGTAAATAAATCTGGTCTGTGTCATTTTGTGATAAAGAATTTATGTTGGAGGCATCGTATCGTAGAGTTGGCTCCAAATGTTTTCAAGAGTTTTTTTTTTTAACCATTTATTCACACAGTCATATTTTTCATATGGACCACAGTTCCTGCTTCTATCTGTCGTTCAGCCCCATTGACCTAAGCCATTGTGTGAAGCAGATATCTCGATATCTGCCAGACTCTAACAGCACTACAATTTTCCCATGATTCCAAACCTTTATAATTTCCAATAGGACCCGTCAAAGACACGGTCACCTGAGAGTGCTCTGTGACAGCTGTGGTTTATCATCGAGGGACGAGGGCAGCAACTTCAATCCTAGTTTGTCCACCTTGACAATGTAAATTGCCCTGCAATTGTGCAAAACCCTCTAACTAAAGTAAAAAAAAATTGAGTGGAGAGAGACGGGTTTATGGCCACTCAATTAAACACAATGACAGTTGATGGAAGTCTGATACAATCACAAACTGTTTTCTGTGTTTTCTGGGCTGTACATTTTACAACAGTCAAACTAATCTCAAACTTTGTCAAACTCATTTTTTTATGTTTTCATAATCTGTTCATGTTCAAGTTTGAATGAACTCTTCCTTCAGGAGTTTTACTTCTGCACGGGTCCATATGTGTCCAATAAATAAACAGTGAATGTATCCATTACCCTGTGGTCGGGTCCGTCCCCTAATGAGCTTTGTGTAGCTACGGTATCGAAATATGTAGTAGTGAAATATTGAGATATATATTTACCTTCATCTTTGACCACCAACCAATCGAACTGTGGCTCCAGGTCAAAGTCGGAGAAGAGAAGATGGATGCGGCTTCCCGGCTCAGAGATAATTAACCACACACAGTTCAGGTTGTTCCCATACTCCTCTGGGTAGTTGGGAGACAATATGGTCCCCGAAGGAGCCGTGAAGTTGAAGAAACAGGAAACTACAAGGAGGGAGGAACAAAGGCAGGGAAGTGAGGAGGAGGAGGAGGAGGAGGAGGAGCAGAGGCGTTAAATTGATCAGCAATTTAATCAGAGGGAAAAGCTGGAAAGATTCAGAAATAAAAGACTTACAAACACAGCTGGGTTTGTTCCCCGACCACTGGTTGTTGGGCTGACACGTTATGGTCCGTTCTCCCACCAGTTCAAACGCAGACTGGCAGAAGAAGGTCAACACATCCCCATGTTGGAAACGATCCCCGCTGCGGCGACCAAACGCAGGGACTCCTGGATCCCCGCAGCCTCCACGTTCTATCTCTAAAATGACAAAAAAACATAACAGAATATTAAAACCTGGGCAGATCAACAGAGGTGTAACCACAGTCAGAACTATCTGCAATATCTCAATGAGTGTTGGTATTAGCTTAGCCAATGAGGTGGGAATATCAGAGTCAATAATCCACACTGAGACACTGGAGACACTGCTATGATGTATGGTTTGAAGATTACAGCTCTGTCCTAGAGGGCGCAAAAGATCGATTATGTTAATTCTATTGTCAAAATAGCTTAGATTTATCAATCATATGAAAACATATAAAACACGTACATCTCTGTTTGCCTGACATATGACAAGTCAATACAAGACTTATTGAAAAATAAATTGTTCTAACACTATATTTTCATAAATACATCAACAGAATCTGTACGTGTTAAATTCCATTATATCAGTGGTTGCCAAAGCGAGGGATGGGCCCCCCTTGTGGGCGCAGTAGTTCTTGCAGGAGGAGCACAGCAAGTGAAATGAATTCAGTTATAATTATTATAATTTGTTCCATCGAGGGGAAAAAATCTGAGAATATGGATTTTTAGGCTTCACGATTTTTTAATAAAATTGAGTGGAGTTTTAAAGGAATAGTTTTGAATATGATGACGTGGGAAGGCTTCACTGCCTTACACTGAGATCCCTGGTCAACCAAGATAAAAAGAGTAAAGTGAATTATGCTTTTTTGGATGTCAGGACTGTCTCACAAAACAAATCATTTTCATGATCTAGTTTCCATGACTGTAAAAAAAGTGATTTGTTTAATCTACCTTCCTCTTCTTACCTAAGTTTTAAAAATACAAAGTACCAAAATACCAAGTATCAGATGTTCCCCTGGAAACATCAGACTACCAGTAACTACTGTTATGTTGCAGTTTGACACTTTCACTGCTGAAAAAGATATATAAAAAATGTACAACAAATAAAAAGTAAAGCAACTATTTGCATTTCTCAAAATAAAAATTGAACATATTTCAGCTCAAATTGAACCCAGAACTTGCCAAAACATTTACACATGGAGCATAAAATGTATAAAAGTTTAAGCCCAGGAAAACTTGGGGAAAATGTAAGAAAACAACGAAAAAAATTAAATATTAGCTAAGAAAAAAAATGGACAAAAACTCAGGCAAAAACAAACTTAGCTAAGAAAAAAAATGGACAAAAACACATTGGGGAAAAAAAGGAAAAAACAAATAAAAAGGTTGACAATCAATATGAAATGTAATTAGTTAAATTAAACTTTTTACGTGCTACACTTGGCCCCCGAGCCATACTTTGGACATGCTTGACAGGACTGCCAGTCAAGCTGAGGGTGACCCAATGGGAAACGCAGAGCGTAGTTAAAATTCATGTAACAGCTACGGTGGTTGAAGGAGCGCTGGCAGCAGTTCTCGTTAGTCTGTCATCACTTTGACAAACGTTAACGTGACTGGGAAAGCACAGGACACGGACACGGACACGGACGCTGTCTCCGTCTTCTCTCACACAGCAGTGATGACAGATGAAACACACGCCATGAAAAAAATCATTAAGTGTGTTTCTCTTCCTCACACACAGCTTATTGTCATCAGGGTAATTGTAGCGCAATTTAGCTTTGATTATAAAAAAATAAAGAGGCGTAAGTGAACGCGTACACACACACACACACACACACACACCCACACACACACACCAACACTGACGTATGTGTGCGACTGTTAGTTAAAGCAGCAGGAGGTGAAACACCACAACATCAGCTGTGACAGTGTGTGTATAAAAAGAACACACTGTTTTTATCTGGACTTGTTCCTTTGACGGATGATGTCATCTTAAAGGTTCCAGATTCTGATATCTAAAACATGTGAGGACACGTCCGTCTCTCGGGCGTCTCCAATGACTTTGACAGCTTTTATTATCATGTCCTTGTCAGGATATGAGTTGTGGTCCATTTTTTTGATCAGGTTTTTAAAAAAAAAAAACCCCAAACAATGAACAATCTTGTTATGGGGAATCAGGAGGATTGGAACCAACATGAAAGTGTTGCAAAAAACAAAAAAAACATTTTCTTTTCTTAAAATGGAAAGTTAATTTGATTTGCCAAGGCAAAAGTGCAGGTTGTGACATCACCCAAAATCTTATAACAAGGATGGAGAATTGTAGGAGAAATTAAATGGAGAATATACAGAGAATTAGCTTTTATTTGAAAATTAAATATATATATATATTATTTTCTTATTGTTTTTCCCACTTCCCATTTTCTTTTGTTTTATCCTAAAACTTTTTGACTCACCTTTTCTATTGGATTAATAGTTTAAATATTCCTAAATATTCCTAAATATGATTGATAATGACTTAAAAAATAAATGAAAATAAAGTTTAATGATCATTTTCTGTTATTTATGATTCCATTTGTTTTTAATCCAATGTGTGGTTCCCAAAGTTCTACAGCGCCCCCTCCTCTAGATTGGTCTAATATCAACCCCCAAATAGTTAACATATTATATATATTTATATATTAAAATTTGCAGAACATTTTTGGAACACACAATTCCTACAAAACAGATATTTTTATTGAATAGTGGAAAAAAAATGTATCTGTCAAAAACGAACTACAATTCCTACAAAACAGCTATTTTTATTGAAAAAAATGTATCTGTCAAAAACTCAAAAAGAAATTCCTTTGTTTTCATATGGTTTTTAAAAACCTATACAGTCAACGGTGTAAACTGGTTTTTAAAGTTGCAGTACTGGGGTCTTTGAGTTCTTTTATTCCTTCGATTGTCACACACAGCAGTACCGATGACATGTTATCCTATCATTCTTTTTGTCACTTCTCCCCCTGGTTTAATGGATTTTTTTTTCCCCACCGCTCCCTCCTCTGTTTCCCTCCTAAAATTTTCACATTCCACCAGACGTCTGTCATCTTGTAACACATGCTCCACCATGCTCCTGGATCTGCTCTGGGCAAATACATCTCAAGGTGAGCAGTGTGTGTGTGTGTGTGTGTGTGTTGCACACTTTTACTATCAGTGTCAGGATGTAAGTACACCCACACAGACATAACACGGTGGATGCACAGTGTGTGTTTCTGTGTGAGTGTGTGTGGCCCTCAGCTAGGTTTCCACCAGCTGACAAGTGTCAGGATGTGTGTGTGCCGCCTGTAGCTCCTGGTAGCTCCTGGTACCTGTGTCATGATGTTAACTTCCTCTCTGAGTGCTTTGTTTGGAGTTTCTTTTCCTTAGTTTAATCCCCGCCCCCGCCGCCCCTCCCTTGTTTTTGTTATCTACTACACGTGTGTGTGTTTGGTTCCTGCCTTTAGAGTATCAACACGTGAGTCAGGAACATGGCCGTACCAGTCTGACGGTACCACTCAACTGTCCGCCCTTGAACAACAGGTATGACAATCACTGGAGAGAAGAAGAGCTGCAGTGATGATGGGCAGGAAAGAACAACACAACGTACAAGTGGTTGAAGAGGGAGGTGGAACCGCAGACGTCGGGACCACACTCTGCTTCAACTGTCTACTCTACCATGAGCTAGGAGGAGGACGTGCAGAGGATTGAAATTACGATTCTCTACGGCCTGCAGTCATGTAACAATAGTGAAAATAAATAAAAAATATATATGCATGCACAAATATACATATACAGAAAAATATATACATATATTTTTATATGTATGTGTTGTGTTGTGTATGTATGTGTTAACAAATACATATACATATATGTATATATGTATATACATATATGTATATGTATATGTATACATATATATAGTGACATTGTGACACTGTTAACACACATTATATGTATATGTATACATATATATACTGACATTGTGACACTGTGTTAACACATACATATATGTATGTGCTAACACACATACAGTATACATATATAAATATATGTGTATATAATATATTATATACACAATATACACATATACATATATATGTATATGTCAACACATATACATATATATGTATATGTTAATACATATACATATATACTAATTTCAAGTCTTACGTCAATACCAAAATTTCAGGTAAAGTGTGAAATCTGTTTTGTTCTGAAACGGGCTGATGCGTTGAGATGATTACAGTGCGGAAGTGTTGCATCACAGACAGAGAACTGTGTGGCTGTGATCTGTGCATCGACTCTGCCGCAGCTGTTGCTTCAGAAAACTCTCGTCATGTGCTGCGAAAGCACAGACAGGGTGGGTGTCAGGCATCGAAGCTGATTGGTTGACAGCAGCATTGGCTACATGTGTTCATATGTAAAAAACCAATCCTTCAGTGAAAGAAGAACTCCTGGACCTTTTCAGTGGTTTCCTGTGTTCGGTCCATTTGAAAGACTGTAGAAATACGGCCAACTGTTTTTTGAGGTAAAGTACTAGGATTTATATATGTACAATATATATTACATTACATAATACATTACACTTAAAATTAATTTTCTGCACTAAATCAACCCTGAAAAAACATCTTGTATTTACTGATTGTAAGTAATTATTTCCCAGCTCGAATGTACAAACATATTTTCCTGATAAATGTATGTTACGTCAGGAACGTATAGAACCTTATTAAGCAAAGTGCACGGTTCAGAAGTACTGCAGTACTAGAGTGAGCTTTAGGAGTACACAGTAAGTCACGCAGGCAGATTCAGTGAAAATGTGTAAAAAGCAGCTTCGGTTGCTTTTATTAAAAAATACGTTGTTTAAAAAAATAACAAATTAAGATGTCACCCATTTTTTTTCTAAAACACTTCAGCTGCTGGTGTTTTAATCAGAGAAACAAATGTGGCTCCTCTCTTTGACTGAAAGCCAACATGTTTTTCTTTCCCACTTTGGTTATAAACAAATTGATGTTGACTATGATTTTTTTTAAATGTTTCTTTTTTTTTTAATTTTTCTCTATGATCAAACTAACCATTAAACTAATTGGTCCAAATCAGTACAATAATAACATAATTACCTATAAATAACATAAATCCATGTTTTTTTGCCTATGTTTTCATGCAAATTAGTTCAAGTTTATTGGAAAATCTTCATATTTTATGAAATATAATTAAAAAATCACAAACATGATGTTTTTGTGCATTTTTTTCACTTTCAAAAGTCATCAAGCGGGCCACTTTGAACACACTGATGGGCCGGCTTTGGCCCGCCTGCCATATGTTTGACACCCTTGGTGTACAGTATACTGCACTGCCTCGTTGTCTTCGTGGTTGGTCTCTAAATGTTGTTTTTACCTTGAACTGCAGCGATAAGTAGAAGTCGGAAAAACAAGCGATGGAGAGAAATGTCATTCTCTGACTTACAAAAAACTTTAAATATGTCTGATATCATACCATCCAAACAATATTGTCAAGCTGACATTTATCTATTTTTTTTAGTCGCTGACACAACATCTGACTCCAGGGCTTGTAAGTGCGCAGTCAGGACGGAATGAAACATCAATTTCAAGAAGAAGAAGAATCTACTCCTACAGACATTTCTGTCCTTTCTTGTCTAACAGTTTCTGTCAGGACCCTGAATGCACTTCTTCTCACGCAGCTGAGCCGCATTAGCTCTGACAAAGACCTGTGAAACTCAGTGTATCGGCATTCAAAGCACAACTGTTTTGCATCGACAAAAACAGTACCAGCATGAGTAGAAGACACTGATCCATTTTTTACCAGGGACAGTGAAGGCACCATTGGCTCTAACCTACCAATTGTTAGTATATTTTGATAAGTAAGTAGACGTCCTTTTATAGTTCCTTTTCAACCTGGATAGATTTTACTGTTACTATGAAGTCGCCGACCTCCAGGTCAGTAGTTAGGAATCTTATTTTTAACCCCTTAAGACACACATATGACCATATATTCCAGTAATTGCAAGTGAGGGTTTAGTGAAAGTGGACTTGGAGAAATGGTGGACAGCCAGCCCACAGAGACAAAGCCAGGTGTGGTTGGATTAGGAACTGTAAAAATATCTCTATTAGTGACTTTCCAGACAACAGTTGTCAGAAAGTTTTGAAGATAGCCCCGAGCTAGGCGCTGTCGTCAAGGAGAAAACACACTGACAGGTGTTAGGGCGACGGAGCTGCCACCACGGACGGACTCTCGGCCAAAAGTTTTACATTAAAACCTCGTCAACTGGAGGAACGAGAGGCGGTTGACGCGGTTAGCTAGCTCGTTAGCTGGCAGACTAGAATCACTGGACTTCAGCGCTGGACATGAGCTCATGCAGAGACTTCTCCCTGATCCAACCGGTGGCTCACACGGGTTTTTACAATATGCACAGAATGTCAGGAAAAAAACCACTACTGTGGGTTTGACGCTGAACCCTGGGGCCTCTCTGATTGGTGGAAGACAGGAGTTTATGAATTGTAGCTGTGGATAGTAGAGTTTGACATATCCGGTAATTGCCAAGTCTCGATCTAGATCTTGAAATTTTTTCTCATATTTAGTTGTACACTCACATAGCCAGTGCCAGGGCCTGTGTGTAAATACACCCATAATATTTACATATATATGTATATATAGCATATATACATATATGTGTAAATATATGTGTATATACATAGTATATATATTGTATATATGCACATATTTACATATGTATATGTATGTATATAGAGACACAAACAAATGCATACAAAAACACATTTTTATATACACATATATAGTTGTAATATATATAGAATATATATATATATAGATATATATATATATATAGTATATACATATATAGTTGTAGTCATATGTCACAGAAGTAGCTCAAAAACCCTCCAAGATCATTTCTTATCATTTCACCTCTAGTGAGTAGAAAAAACCCCAAACAGATGATTTACATCATTATATTTTCCTCAGCCAGTTCTCATCAGTCTGAATACTCCAATACTTGGCAGGAGCTTCAATTAGCATCGTTTCTCACACACTCTCAGAAAAGCACAATCACGGAGGCAAAATAACAAACACACTCAGTCACAGCAGTTAAATGTGGAAATTTAGAAGAGACAAGGGGAAAACACAACAGCACAGCAACACGAGTAAACATAAGTGCTGGGTTTCTCCTGCAGGGCAAAAGCCTGAGAGCTCTCAGAGACAGGGGAGTGAAGCAGCGCTGATCAAAGTCTATGAGCCACTGATATTATACAAAGTGACAGCCAGTGAATCTAAACATGCACAAACAGTTACTTTGTTCACTGCTCTGGAGAATACAACACACAGGATCATTAAGAGGTCACGGGAACATTGTCTCTGTGTCTCTGTTGTTGGTTGGTCGGAGCGTTCCTAATGTCTTTCTTTCTCTATTCGTCTTTTCTTTATTTATGTTTGTTTTTCTTTTTTCATTTGTTTCTTTTATTCTTTCTCTTTTTCTCCCTCGTCCTTCCCTCTCCTATTCCTTATTTTTCTCAATTTTGCCCAATATTTCTTTACTTTTTCTGACTTCATCTTTTCATCGCCTGAAGTGTTTTCCATTATATCGTCGATATCACTCCTGCATCAACATATCGCTAAAGACACCACCTTTAGCATCAACATATCGCTAAAGACACCACCCTTATGGTAACCAAGTACCAAGTACAATGGCGCCTCCTGTGGCAGCCTGTGTCAGTTGCACAGGCTCACACTGTAAATTTCCCCATTGCAGGATGAGAAAGTAGCTCAATTAATAATAATGATTAATATTCAGAATTGTTGGATGCTAAAGTATACAGTAGTTTTATTGGTGATTGATTTTTAATAAATAATAAATTCTGTCAAACAGCTTCCTTTGAGTCTTTTCCTCTAAACTGGAACGTTCCAGATGAGGAGTAAAAACCTGCTAAAACCAGCGAAGGCCTTCACCTCACAGTGTCTACTGTAATCACTCAGAGACATCAGTTAGGGTTACTGGACGGTGAGAGAGTGTGTGTGTGTGTGTGTGTGTGCTTTATGTTATCATTAAGGCCAACAGCCAATATATAAGAGGCAGTAAACGGCCCATACATCGGAGCAAAGACAAGGTTAGTTTGTCAATCAAGGTCAGTCGCACTTAAGCCTCACCCTGAGCCAATGGCGTCCTCAGAGTGTGAATTGGTATTAAGAGTCTGACATCAGAGATTCACACACAGCCTCCAACAGAAACCCCAACCCTGGACGACATCACTGGATCAGACGCTGCTAAGCAAATTGAGGAGCGCAACAGCCATCGCTCCAAATCCATCCCTTTCTCTCTCCGTCTCACTGGACTGCGGGCCGCTCTTCTTCTTCTCACTCAATTTGTCATTTTGTCTCCGTCTGTATCACTCAATTTCACGATTGTCCCTCGTCCTCCGTCCCTACCTTTATTGCCTCTCTCCCTGCGCTCGCCTCCGCCCGCGTCTCCAGTGAGTTCTGTCTAGTCCGGCACCAGAACAATTTGATTTTAAGGGGGCTTTATTGACACGGCGACATGCGGTGTGTGATTAAATATGTGAACGGTCCGAGTGGAGAGTTGAAAAGAACAAGTTTTATAAATGAGTGTCCTGATTTCACTCCGTCACCTGTGTTTACCGCCACAGTCTGTGTGCGGTCTTAGGCGTAGAAAAACAAGTGAAGTGATGAGGAGAATTAGTCGTAATTTATCTGTCGCCGTACTGAGAAGATCAACGGCACACGTTTACGCTGGAGTGTGGAGACGCAGACAGACGACGTTTTATTGGATCAGCAGGTCAGCAACGCCATGACTTTCACACTCAGTTATGGAAACAGACCATGTGTTTGTGTAGACAATGGTGTGTGCTGGTGTGTGTGTGTGTGTGTGTGTTAGTGACAGACTGACACAGCAGTATGGTTCAGTCAGTGTGTTTTTTTTATCGTACCTTCGTAAACGGCCTTAAACCCCGCTGAACCGATGGTGTCGTCCGACTGAAGGTGAAGCCACATCTGATTGGACAAACTGACGATGAGGTCAGGGACACTGGATCCAGTGAGTCTGTGTGTAGCAAACACACACACACACACACCATCAAGACTTATTTCAACGTCAGCTGTAAGCACAAAGTAGAAAAACGACTATGAAGTGTTTCCATTCTGGGACATTTCCACTGCTTCTTCTTATTAATTCACTTAATTCTGAGTTTCTCAACATGGGGTCCTCAACCCCTAAGGGGTTTGCAGAAGTAGCAAGTTGGTAATTAAAAAAATACTTTAAAAACATTAAATATTACATGTTTTTAGAGAAGTAGTAAACAAAAGTAGATCAACCAAATCAAATGATATAACATTTAAATATTTGAAAAAAAAGGCTAAAAAATTAAATATTGCTCACAAGATATAGTACATATACAATATATACAGTATATATAGATATAGTACATACAAGATATAGTACATATATATACAGTGTATATATATATATATGGTGTATATATATGTGTATATATATATATAAATGTGTGTATTTGTGTACTGTGGTCAGGTTCATATAATATGAAGTAAATCCGAGGTTCACCATGTCCTCACCAAACCAGCGGGCCTCAGTGTTGGACCATCATCAATTTGACTTTGTGCACGGCCGTGGATACCTGTCAAAGTGTCTGCAGCAACAACAGGCCGGGGCTTCACAGTACTTACACATAAAGAACCCTGCGAGTGTCTCCGATCTTCCCGCCATCTCCCACAGTTAGGGTGTCATATCCTCTTTCCAGGTCAAACTCCTCGAAGGAGAGCTTTATCACCTGAAGGACGGCAAACAGACGACAGCTCAGAACACACGGTGTTTACAGTGGGGGGAGAACAGGAAACGACAAGACACCGAGAAGGAGGACAACACCGTGGCTGTGTGTAAAACAGCCGCGCTAAACTGTGATCTTCAGAGGTCAAGTCAAATACAAAAATATAAAAATATATAGTTTAGACTGTAGTTGGTTTTTTAGCAGTTTGGACTTGATGTGGACTAAGAAAAAAAAAACTAAATCTAACTTTTTGTTGAAGCAGCAAACATCCACCCGTAGCTTTTACACCAAAGACTGTCATTTGAATTAAAAGACGATCCAGAGCTCGGCCAGTTTCCATTAGTCTGAATGTGTTATTGACCTTGATCAACATTCACTTTAATTACATTTTCTTTGGCAGCGACCAAACAAACAACGTATTGTGATTATTTTTAGAAAAGATAAACGTTTGACAAAAGCCTGATGTCCTTGTCCATATTTGGCAACATTTACGTGATATATTTTATACATTATACACATATTCCCAGACAAAGGAAAAATATACTGCAGACACTGCCCACAAACACACACACACACACAAACACACACACGTCTGCTGCTAAATGCCTCCCTCTGATAAAGTCACGTTCATGGCTGTAGCTGCAATCACACATCCCTGGAATACAAATCTAACTTTTTTTTCTTTTTCTAAAAATACTCCTCTCCAACCTGTCTCCTCTTTAACAGTGGATTATGGCACTGATAGAGTGACTCTGTCTGAGGAGGTGGTTTAAATCAGTTTGTTTTACTGAACCGGATTAAAAAAAAACAGACAAACAACTGTTTAACACAGAGAACTCTGTCAGTGCGGTGTAAAACCCTGGGCTGCATTTGTCACAATAATGAAGCCGAGCACACGATGTAAAGTCAGGTGTTTTTTTTCTTTTTTGCTAGGGAGATTATTTGCTTTTAATCCTGAAAATATACATTTTAAACACACACCATATGACAAGAGTTGGATGAATAAAACATGTGGCATTTAGATTGGATATTAAGATGACAGGACTGTGACGTACATATATGTTCACAGTCCAATATATACAGCGGGGTAGCGGTTTTAGGTGGCAGGTGATGTGTCTGAGGGAATTTAATTAAAGTACGTGTTTAGAGTCTTCACATCAACAATGGATTTTTTAAAAATGTTTGGTTTTCTGCAACGTAAACCAAAGGACAATAAATGTATATTTTAATCCTTAAAAGAATGTTTTCTCACAGTACTGGTTGGTAAAATATGTCCTAGTAAGGATTGAGGTAATCAAAGTTATTTTTTCTTCTGTAGTATATGTAACTTGCACACCAGCACCCCCATCAGAATGGCTTCATTACTGCACCACAGCAGTCTTAGCCCCGTCCCAAAACGCTCTCATTGGTTGAGAGAGAGCTGATGACGCTGGTCCCAGGTCAGTCCTGGACGACGTCACCACACTGCCTGATACCTGCTCTGTATGTTTGTATTCAATTAAAAATGATTGATAAATTGCTTGATTAATTACTACTATCTTTCCAGAATTTAACAACTGTTCTCCAGTTACAGCTATGGTTAATGCTAAAGTGTTTTGTGAATTTATTGTGTTTAAAATGTATTTCACTTTATTTGGGTTTTTGTTGTTGTTGTTGTTGTTGTCACTGGTAATAAATGCAGACGACGGTTGCTAAGCTGCAACAGGAAAATGGAAATATCTTTAATGAAGAAGAAAACTAAATGTTGTTGTTGTTGTCACTGGTAATAAAGGCAGACGACAACGGTTGCTAAGCTGCAACAGGAAAATAGAAATATCTTTTATGAAGAAGTAAACTAAGAACATGATTTGACGCTTTGAAGCTCTGACAATCCACCGCCACGAACAAACCTAAATTTATAGCCAAGTGAAATGTAAAATTTAATTTCATATGATTTAGTTTTATTCAAGGATTTAATTCATGAAACGATGATTCTTGCCTCAAATCTGGTGGATTTTCTGCCCTGTCTTCAGATACAAAGTGGCATTTATTCATTTCCCCCCCATTTAACCACCACCGATGTGAAGGAGTTCTGCTGAAATGAGTGTTGACAAGATTTTTGATGGAGGAGGAAAAAGTTTCATTTTTGATTTGAGAGATTTGAGACTGACATGTTCAAACGTGGGCATATGAAACAGGACAAACACAGTTGTGTTACTGTTGTGTGTCTGTGTCTGTGTCTGTCCTGGTGTAACATACGACTCCTCTCTGCTGTTGTACACGAGCGAGGCACAGGCTACGCTCTCGTTTGCATTTAAACTTGTGCTGTGTGTGTGTGTGTGTGTGTGTGTTCTTCTTCCTACATTTGTGGGGACACTATCTGAATATGCAGCTGTTGTTCTGGGACCTCGTGTTTTTGTAGGTCCCCAATGAGGCCCATCCCCATTTTGAAGATCAAGAGGTTTAGTTTGAGGTTGGGTCGAGAACTATGGTCAGATTAGAGTTAAGGTGAGGATTATTGTCAGGCATTAAAGTTAGAGTAAAGTGCTGAGGGACTCATTAGGTCGATGTAAGGCGCTCACAAAACAGAAAAAAACATTGGCTGTGTGTATATGTGCGTGTGTATAAGTGTGTGTGTGTGTGGGTTGGGGGGGGGTCTATAGGAGATTTTCTCTGCTCTAATAGGTTGAAGCCTGCGTGTGCGTGCAGCCTAGCTGGGTCTAGACACTCAGGGCAGATTGCACAGTACAGCGGCAGACTTAAAGAAAGCAACTGAAGCGTTATCACTCTGAGATCATTAGCGAGAAGCTCAGTGCTGCTCAACAGATTCAAATGAGCCCATTTAGAAAGACATTAAGAGCAGCCTGCAACCCAGAACTGTATTAGATTACATCCTTCATTTTCCCTGCAACGGAAAAGGAAGAGAAAAACAAAATGGAAAAAAAAGAAAAAAAAAGAAAAAGCATTTTAGGTTTTACACATTTCCACCTCCTCTGACCAGTACTTCCACCCTGACTTTGGTGCAGACTGCTGGTATTGTCGTGAACAAGCAGGTGCACGCTCTGTGGGTGGTCTTTACGTAGATAAGTGGAGCATTATCACTTGGTGTGGTCATTAGTAAGCAGCAGCGCAGCTACAAGCGCTGCAATAGGCCATTTAAACAGTGTTAAAAGCAGTGAGCAAATCCAAATGTACAATGAAATGTCTTCATTCAGAGAGTCAATATAAGGGGCGCAGTCACAGCCTGATGGACAAGAACCGATGGACGAGATCCAAGAGGTATTTTAGTTTAACTTGTTACAAAGACGCCTTGCAAGTCAAAAAAAAAGTTCACTTTTCACACTCAATAAATCATTATGTCAATGAATCAGAATTGAATGCACCCCTGGTGTTTACTTTTGTTATGACACCGAAGAAGAAGCAATACAAGAATTTTATATATATATATATATATATACACACATAATTATTTCTATAGACAGGAGACTCAGCCCAGCCAATGAAAACTCTGCTGAAGCCCATACAGGGATTTTCTACTGTTGCCACAGACCAAATAGATTATTCTATAGACACAATAGAAAATCCAGATTGTTGAGGACACACACAGACATAGACAAACCATTGTGCTGGCTGATGTTGCCCTTTCTGTTGTGACCTTACATCAGAATGGTTCAGGGAAACACACAGCCATAATTGGGCTTAGACTATAGTTCCCCTGTTGAGCTGAGGCTGCAGCAGCCGGCAGTCACTGATGTGGAGCAACAGCGGGATGGAATGATCACACCGCCACAAACATGTATGACACTGCACATCCATCCATCTATAATCCATCCATTCATCCATCCATCCATCCATCCGTGTCCAATCAAAGAAACAGAACATGGACACACCATTACCTCATCATTATTATCATTATTCTCCTTATCAGCCTCTTTAATCAAACTGAAGCAGACACTTGTTTATCCTCCTTCACATTTGGTCCTCTGATGGAGCGGAGGCCATTCTCTTTTTATTTACAACGCTCTTGTGCATCAACGCGTTTCTCAACAAGCACTGCACTTGTCTAATGAATCATTTTCCCTCAAATGTTTTAGGTCCAAGTTTCGCTTTAATCTGAAGGCAGCGTTGGTTGACGACAAAGTGAACAAAAAACCCCAGGTTTTTCTTTTTGCTCTTATACAACAGTGATTTCTAACAGAACAAACAGTCACTGTAGGAACTTGATTTGTTCGATCCTTCAGCTGAACTTCTGCGACGGTGGCATTTATTCTGAACAATGTTATCTGTTAATAAATGGAGGTTGTTTACTCTGGGCTTTTAAAGGACAAAGGAGACCAACAAATCCAGAGAATTCATTTTTTTAAAAACAAACTCACTTTCAGAGAATGACTTTTTGCTAACTTTGGAGTTAAACTTCAAGCGTTTTGCTTTTATGAGGCCATGGCCCAAGGTTATGGTTTTATGAATCAATTTTAGGCTAGTTTGGTTTCATCTAAAATGTTATGGTATCTCTATTGTCATATATTTATACAAATTTATATACAGTAAACCCTTGTTTTTCGCGGGGGTTACGTTCCAAAAAGAACCCGCGATAGGCAAAATCCGTGAAGTAGAAATCTTTATATTTTACAATTAAATACTCAGAAAAAGAAGAGAAAGAACGAACAAACCATTTTACAGTCTCAACCATTTGTTTCACAAATAAAGTAAAATAAAAGTACTTTAGAAACGTTTCAACAAATAACTTCTGTAATGTACTGTCAAATAATAATTTTAATCATCAACGTGAACAGAAGGCTTCAAATTGCGGAGATTAGCACCGCCCACCGTGAACGGGAGAAAATTAAAAATGATTATGAAAAAAATACAAATTACCTGGTCTTGTTGCGGGCAGTTGCAACCCTTTTTGAATCCTTATTAAAACTTATTGCTGCTGTCTTCCTTATGTTTTTTTCTTCCTTCTTTATGGAACGAACGGAAGATTCATTAATTCCATAATGCCGACCTACAGCCGCATAGCTTTTACCTTCATTTAGCATGTCCAATAGTTTTACTTTATCACCGATAGACAGCATCTTCCGCTGCCTTTTGGTCCCTACCGCAGGTACTTTTGCCGGTCCAGAGCGTTTTGTCGACATTATGGGGTTTGATAAACTCGAAATTGCAAGAGAATTTGCACGTACGTAATGTCAATTTGGCAAGCTGTTTTACGTACGTGTACATATTAAACCGCAACGTTATTGGCGCACAGGTAGAGAAGAAGCGGAGTGCCTTTTTAGCCAATCAGAATGCAGAACACAATGCACGATGCAAATCCGTGAAGTAGCGAAACCGTGAAAAGTAAACCGCGTTATAGCAAGGGATCATTGTATATATATATGGTAGAGAGGGAAAGATAGATATTGGGGAATACTCGTCGTACACTGGTACATTTCGTGGATGTACTGTGGTCAAACATGCATGCCTGATCACTCACTCGGGCACCACACTCATATTTATTGACTCACTACTAACCTTACCCCTTACTCTCAGGACTCATCACTATTACGAAGAATAATGCACAAAATAGAGAGAAAATCACGCTACGTACGGAAGCGATGCTTAAAGAAGGCGTGGGCTGCTCCGAGTGCTCGGCCACCTAGCGTAGGCTCGTAGGCGTGCTCGTATCACAAATCTTTACTTGTATCTCAAAGTAAAGATTTGCTCAAAGTCTTGTGTATCTCGAAATACTTGCATGTCGTGGTGCTCGTATCTCGCAAATAAATAACCTTTGCAAAAGAATTCCGATGAAGATGAACATCACAATCAATCTTTCCAATCTTTTTAGAATCACATGGATGATGGTTACACTATTCAGCATCTTAATTGACAAAACAAAAAACAGTGAGACAGATTTCCCTGCCGTGTTACTTTTTTGTTTGCGCTTCAGATTCATTTTTCTAATTCCTGCAGCTGCAGTCTCTCCTGGCAGAGCAGCGACGGCGTTGGGCCTGAGCCTTTCCACCGGTTCTGTCCCAAACCTCAATAAGCAATAATAAATGTGGTATCGTGCTGAGCCAATATTTCAGCCCAGTTCCAATATTTCACCCTAAGTGACTGACACAAATGTCCTGCCATGATGCATGCATTCATGTCACTCCCTCCAGGCGACATGAATCAAATTGGCTGCATGCAGCTGCAATACATTAACTGTGACTTGTGGGTGAATCAAGACAGAGGGGAAGTAAGGTAATAATTTGTAGGGTAACTATATATATATATATATGTATATATGGATTTCGAAGAAAACAAGAAGTAAGGAGGGAGAAGGAAGGATAAAAGAACAGGAAGTTATAGAAAAAATTTGAATTACAACCAATAAGTGATGTGTCTTGGATCTATTTTTTTTTTCTGTTCCTCTTTGATTTACCCAATATATTCTCGATATACAACAAGAATCTGAAAAAGAAAAATGCGAGATAAAAAATGACACAATCCATGTTTTGCGGTTCTATTACAACAGATGCCCAAACTGACAACGAACCAGAGAAACATCCTCGTTGGTTTGACAAGGGCACTGCGTTCCCTGATGTGTTCTGGGAGGAGACGAGTAGGAGTGAAGAGCAGTCCTCAAAGAGTTGTTTGTCAGTGATTATGACACATTAGGTTTAAGGGAGCTTCAATTTTAAGAAAGTGTTCTGGAGATATACTGCATCTTCTACTACAATAAATCAAATACACTCCATGAAGGAAATATTTAAAAAGTGTACAGAG
>NC_024311.1:12444414-12475058 GCF_000523025.1 Cynoglossus semilaevis | reverse complement strand
CTGACATTTTGCAGCTATGTTGACTATTCTGAGCTGTCACTCTGTCAGCTAAGGTCATCTTGGTAGTACATTTTCCTAACCTTAGAGCACAGTAAACAAGCAAAGAATAAACCATAAAATAAAAACTAAAGAAAAAAAAAAAACTCCAAAACAAACTACAGTCTGAGGACACGACCCCTAAAAGACCATCGTGACTACAAAAGGTAATTCCATAAATAAATCAGCCACAGAAAACAAACCGCCTGCAATCAAGCAATTCGTCAAATTACTCGTTTGATTAACATAATTAGATTAACACATCCATCTTTTCAGAAGCATTTTCTCCCATTATCCCGTTCCCCACAGCATTTCATTGATGATCTAATGAGAATTTCAAAACAATTTTTGAGCTCGAAATGCTTTCAGACACGATCTTATCTGTGACGGGAAGTCTTACGTACAGTGAATAGATGACACGCTGCGGGACATCGAGGGACAGACAGTAGCAGCTACCGCTCGTACAAAGCTATCCTGGCAATTAATTCAGCAGTGGAGATAGACACTCAAGATGCAAGCAATTAAGCACTACATAGAGGCTGCCGCATGTCTCTGTATGCTGATGATTCTCTCACCCGGGAGCAATTGAGATAGGGCTGCGTCCACACAGTTATACTAAAATAAATTTATATAGTGACACTCATTTTTAATCAATGGAAAATGTCTGAGGCTTAACACAAAACCAAAAAAATAATAATAATTTTAAAATAAATATTAAAATAGCTACATGTGCGCAAAAAGCCAAAAAATAGTGAGAGTTTAATTAAAAAAGTCAGCAAAACCTAAAACGAATTACAAAAATAATTTTCAAATATTTTTGATTTTCAATATAAAAAGTTTTGTGTTTATATTTATAATTAGTATAAGCTAGCACAGAATTATCCATTTTTATAAGAAAACCAGTAACTGTTAGCTAGGGCTTCCCATTCACTAGCAGAAATACTATAGATTTAACCAAACATTTGTTATAATAAATGATATAATTGCAAGTGATTATTTTAATAGCTTTGATATTATTTAAAAGACCTTAAAAAACAACCCTTGTTTTCTAAACTAAAATATAACAACCACCATTTTTAGCTTTTTCCATATTGTACAGCTGGACTCTGAAGCCGACTTCTCCTAAGATCCAGTCTTATAATCCAGAACAGAACACAGTGAAGTCAGTGAAGCAAGAGAAGCTCAGCACAGCAGTTAAATCTTAAAATATCAAATCACAAGAAAACCAGAACTAGGAGGCTGAACTTTGGGTGAACGTGAACTTTCTTGCTGCAGAAAAAGCAGAAAGAGTTCAGTGGCTGACAGTAAAGAGTGTTTTGGAATTTGACAACCAGCTGTTCCATCTGTCATTTACCTGTGAATGGGTGTGACCGCTCTGATAGGAGATCATCTGCCACAGACAACTAAGTCTGACGAGTGAGCTTGTCAGTGTCACCTTGACACACAGGCACAGATGCGAGCGGGAACTGATGTCGCCCATTCCTCATGCAAACAGGCTGTGATTTAAACTTTTGAATTGGTAATAAATACACAAACGGTGGAAACTAATGGCCCCATTAATATATGTGATGAAGACGTTACTTTCTGCCTGCTTATCTGTAAAAGTCACCGCACACCGCCGGGCCGCAGTCAAACCATTGATCATTACGATCATCATAATGACTGTCACTTCTTCAGTGAAAGGATATATTAGAAGTCACTGCCTGAGTTTTAAAACTAATGTCAGGAAGTTTCTAAATGTACGACCGACGGGAGAGATGGAGGTGTCGCTGTTTTGTCTGTGCTCAGGTTTTAAAGTCTCCTGCCCTAGAAGATATTTTTTTTCCTCTTTACTGAGCAGAGGATTGAGAGCAGCCTAAGACAAATAGCCACCTAATCACAGGGCTTGGGTAGATTACTTATCCTTAGGGGAGTCGGCAAAACAAACAAAAACACAGAGCTGCTAACTGAACCCATGTCATTCCGACTCCTGAACGTGAACGGCCAAATCGGTGAAACTAATCCATCTTGGGTGCAACGACAGCAACAGTTTGTGGAACACCACAGAGGAACAGTATTTTATACTTTTGGGCTCAGAACTATTGGTGTTTCCTTCAAAGGTTATGGAGACACATTGGCATTGACTTAGAAATCTGTTGGAGAAGATGGCTAGAGAAGAAAGAACGATATCAAACTCCACAAATATTACAAATTTGTCAATATAATGTTCAATATAATCATAAATATAAATCGAACACAGTAATGGGGCCAAAATACTATACAGACTGTGCAAGAGATGTGCAGCAAAGAAACCGGAGTCCAGATGATGAATGTTGTTCATTTGTCACATAACAGTGAGTTATTGAACAGGAAAATATTATGACATTGAAAATATTTCTTAAATCCTTCTTCACGACAGCTGGGCTGTGAGAACGCTGGTTTAAGGAAAAAAAAAAAAGCTCAGTCGAGTCAGCTGTGTGTAATCAGGGTGAAGAATTTGTTATCAAAGACGGAGATTGAGCTCGTGATCGGAATCGAGTCCCAGACACAGCAGTGCTGTGGTGTGTTACGGAAGAACCGAAAACTGCTGACCTCTGGGGGCAGTAGTGTGCATCGTACTGATGGGTTAGAAACAGAGGACACAATCCGTTCTCGTGTGCGAAAGTACCATGAGAAACAAAGCTCTTTCTCTCTATGCTTTTAGAACCGATCCTACTACATGATGGTAAAATGTTCCTTAGAACTGTTCCAAGTTGAAGTATCATATCAGCAGCAGTCTTGTTTTATAAATGAGCGACGATAGAGTCGGTGACGATTGTGTAAAAGACTTCATTTAAAGGTTTAAAACCCACAGACGAGTGGACGTGACAGACAGGAAGTGCATTCAAACAAGCAGAGTGAGTTATGAGGAAACTTCACCCACTTGAGTCCAAATGCCCTTGGGGCATCTAAAACTGCCACTTGAATCTCACACTGTCGGAGCTTTTAAAGCAGTCATAAAACAGACAGTTAACTTTTGCATAATTTCGAGAAGAAAACAGTCACTTACACATGCTAACATACACAAATCCTATATTTTCTTTTGCCAGTTTTATGAGACGTTAAAGAGGCACTTGTAAATATCCCAGGCCGTAGACTAACACAGACAACAAATTGTTGTTTTTGTAGCAACGCGGCAGTTAATTCAAGTCAGAGAAGTATAAGTGATTTTAGCTGCATGTGGATTAAGTCGCCACCTCTTCATAACGTTGTTTATGATGTACCTGAGAACATCAGAGAAGTATAAGTGATTTTAGCTGCACGTGGATTAAGTCGTTGTTTATGATGTACCTGAGAACACGGCGCCACCTGCTGCCCACTTTGTAGCATATTCCTTTCACTCTCTTTCTGACTGGATCATCTGTACAGAGAGAGACCACGTGGTCTTTAGGACCCTGGATTTATGTTGCATAAAACTTGTAATGATATTTTGAGTTTTTCACTAACAGAAAAGATATAATCTTACTGTCTGTTTGTAAATCCTCTTTTTGACAATAATTGTTTCCAGATATAGCACAAATAGGACAACTCCCTCTGGGACAGAACTCCCTCTGTCACTTTGAAAATTCACATGTTGCTTCCAAACTAAATTTTTAATGCCATAATACAAACAAAACTATAATTCACATTGAACAAACAAACAAGCAAATCTCCCCACTGTGGAGCAAATTAGGATGAAAACATAAAAATATTTTCAACTGTCTCCAAAATATTTTACTCATCTTCTCAGTGGCTGCTGTGGGTTTTCGCGTTGTTCTTTTAGTGGATGTTAATGTCCAGATTTGATTGGTATATTATCTTTGACTTTGTTGCATGCCTTCCCAAGGACTGTGCCTCCTATCTTGCGAACCTGTGGCTGATTTGTTGGACACTGTCTTTCTACTCAGAGTACTTTTTAACTTTAGTTCAAATGCAATATTTAAAAGTGACAGGGTTATTAATCAAATATCTTATGTTAGTTAAAGGAGGCTGTAACCTTGGTGTCAACGATAAATAAGGACTGATGACAGACGTTGTCCAACACTAATAAAACTACCACTAACATTTGGGCAACAACACATTATCTGAAAACGCAGTGCATTTCTAACTTGTCGGTTCGACTGCCAGTTTAGTTCAGAGGTCAGGGTTTTGATGAATCTCCCCGCTCTTTTCTAACAAAACAAAAATCAAACCCACGTCGGTGCCGCAGTGTTGGCTGAGCCCTGGAAATGCTCACATGTGCCAGGTTTATGTGTTGGGATCCTGCCCTGGAGTGACCTTTGCCTTAAGTGGCGGGAAAATAAACGGCGTCTGTCTAGTAAAATAACTCAGCCGCCGAGGTGTTACAGCACCTTCGAGTGTTGTTGACCTGTTGGCTCGACAGTTTGGGGAAAATAAAGTGCGTACTTCTGTTTGAGGAACAGCTGTGTGTGACAGCTCCGGGGAGACGGCATTATAAACTTTTCTGTAATCCACTTGAAAAATGTATGACGATAGCACCATGTGCACGCACACATTATCGTTTCAGCAATTGGGGATTTGAGCTGATGCACCGCGGCAGACAGAGTCGTGGAACAAATTTAATGGTAATGCAGCCATGGGATGAGGCGAGCGGAGAACACTAATAGGTGTCACCTTGGGGCATTTATGCATCACCATGGACAAGTACCTTTGGATTGGATTACTGGTATTATTTGGTTGGGAGAAAGTGAGCCAGACACTGAGCTAACATTGAATTATGGTCAGACAAACTGCCAAATTATGTTCAGGAGCCAGAATGGCGTAAACTGTTGAACTTAGATAATGTGCTAATTAGGCAGCTATTGGCGAATGTGGCCATTATCATAGACACTGATGATTATTTACTCTGCACTCCACTAATGCATTTTGCTCAGTCTATGAAAACAGGGAACACTGTGAACTGTTAGTTGCTATTCACAGAGTACAAAGTATTTCATTCAGCCCTTTATTTCCAAACTCTATAAAACATGGACGACCTATGGTGAGCCCATGCTAATTACACTGTTGTAAAGGATCATGGTAGAAAATCACCATGTTATGAAAAGAGGCTTTTTTCCCTTGTTAGCGCTCTATATGTTATATTATTATATCTGTCAATATCTTTAAGATACATTTTTAAGCTAACACTATCTGATCTTCCTGGTCATTAAACGATTATAGATCGATTATATTTTAGGACAAACTTTATGCTATTTCTGGTTCTATATTGTAGCGATTATAACATCTGCCTTACACACAGAAGGCTCTGGGTTTAAGCCTCAGAGAAACCACATACCTAATAGCGCCTCCAGTGGCAGCCTGAGTGGGTTGCATAGACTCACACTGTGAATTTCCCCATTGTGGGATGAACAAAGTTAAGTTTGTAGGTTAAGGAAAAAAGCCTCACGTGTGTTGGTTTGTCTAACTATTTCGTTATTTCAACACATCAAATATTTAAAGGTGTGTTTCAGAAGACTTCTGTCCAAGGACATAATATTAAATTTACCAATATGTGAAAACAAAGTAAAGCTTAAAAACTAGTCATCGTCTGACTACTTGTGCACAGGTTCCTTCTCCACCCTGTCAACATTGCTGATACGCTCATTTTTTTATTTTTTATTCTTATGTCCAAATCTGGCAACGATACTGGCCGGTTGACAACCTGACCGTCAATCCATCTGCCTGTTGTTGATTGCACTGTTGGGTCTATTTTCACTGACATTGCAGAGAATATTGATTTGAAAGAGAGAAAAAAAACAGTAGCACCCTTGGAACCAGTGACCAGAGCAACGATAATAATGTTTAATTTGTGTCCTGAAATACACAGACTATTGGGCTTCATTATCAGGCAACGCCATCAACAGTGTGGCAGTGTGTGGTGTTGATGGAGGGTCACGGGGGCATTAACGAATGATCGCTCATGATATTATTGGTGTTTTTGGGCACATTCTGACGAGCAAACGTTTGATAGAGAGTCATGGAATTTGTCCTGACACCTTGAAAACATGACCACGACCCAAGAAATCACTGTATACAGATCCACACACACAAACACACACACAATACACAAACACTTATAGGTTTTCATCAGGAAAAGTCAAAAGCGATGATTGCGGAGCCAATGATCGTGTGTGACAACAGGTTTCATTATTTTTTTTACGCCTTGTTTTTCTCTTTAACAATACAAGAAAGTTTGCTCCCCGTGACGCTGCTCACAGTCCCTGTCGGTTGGCAATTAAGTTGTTGAAGAGAAAATAAGCATTCATAAAAAATTGTTCCCGATCCATTGTCATTTGTAAGAAGACAGCAGAGACGAGTTGACGCCGCGTTCAAAGACGACCTGTCACAGCCGTACAAACTGTATCGATTCCGTCGCCTTTATCCTGAATTTAGCAGTGAGCGACAGCCGAGGCACAAAGAGCCGGCTTTCGGGATTTGCTATTTAAATTTATCCACGTAAAACCCAGACGCGAAAGTGTGAAATGGCAATCACTCGCCTCGGTCTCAATTTTGTACAACCTGTTATTGAAGAAAATGAGTCGTCGGGATTAATGGTCAGTCGGACGGCAACGCAGGCTGAGGCAGAACAGAGAGGAAATGGGGCAACAGAGTGGCTCTGAGTGGAACCAGAGAAACAGAACGATTCAATGACGTCTACAATATTAGTATCTGAACGATTCAATGACGTCTACAATATTACTATCTATAATAATAATAACAATAACAATATCTATTATATTCAATATTTTTGTTCAATTAGATTTTATTCTATTCCATTCCATTATTCTTCTACTTTATTCCACCTGTAGGTTCCTCCTCTCTGTCTCTGTCTCTGCCCTCGTCTCCTCCCCCACCAGCAGGTGGCGTCTCTCTGATCATGTGCCATTGATGAACATTCATAACCTTCTACCAAACCTGGAGCATCTTTAACACAGAAACATGCAGATAAACAGGCATGTTCTCAGGCTGAGACCCCCCAGCTACAGTAAAACACCCCCTCACTGCCCCCCCCCACCAAGGATGGCTTTCCATCTGTCACCTGACACCAGGGGAGATGATTAATATCTGAAGGACTTATGAACGTGAACATTACGGACATTATGAAACATCGGCAATTTCCGACCCTACTCAAATAAATCTCACACAGCCACACGGTGTATGTGTGTGTGTGTGTGTGGTAACACATGTGCAGCGCCCATAGATACAAACTGAGGTCATCCAATGTTGTCACCGCTGTTGAAGAAAGACGAACAAAAAGGTAGAAAAAAAAAGTATTCTGTGTCTTTTATGTTGTTTGTGTGTTTTTTTTCTGGATCATATCCAGACATCTCTGCATTTTTCTGAGAACCACCACGGACTAGACACCATTTCAATCCAGCTTTAGAGAAAACGTTCAATGGGGCTGACAAGTAGCTGGACGTTCAGTCCTTTGCTCTGTCCACCGCTCATGCTTTTAGTCCCGAGCTGCAGCGTCTGCTCTCTGCAGGTTTTTCAAACGGCCTCCTCTCAGTGTTCTCTCTGCTCGACCCACTTTGTAACTTAACATTTTAGACAAATCAAGGTGAACAGAGACTGGAGCACAGAGTAGAAGAAGAAAGAAAGAGCGGGAAGGTGTAGACGAGAGCAGAGACGAGTGGAGGATAAAGCACTGAGACGCTCCAGTAGATGAACCTGAGACGGGCGTGGGCGTGGAGGAGGACAGGAGGAGGAAGGAGTGGAGGCAGAGAGAGAAGAGCAGCAGCGGAGACAGGAGACAGGAGACACTGCTGGGAAGTTTTAAGGAAGTTTTCTAACTCATTAGATGTCTCAAAGTTGTAGTCTTTTCTTTTTCTTTAAATAAATAAATGTGAATCAACTGAAGACCAAGTCTGCAGAGGTGGTCACTCTGGACTTGTGCTTTTCCATTGTAAAATACTTAAAAGAAACTTCCTGATACTCATCTTGTTTTATCATGTCATAGCCCGCTTCACTGTTGAGCCACTTGTATATTAACCAATCAGAATTCAGATTTGTGGAGTACAGCTACCACAGGTTTTCACATCAGTCTCCTCACGTCTAACTTCAACTTCTAAAGCACCGATAACTACAAAAAACTCAAGAAAATGAAACTAATCTTCTTGTCTCTCAATATATATGATATAATATAATAATCATCATTCCCTGTGATGAGGTCTGGTTTTTCAGTTGAGTTGGTAAAAGAAATATGAAACAGCCATCGTAACCTCGTCAACCACCGACATACGAGAGAGAACATGAAAGAGAACCATATTTAATAAGACGTAGAGTCCGGTGTTCTGCACATAATCGTTTCACTCTGCAGCTCATGTTCAAAGCTCAGCTTCCTGCCACTGCTCATCATCAGTTTGTTTTCCATATATGATCTCTGTTTCCACCACATTATGTTGATGTTATAATAATAAAAAAAGAGGACAGCTCACCTTCCCAGAGTCCATGGCAGTTATTACCCACACACAGTGTGCATTGTTCTCATACTGAACGGGGTAGTTAGGAGAAGTTATGACGCCTCTGGGGCCCCTCAGGTTACTGCCACACGTACGAGCTGCAGAGGGGCAAACAGAAACAAGGAGGTTTTCAGAAGGTGAATGGAGATATGGTGAAATCAGAGTCCAAATCTCAGGATTCTGTGCCAATCTTGACCTGAGGAGGAGAGAAGAGGCTGCGATGGTGAGGGGGAAAAAAAAAAGATTATTCTCAAACCAGAACTGACTGGGATTGGGTTCAACATTGAGCTTGATGACTTTTAAAATATGGGTCTCCAGAAAAAAAGTTCAGGAAACACTGGCCTACAATATCAGTAGAAAAAAAATAAATGAAAATTTAAGGGATACATAGGCGTGTATATACACATATTCATATGTATGTATCCATGTATAAATACATATTTATATATTTACATATATATGTTTTTTATATATATATTTTTTTATATTTCTGAATCTTTAAACCACCATTTATAAAATGTTTTTTCATTAGTCAGCGTAACTGTGGTTCAATCAGTGAACATGACGTCGACTGGACTCCTGTCCTGCCAGATTTGTTCATCACGTTTCGATTGGTTGACTAATACGTCAATAACTGCGACCACACCCTGTAGCCTGACCTCAGTTACTAATTAGTTTTCAGTGGCCAACAGGGTTTGGAGGGAAATTACATGACAAGGAAATGAACATTAATATTAATAAATGTAATTTTATATTGTTTGGTGATTTTCTCCGGCAGCACAAACATCTCACCACCACCACCGTCTAAACGAGCGCTAAGCTAGGTCGCTATTCATTCAAATAAACCAATGATGTGTTTATTTTGTTCATAAACACATGAATTACTGACTAATAAACACGATGCTTAGAGTCACCTGTATGAGACGAGACCAAAGGAGAAAATGTAAAGGCTGGAAAATTGAAAACAAAGTGAGACCCTGAGAAGAAAGAACCTGGACAAAGGTCGTGTGGACAAAGAAACAGAGGACGGTGAAATGTGAAGTGAGAAAAAGACGGAAATGAAATTAAAGGAGGAAGCGCTGAGGGGGGAGATAGAGATGGAGGCACAGGAGACAGAGGGGGGCGACGGGGGAGGAGGGGGGCAGAGAGGATCTCAGATGAGTGATCTGCCTGTTAATTAGAAAAGAGAACTGATACACACTCGTACACACACACACACACACAAGCATGTGCACACACACACATTCACGGCAGTTCATCCTGGAGACCCGCTTCTAATTAACAGCTAAGTCTCAGGAGGGAACGAGAGAGGCTCGTGGGTTTGAATCCCAGGAGGTCGATGATGCCGCGTAACAACACGGAACAAAAGGAACGGTCTCGAAATGTGTAACCTCCACCTGGCTGCTCCTGTTGTCTCTAAGAGCCTATTGATTCTGTTTTCCTTTTCATCATTCTCTCCTGCCTCGTTCTGATTGTCACATGTGTGTCAGTATGTGTGTGTGTGTGTGTGTGTGAATTTATTTTTCTTTTTAATTAGGAAACTGATGAGGAAAATAGAGGGGAAAATCACTGTGAACAACATTTTATTTGCCAGCTGGTTGTTCTGTGTTTGGCAGGAAGAATTCTAGGCTGTTCTATAATTGTATGTGTCACTTCATTTTTTTTTTTTTTAATCGTCTGTGTTTCTTCCTCTATCTTCATTTCAGGTGAACCTGGTGGACAGCAGGGGAATGGCAGCGTGATCTCAGGAGACACAGAAGGCGATGTTAACATCTTTTTTACTATAGAAGGAGGTGAGTGTTCCATTATACTGCTATCATGTAGTATTCACAGACGGTGTCTACTTACAATTAACATCTTATCATGCACGATGTACAGTGTACAAAGCCTCAAACTCTTAATAAACCAATACTTCAAATAATTCACTTTTTTCCTTTATCTGCATTTTATGATTAAGTTTCAAATCATTTTTGCATTTAAATATGTAAAACATTTGAATTTGTTTTTTTTTTCACATTTGTATCTCTATTTATATTAAATCACATTTGTTTTTTCTGCCCCCTACTGGTTCCATTTTTTCTCTACGTACAGTATATATAGGAATATGTTATTGTGAGTTAAAACTGGACTGGATTAATTCACTCAATTTTTTTTCATGTTTGTTTTTAACCTGTATTGACAGGTTGGCAAAAGCTGTGGTACGAGGTCCCGGCACTGGGACTTCATTTGAAACTTTTTTTTTTATTGTGTTAACATGACTTCTATACATTATCAGGAGGTTAAAATACCAGGAGGTGAAATATTTGTTTACAGATTTAAATTTCAATCATAAAGAGGCGGGTGAAATATTTGTTTACAGATTTAAAGCATTTCAAACATAAAGAGGCGTGTGTGTGTGTTTGATTAATTATTAATTAAATAATAAAATGTATATTTAATTTCAAATGAAAAATCTTTTTTTAATCCTGTATATATTTTCCATTTTTATCCAGTTTTTTAACGCTCTCTCTTTTTCTCCTACACACACACACAAAGACGAACGTACATGTAAGCTATAATACAACGTGACAGGGAGCCTACAGTATGTGTCGGAGCGAGGCGACCGCCTGTCAATCAAACACACAAACGCACACTTCACAGCAAACTCAGCTTAAAGGTGTGTGACACTGACCGACGGACATGTGTAGTGACATCGGTCGCAGTGGACACACACACTTTTTCTCTGCCTGTTTTCCCTTTTTCTTCCTTCATTGAGGAGCAATCAAAGCGACAGTATTGTCAGAACACACGGAGACGCTGCGACTGCCTGCATCATTGCTCCGCCACTCACACACTTGTTTATTTGGTCACTCAGCCGAGCAGAAAGAAAATGAACAAAGTGATTTTACACATCAAACTCATGGAAAACAGCACAAAAACAAAACAGTGAAAAAAAAAAAAAAAACTCACCCAGACTTTTGAAAACTCCTCTCTGATATAATTTGTTTCCGGGCGAAGAATCAGGGCTGAATTTCAACCGTCCAGACGTTGATTTTCACGTTATATTGTCAATCTAAAAAGTTGGTCTTTCTGAACCTTACCAGAGAAGGTTTTATTTTTTTTTGCTGCCAGAAAAATAATCCCTGAGATTTTACATATGATGACACATCTTCACAAAATGGGATGAAAAAAAAAGTTGGAATAAATGTATTGAAATCACTAAAGAAGATTCAGACGGAGATGCAAAGATGTGAAACCAGGCTTAAGTAGTGGAGCGTCACAAATGATATGCAGTTACCATGACGACAGTTAGAGTCTGAAGAGATGAGAACTCTGTTACTGCATTGTTTACTTTAGCCAAGTAGTTCAGAACGGCTTTTGTCTGTATTCTGGACTCTGTCCTCCCAGGAGACGAGGAGGAGACACCTGAAGGAGCTCAGACTGTAACCTTGTCACAGTTTCACTCAGTGTCCAGGGTAATGAGAGTAAAGGTGAACATGTTTTTGCCTTCAGGGCTCCAGCCTGGAGATCTCAGGTGGGAGCAGATCATTGAATCTCAGACAACAGGTCAGCTCCTCGCCTGGTGACTGCATCACCCCCTGAATATAGACGTGAATGTGGCGGACTTTAGAGAATTCAATTTTCTTTTTCTCTGTTTCTCTGAGACTTGATGTAAAAGAGAAAAGCTTGTTTTTTTTGTAGCCGGATTCCAACAACATCCATCATCATCATTACTACCATTCTTATCACCATTATCACCACCATTACTGTTATCACTATTGTTACAATAAAGCTAATCAGCATCATTACTATTATAACAATTATGTCATCAACATCATCTTTATCGTAACTGTCATCATCATCATCATCATCGTCATCATCACCATCATCATCATCATCATCATCACCATCGTCATCATCGTCATCATCGTCGTCATCGTCATCATCGTCATCATCACCATCATCATCATCATCATCGTCATCATCATCGTCATCGTCATCGTCATCGTCATCGTCATCGTCATCGTCATCATCATCATCATCGTCATCATCATCGTCATCACCATCATCATCGTCATCTTCATCATCATCATCATCATCATCGTTACTATCATCATCGTTACTATCATCACAGTCTCAGCCCTGTGTGTTGTTAAATGTAATGTAGTGTATCAATAAAACTGATGCCATTTAATCTGATTGGGTATAAAGCCTCCACAGACGACAGTCTCCTCCAACCACAGTGAACCACAGACCATTTGTCCACATCACTTCACTTCTGGATGTGGAGACCAGATCAAATGTTCTCACTCTAGGAACCTCCAGAGTGAACTAAAAAAAAACAACAGTGTGTACGTCGAGTCTCAGAACACCACCGTGTGGACACATGGTTCACCTTCACTTATATGTGACTGAAGCTTTGAGGACTTACTTCTACAGATGGGTCTGTGGTCGCTCCACGCAGCCAGTGTGTCGGTCACTCTCTGACAGGTGATGCTTTTGGATCCTTGCAGAACATAACTGTCATCACAGCTGAACTGGACACTGGAGCCCACTCTGTTAGAGAGACAACAGGGACAAACACAGGTCAACAGCAGTGGTAGTCCTGGTTATTTTGATGGGACTCTGACAGTCTTGGTTGTTTAGTTTTCTTCAGCCTCTCTTTTTATTTTCCCGCCTTTACCTCCAGACTTTACTGTCTGCTGTTACCCTGTTCTCTCCAACACCCCGCTGTCTCACACGTGCATGGGAGATTCACTTTCTCTAAGTGTGTATCTGCATGGGGTCCTGCTGGTAAAGCTCAGGACGGCCGTTCTGCTGTGACGCACCGCGGTCTACCACCTGGCCAAACGTTCTGGATGTTTCCTCAGTGCGGTTCCATTGTTAAACGTGGCGGAGTCGTAAACCCGTGCCAAATTTCTCAGTGAGTGCCTCCGTCACACGGAGTTGAACCATTCGCTTTTACAGTCACCAGTGCTCCAGTGATGCTGATGATACTCCACCCAGTCACACACTGTGAAATCCACCATTCCAAGAAAGAGTGCTTTGGTGTAATTGCCAATCCCTTGGAAAAGAAACAACAACAAAAAAGCCCCAAAATCTTTCCATCACCACCACCGATGTCTGCAGATGTGAAACTCCATGACAGACACAGTCACAGCTTTGTTGACCATCTGCAGTGACGCACTTTTTTCTCCTCATTTTCTTTTTTTTTTTTTTTTCCACTCCTGAATCTCATAATGACAAACCTGAAAACACACGAGTCTCATCGGAACACCCACATCACCATGCAGTGGATTACACACACACACACACACACACAGATGTACATACATGCACACACCCACAGCGTTAATGATCTTGCACTAATTAACATGACTACACTGATGGTCCTGCAGAGTTTGTCTTAGAGAGAGAGGCTCAGAGCAGAGAACACAATGAGCTTGAAATAATGAAAAAAAAAGACTGTAATTTCCAAGATAAAAATATGCCACCCCTCGACTCCCACTTGATTTTCTTATTACAACACTTATTTTAAATAAGAGATTAAAATGAATAAAATATAAAGGGAATATTCAACCTACACAGTTTGTTCAACAGACAGTGACCAGCTGGTACCACCTTAAATCCTATGGATGTTTTTTTTTCTTTAATTATTATTGGATATAAAGATAATATTCTAAGGGAAGGTCAAAGTTCAAAGCAAAAACAATAAATCTATTTCTGTTTTTTTTTTAAATAATTTTTTTTACTTCTAACTATTAAAAAAAAACATACTACAGATCCCATGATGCCAAACTGAAGGGTCGTGGGTAGAATCCAGCCCACCACATCATATTTATGTGGCCCACCAAGGCTTAGCTTTGAGAATGTTTGTTGAAAAGTGAAAGTCCGTAGCATGAACAGGTCAAAGTGAAGGGATTGTTCCTCTCCAAATGGAGGAACCAGTGGGTGGCGCCGGCACCTGGTCAGGATTCCTTCTGGGAGCCTAAACTGAGTTCAGAAGGAAGTAGGAAGTACTTAAGTAAAACTAAGACTTGGTAAAATACTACTCATCTCGCCGCCAAAGTTGAAGCTCTCAGAAATCCTCAGCGAGGAGGATTAGGCGAGAGGATTGTCTGAGCTTCTAGACCAGGATAAGCAGAGGTAAGAGCAGAAGACTGGATGAGACGCAGGTATATTTAGAATCTCGACACAACGAGAGATTAGCCTCAGAAGAGGATTATCTCATAATCACTCAAGACTTATCTCATAAAAAAATGTCTTCTTTTCAGCTGATTAGATAAACGTACCAGATCGTAGCGTGATTAATGGTTCGAAAACTCCTGATATATTTTCCAACTTTTTAAGGTAATCTGTGTCGGAAACTCCGACCTGACCACAGAGTCCTGTAAACCCAACAGCGCGTCACGATAAAACCGACAGAGGAGCTACGTAGCATGATTAAAAAAGCTATAACGGTAATGTGAATGACCCAGAACTGCAGTCTAGGACCAGAAGTTCACCACAGGAAGTTACAGGTGACGTGCGCCGCTGGCTGACAGAAACAGAAGGTTAAAGACAAAAAAAAAAAAAGATTTTTGCTTGTTCCATGTTTGTTACAATGGCGTTAATTAAATATTATTACTCTTACTGTGTTATTCTATAATTATAATAATTAATTTATTTTATAACAATGTATTAATTATTTTATTTACAATTATTTCTGCTTTGTTCTTAGTTTGCTATCATATGTATTTCAGATTCCCTTAATAACAAATGTGTATATATATATATACACTATATTAGTATTGTATTTATATATAATGATTCCTATGTTAAATGATGCGTTTGTCGTGTCAAATGTGTTATGTTAGTATTGAAGGACAATGGAATGACTGTTTGAACCAAATATTAAAAAAACGTAGAAAAAAATATCTTTCAGAAACACTTCAATCTACATGTAAATGCGGAGCTGCAGCCAATATCTGGGAACTGACAGAGGCAAACTGGCACTCACTGCTCGTCTGTTGTCTGGACGTGCTGTAGAAAAGAGCCAGTGGCGACTGAAACACATCTCTGTTCGCTGAATAATTTATCATCCCAACTTGGTCTAATTCTTTTTTTTATTTCCAACGTTTGGATTATTGTTGACTGAGATAAGTTCCTCAACACTTCTGTGTCGATTTACTTGAGAGGTACAATCATGACGAGACGTTTTTATATAACATCCATCCTCCATATATGAATATATACTTTTCCCAAGTTATCAAGCTAACGTTATCCACTGAAGGAACGCACCAGACCAAAAACCATCAGTCAACAGAGGAGGGGGGCCACATGTAAGGCTCTCTTAGGAACAATACCCAAAAGATTGACCTCAGTTTCACACATCAAAGAGGCAGTTGACCGAAACCTTTCTGATGAGGATCGCCACGACCCATCAGACTCTTCAACCTTGGCCATGACCTGGATGACTGAGAATCTTCACAGACAGTAGTCTAGAGTATCAACGATAAAAATGAACTTACTGGAAGTTGGAGCCAATCCTCTTGCCATTTTCTGGAACTCCAGGATCTGGACAAACATCACCAGCCAGTCCACTCTGACTCACTGGGGGAAGAAAAAAAAAATAGAAACGATCATCAACATTTGACCTTTTTATTATTTAGGTGTTACCTACAGTCGAGCGGTCAAAGAATAAACAACTTTTTACTTAAAGTCAGATCATCTGGGCAAAACCCTTGAATTACGTTATCGTGTTGTCATCATCAAAGGAAAAAGCGATTTCTATCGATATTACAAAATTATGCTGATATCGGAAATCCGATAATATCGGCCAACAGGTATTATCAGATATTATCATAATGATTAATGGAGACAAAACATCATTCCTCTGTACAAAAATATTTTCTAACATCATTCCTCTGTACAAAAATATTTAGATTTTAGTCATATACTGCTGAAACAGAAAGACAAAAAACAGCAAGTTCTTTCTTTTTGTTACCTGTAGTACTGTTGAAATGTTTTTCTTTTTTAGATGCACACAATTTGTGCGGGCGTACCAAAGTTTTGTGAATCCAAGCATAAAAGGTGTCGGGATGATTTGCTGCATTTGTGCGAGGGTGTGACTCGCTGGTGATTTGATTGAAACTGCATTAGCATGGTGATGTGAGGGAAAAAAAAAAAAAAACCAGAAGCAGCTGTGGCTCTGCTTTGTTGTTTTTGAAGTCCCTTCCAAATATCCGCACACAAACACACTTTTATTTGTTGTTTTCTTTCATCCACCCCTTTCTCTTTATTACACGTCCAATTTTTTCTTTCTTTTTTTTAAAAAAAAAAAGAATGTATAAAGGTTCATTTGCTGAAACACATCCAAAAAACATGTAAACACCGATAGACTGTGGTTTTAGAAGAGTGCTGCCAAATACTGTATTACAGCTGGGCTGGTGTCAAAAAAAAAACTCAAGCTCTCTTAATCCCTTATTTGCACCTTAAAGAATGTTCAGAATTGAAACACAAGCGTGTGTCACATGGCGTCATTTCCATACGATCACAGCAACGCTTTCCTTAAAAAAAAAACACCTAAAACATTTATTTAATAAAGGTTCAAGTGTTTGTTGTTTAATTTTTACTTTTTTATTTTGATGACCCCTTTTTAAAACCTTCAATGTGAATTTACAGCCGTTAAAAACTGAAGCTGAATGACAAAATCTGAGTATGAACAGATTATGACGTATTTTGATGACCCCTTTTTAAAACCTTGAACAGATTATGACATTAGAATATCTCACACGTGCTGTTATCAATGTCAATCAAATGTCCTACCCATGATGGCAACGGTCACTAAACCACATTGACTGACCACTGGGCAACAAGTTGCAGCATACGGCCTTCACGGAGTGCGGGGTCGCTGGATTTGGAACTTGTTTTTGAGCGGGAAGTCTTGAGCCCGGTCCTGGGATTTGTTCTGTTTCATCCCTAATATAAATAACCTAACCTGATACTGAGTTTAAGATTAAGATTAGGTAATAGTTTCTGTTAGCGTAGGAGGCTAGGGAACGCATGATGTTGTTGCATCTCAGCTGAAAGCGTTTCAGTTGCTCTTCAGACACCTGCTACGTTGATGTGCTCTGTTTCACTCTCGTGGCCGACTCTTATCCACTCTGGCCTTCTCTCTGTTTCCTCCACCTGCTCATGTTTCACAGGGCAATCACCCTGAGAGCTGTCTGCCGTCTCCAGTGGCTAAACAGCCAGGTGACATTCTCTTGAAGTCCTCAGAACTCACCTGAAAGGCCTGAGCCCCAGGTCTTTGAGAACAACATGTGATTTTCTCCTGATGAAACAAGGCCAAGTGTTTGCAGTAAACAATCTCACAACTTTTACATTTATAGTCGCTCCACACGTTTATTCTGCAGGTCAAGGCTGGGTAGGACTTATATATGACCCTCCAGGGTAGGGGAGTCATTCAGGTGCTAGGTCGTTGTCTGGGGAGAGAAACCCTTTAATCACCGTCTTCCCACCTTTCTGTAATAATGACACATAATGCAGAACAGAGCCGAGCCCTTTAACACAGGTCGGCAGTCTGGCTTTCCAGGAAACCGTGTGAAAATTATATATCTGACCATTCAACGTACCAGAAAAGAACTTTGATTTAAATGACTCCAAATTATAAGGTTGGCCATGTCCGTTCAAACGAGTTGTCAAGAATCAGGACAAGAAGCGAAGGCAGTCGTCTACTGCCACAAGTGAAGCCATGGGAAATTGATTAAAGTTTGATTAAAAGTTCAAAGTATTTTGTATGTGCTATGCATGGTAAGTTTGATTAAAAGTTCAAAGTATTTTGTCTGTGCTGCGCATGGTAAAAAAAAAGAGTGTTACCTGATATGATTTAAATCTTATCTCAAGACAAAGGTAATATTTTTTTTTATAATGTTGTTTTTTTTATCTCAAGACAAAGGTAATATTTTTTTTATTTTTTTTAATAATGTTTCAAATACATCTAAGGTCCAATACAATAAGGATTTCTGTGGGTTGTTTATATAAATATAAGGCCTATTACTACACCATGATAAATATTTACACTCTGTACACGGTGATCAATCATGTAAACAGATTCTACAGCGAAACAAAATATAAATAAACAACTATTTATGCCTTCATAAGCAAAACATCCAAAGTAGTTTCCCGAGCCTGTGTCTGTGTGAACTGTAAAACTGAATAATTCCCATTTTCATCATCATTACATGACAAATAACGTGTGACCATTTTAATGCTGTGTGGCTTCCATGTAATTAAGACCCCTTCACATCCAGTTCAGTTGATGATGTGCGTTGGTGTGTGACCTCATTATGGCCCCAAGTAGGAAGAGGAGGTTTAATGATACTCACTAAATCAGTGTTTTTAAACCTTGGGATCACAACCCGACATGGGGTCACCTGGAATTTAATTGGAGTCACCTGAAATGTCTAGCAGTTGATTACAAAAAAGGACTACTTTGTATTTGCAACACGGTATAATAAACATAATCAAAAGAATAATTCTAGTAAGAAAAATACACCAAGGTTGAGAACCAGCGCCCTGATGACGTCTGACAATGGTTTTACAGTGTAAATACTGCAGAGTTATTGGGAACCTGTAGCTTTAAGTCTGTCCATAAACTGAGAGGTTGAAGTCACGTCGGCCTCACACGCTGCACAATTAAATCAATCGTCATTAGGAGAATTATTCATTCAGAGACTCAAAGAGAATTGAACCAATTCTCATGTGTCTGTCTATTAGTGTGTGCTTCCATACAGGCTGCGGGCAGTAACAGGCTCTCGCCTGTAGATTGTGATTCATAAGCGCTTCACTCTGCCGACAGGTAAAACTCATTATCATCAGTCTCTGGTTTCTTTTATAATCGTTATACAACACACAAAGAAGACACACACACTGCACTACCGTGACACTACAACAGGAAACTGTCCAGAAATTTAGCTGAAGATTATTCAAAAATAATCATGATTAATCATCATCCTTATTAATCAAAATTATTCAGAAAAAAAATATTCCTAAACATGACCTTTTTTTCCCCGAACAGAAAGATAAATATTAGCCTTTGTACCAGAAGAGAAGAATTAGCCTAGCTTAGCTTAGCTTAGCTTGGCTAGATCATTTGTACAAACAGGTTGGTGAAAGATCGTGAGGGAAAGGTACTGTTTGTTGAGGATACTGTGTGAAGGGAGATGGTATTTTTAGGAGCTTATGAATGAGAAACGTGTGAGAGTTGAAGGTCAGCGGGTTAATGAGAAAGCACGGGGAGTTAGTAAGGAGTTAGTAAGGAGTTAGAAGAGAGGGCAGCTCTGAGGAGCGTGAAGTGTGGAAAGGCTGTTGGTCCAGATGACATCCCCGTGGAGTCATGGAGGTGTTTAGGAGAAAACACCAGTGGAAGTTTTGACCAGGTTGTTTAACACAATCCTAGAGACTGGGAGGATGCTAAGTAAATGGAGACAGAGTGAGTTTCTGGAACCGATTTTCAAGAACAAGAGGGATGTTCACAGTAAGTTAATACAGGAAGACAAAGTTGATAAGACAAGAGGTGAAACACACAGTACGTCTGATTGGCTCTTGCCCTTATTTGGTCTTCCTGTTCACACTGTCGAGGGAGACGGCTGAAAACTGATCCTGGATCTGCTGGAGATTTCTTTCTGGGAGTTTTTTTTTTCCTCTACCGTTGCCAAAATGCTGCTCAGTGTGAGATCTAATTTGGTTCTCAATAATATTTGCAAAACTTGTTCTGCTCTATTTTGTACTGTTAAAGTAAAGTCAATATAATATTGATCTCGTTTACGTTCCTCTTTTATCTTGTTAAACAGGGTTTCTAGGAGGAACGTTTTAATTCTAATTTTAAAAACTGTAAAATCAATTCGGATGAACGTGTTCTGTGAATTTCTGCTGCAGAAATAACATTGACGGGACTTGACCTTTTGCTGTGGAGAAAATACAACGCTGTTGTTGTCAGGACACCTCGCCCTTCTGGGCGCGTTTTGTAAAACCCCAGTGAGTACGAGGGTTGGAATTAGACCGTCGTCGTATCTTAAATGGAAGTGACATTTTATTGCCACTGTTTTCCAACTATCGCCCAACCGCGCTGTAAAAACTGGCAATCAGTGCTACTACAAAGCTGAACTTCAACAGAGTTTAATATACTCCAACACGATCGGACGATATAATATCTAATCTGATCAACTGTAATAAATAGTTGATTAGTCTTTGAATTCAATTAACATGTCTAACTCACTAAATAAATAAATCAATCTGTACTATATTGATCCCGTATTCAGGAAATGGTTGTGTTAGCAGCAGATCTGCTGTTAACAGGACTCTCTGCTACCAAGGCAGGCGTGCTAACCGCTACACTGTAGAACCGACTAAGATATATACCTATAGCAAGAACGCTTCCACTCGTTCAGTATTCAGGGGGTTTTCTTCCCTCATTTTCACTCAAAATGACTAAAACCTTAAGTAGGAACTTAACAAGACCTGGGTTCTCCAGCTTTACCTGAGGTACTGTTTCAGTCCTGTTTGCACATGCACCACTTTCACCCCCAGAACAGTTCGTTACAATGTTGTAACTTGAGCAAAACTTCCTGAAATCAGTATCAGGGTCAACACCAAAGAATTCCAATCTGAATCCCACTGTGCTGCTAAGGAGGCACTGAGACGTACTGTAATGTGTTGTATTTAAAGGAGCCGGAGTGAAACCTCAATGGAAGGAGAGGAACTGCTGAACAAGATGTTTTCGTCAGACTCAGCAGGCTAACTCCAGGCGATCCTCTCATGTGGAAACCTCTTTGTATAGGAGTGTGCTTGTGCGTGTATCCGAGTGTGTGCATTAAAAGTGGAAGTGTGGAGAATCTGTGTTGGATGCAAAGCCTTCACCAAGCACCACTCTTCGTTTCCACTTCACATATTCATGAACACTCTGCTCTACACGGAGACCACGACAGGTTTAATTTCAGTTTGTACGAGCAGATAAAGAGACGTCGTTAGGAGATTGAAGAGAGAGGGGGTTTTTTTCTGTCATTTTGTTAAATAATTTAGTGTGAAAAATCCATGGGTTATTTAACAAAATCACCTGTGATGGACTTTGATTATTATTCCAGTCACTTTTTGACTCCACTGGTAATCTGGTCCTGCCGTTAAAGCCACCATTGGAGGATTTGTCTCGTCTTGAGCCGTTTTTGTTTTGTGTCCTTGTTGACTTCTCTTTTGTCATTTTTCAGCTGCTCCTATCGGGGTTCGTCACAGCTTATCTGCCTCTATTCTACCACATTTATTGCCTTCAGTGGAATGACTCCTGCCATCTCCATGTTCTCTCTCACTGTGGCCATAGATCTTCCCTGACATTATCCTGCCTGCAGCATCTGCCAGCTCCTCTGGTGTGTTTCCTCCAAAAACACGTGTAGTTGATCTCCATTTAACGTTTTTTTTCTTTCTTTCTTTAATTCTCAACAGCAACACCCTCGTCTCATCCACAGTATCAACCTGTGCATTTACCGCCCATCCGTCATTCTGACTGCACTTTACCAATTTTTGCTGTAATACACACCCACAGACCTCTCTCCACTTCCCTGGTCAACTGTGTTATTTTGAGTCCACTTAGGAGACTTATCACCTTAACCCATCGGTCATTCAGACTGCACCGACACCATTCTCACAGTAATTGTAAATGTCCTGCATCAACAACGTGTCTGCTACTTTTTACTCTATAATACAATACTTGGCTACTCTGCACCTATAATTATAAGCTGCATTTGGCTTTTAAATAAAACTGAAAGTATAATCCACACTAATATCTTTTTTATGTTATGTTTAAGCAACACACAGAGTTAATTGTTAGGCTATTTTGATATCATTGAGGTTAACAGTTTCACAGATATATTTCTGTGGTGATCCCTCAAGCTCACAGATAAAAACAATGTAATTTAATGAATTTTATTCATGTTTTATTATGGTTAGTGGGCCAAATTAGCTTTCTTAAGGAATCAGTGGTTTTGTTTGTTTAATGATGTGTCGCCACCTGCAGCCCTCCTCCCTCATCAGGAGCTGCTTTTTAATTTTGTTTTAAACAATAAACACCTTTTTAGCCGTTTATTTTAACATCACCAGATGTTTCCCGTATACTTAAAATATCTGGGTTGTAAAAGGCACACATTGTTTTTTTTTTTGTTTTTTTTTCCCCCTCCTTCACACTCACACGCATACAGACAGAAACACTGCCATGGCATTAATTGCACCAGCACATGCTCGGCTGAGCGTGTAAATCAGCAGAATTATTGATGAGGGTTTTATTATAGAGCTAAATGCTAGGAAATGGCTGGTGTGAGTCTGGCCTTCTGTGATAATTAAAAGCCCCCGTCATATAATCCGAGTGCTATTTTAGACACATCCTCGAGCTGAAATAACATATGTCAACCAGTGCACACAGTACAGAGGTGTTTATTGTGCTGCTTGTTTTAATCGCATGGCGGCGTTTAAGTCGAATTGGATTCTAATTGGCTACTGCGACAAATTATAAACATATATCCTGAGGTCTGGGTCCGCTGCTCTACTTCCTATATTAAACTGCATATACAACAGGTTTATTAAAACCAAATGTATCACTTAAGATGCTCTTCTCCTGTTTGTGTGAAGCTGTTATTTCTGAGGGAAAGACGCATTCAAAGTGTTTATTCACTGAAGATGATTCATTGTGGGGGGCTATCAGAGGAGATTTTTGGATTTCATTTTCAAATAAAACACCATCAATTACAGATTTTGTGCACAACAAGGACCAGTAATAAAAGAAGAAGAAACAAAACTAAAAATACTGCTTGTCACTAGAAATGAAACTGTAATATTGACTTTTAGTTTTTGCTCTAATTTTTTCTTTTGCTACTTAGTTCCATTGATTCTCTCACTTATTAAAATATCACAACATTTGTTTTCAGGATCTGAACTGAAAGTGAGCTAAAAAAGAGTCTGTCATAAAAGGCGTGTTTTTTTAATCAGATTAACCCTGATTAATCTACTGCTACTTGAAGATTAATTTAACTTCATAGTTTGACGTCTTACCCAGATTCTGTCCAACATTCATACCTGTCTGTTGTTATTATTTAACGTTGACATTCAGTGTGTGTGTGTGTGTGTGTGTGTGTGTTAGAACCGAGCTCGTCACCATTATACACATTCAAAACGTAAGCTTGTGGTAACACACTGTGTCTTTCAAGAATCTTGGCTGCACCTCCAGAAGGAATGGCTAAGAAGCAGCAGGCACGACTCCAGCCTTGGCTGACAACAGTCACAGCACGTCCCCCCGGACTCCACTTGGCATTTTACAAATTTAGAAAGTTTAAACCTAATAAAAAGCTAAAAAAGCATAATACAGAAGACCTGTCCACTGGGAGGCAGTAAGTCACGGAGCAGCTGTGAAATCATTATTATGGACTGGAGTCGAATGTCTGTCTCACACCAGCAGAGGTAGACAGTGTGTCCAGATGTGACAACTTTTTAACTCGGATAAAATAAAAAATGCTAACCATGAATCCATTAGCATTTTCAGATTAAAGTCAAAAACTGGGGAGCAGGAACCACCGTTTAATCTTATTTCTAAAAGTCACGGCGACAAAAACCACAACAAAAAAAATAAAACGTAAACGATCATTTTACTTACAAACGGCATTTTTGTGACTGGAGTCTTTGCTGGGCATCATCTTCACACCTCTGGACTTCAGCTCTATTGCCTTTTTAACTGCAGAAACAACAATGACTACAATTAGTTATACATGAAATACATAACATCAATAACATGACGGTTCCATCACCATAGGTGAAGGACACTCCACCATGAAGGATAAAGTTAGGATGAAAAGGAACGCTCTTTTTGATAACGGCTACGGTAGAATCTGTGACCATGGACTCATGATGAAACGATACACTCATCTCACGATACAATTTTGTTATTTTTGTTTGTTCACGATATGATTTTACCATCGTTCCAGACAAATTATGATTAAATACAACAATCCTTTATTTGTGAGAACTCTGCAAAATACCATCGGCAACTGGAATGTTCTGGTGAACCTGACAAACTGATATTGCTTTAATAGCAATCATAACCAACGTTTTTAGGTGCACGCTGCCACCTACTGTACCAGAGTGTGTAGTCTCATGGTATGACCACTGACTTTTTGCGATAACACAGGCTACATCCTACGCTTCGATTTGTATCCTTTTGCGATAACACAGGCTACATCCTACACTTCGATATGCGATTCATGTTTTAATTCAAGTGAAACAATCTGTCAGGCATTTGTATCAATTTTTGATCAATTCATGTTGCATCGGTTTATCTAATTCATCAACTACAAAAATATATATTTTTATGATTTTGTTTTTTGAATCAATTACTAAACCTATCAGGTGAGACCCATCACCTACTGCATCATCATCAAGCATTAACTCGGCAACACGACCTAGCCTCCTCATCGCTGCCTTCATTACTGTTTTTATCCTTGTCAGTTTGAAATCTCGTGGAAACGAAACCCAGGTTTTTTTTTTACTTTATTTCTGGCAAACAAACAGAGATCGATACTTTTGTCAAACACTGTAAGAGTTCAGACTGCTGCGTTCCATACCTTGGTATTGAGCACTGAATCCTTTCCTCCTGTGGTTGCTGTCTGAGGTGAAATGTATGCGAAGCCAGTTCTTATTTGATATCACTGGTGAGGGCAGCGCTGTGCCAGTCAACCTGAAAATAAACAGATAAAAATGGGTTTGTATTTCACATTTGGGAGAAGAATTTCACAACACAGAAGAAAATGAAGCAATTTAATGCAGCCTTTCGTAACACAGTAAAATCCAGCATGTGTTACTGTAATAATGTAAGAGAAAATGAAGAAAAAGCTGACTTTTGACTACTTTGACATTCATTTATTAGTTATTAGCCAAACTTGGTTATTATTATTTTTTTAAAGTAGTTTTGGCTTAAGTGTAGTTGAAAGCTTAGCAAGAGGCTAAGGATTTTACCAAATCACATCTACGTCTGATACATTCAATTTTGTTCTTTTTTATTTTATCAGCTTGTAAATCTCTGCCCTTTTTAAAATCCACATTTATATTATTTTTTATCCCACAAACTCTAAGAGCTTTTTAGGCTAACTCGCTGTGAGCTGACAATATGCTAAGAAATGGTATTAATGTTGTTGTTTGATTTTAAAATTATTTGTAATTTAAGATCATTTGGAGATCACTTTAGAAGAATGTAATAAGCTCATAGCTCTCTCTTTTTGCTGCTTTGACACTTATTTAGCATAATATTTTGCTATAGTATTGTAAAACCTCTGTATTTTATCAGCTCATTTTTTTTCCGCAGCTTTGACACTTATTTAGCATAATATTTGGTTGGTTTTGAATTTCACATTTACCTCATTACTTCAAGAGAACTAATTCATGTACCATGAGATTTTTTTTTTTTTTTTTTGTATCTCACTCTGTCTAGTGTATCTTTGTATGGGATGATTATATGCTCAAATATTTTTTAGCTTCTTAAACTTAGCATGAACACATTAGGAAATTCAGATTTATTAACAATATACCTTAATGAAATTTTTTGTTTCACATCAATTACGTGAAATAAACTGCATTTTCCTGGTACGACACCATATGATAGTGTTAAGTGTCTCAGGTGCTGCAGATTGAACATCCCAGCAAAAAAAAAAAAAAAAAAAAAAAATCAACAGCTATTAAGAATAAATGGGAAGAAACCAATTATTGATGGGAATCCGTTCGTCCAACTTCAAACAGGAAACAGGAAATTCAAGTCATTTCAGTAGTATGTTTGTTTTCCCGAGCGCTTTACATTTCCCTTGAAGCCTTGTTCACTGCTGCTGCAAATAAATAGAACTGGAAATATATAGATATATATATATGTCCTTCTATTTTATGGACAAAAAAAATGCTCTAATTTTATAAATTGACCGGACGAGAGTGCTTTCAAAATTGCTGCCCTGTAATTAGGGTTTACAAATAGCCACACGACCAAAAACTCCTGTTAAAAAATGCTGTGAAATTACGACCGAGGGATGAAAAAAAAAAATCTTAACACAGTATATCATGAAAGGTACAGCAGAGAAGTACGAGAGTATATATAATTAAATGACTCTACATGAAGCAGGACTTTCAAAAGAACGATTTTGTTTGATTTGTTGGAGTGCCCGCTTGGAATTTACAGAGGTTTTAGTGGAAAGGCAATTTGTTTCCCCGGCACGGATACGGAAAAGAAATGAAAAATATCTATTCATAAAATGAACCCCGGGTTTTTAACGGAGCTGCATTACCTACTGTACTATTACAGTTTCATCATGGATTCAGCAGATTTGACGAAGTCCAAATTGTAGTTCCATTTGTAAGTTTTCAAAATGGAGGCCACATTGATGAAGACTAAAGATATGTGTCTCACAAGAGTTCACTGCTCCATTTAAATCATTGTTTCCCAAAGTCGTGAAGGTTTGTGACTTTTAAAATATGGGTCCCCAGAAAAAAACAGTTTGGGAAACACTGGTTTAAATCATTCAAATCAGATTGACACAGTGTCATCTGACTGACGAGATGATTCCTTTTTAAAATGTGTTGAGATTTTCAAGACGCTGCAGGCAGATCTACACAGTTTGATGTTGCATGAAGGCACGCTCAAACATGAAGTTAAAATATTGACGTCTCTTCCTATGTATTTAAGCCTGGTGAGAACGGAAGTCATACTGTATGTCGAATACTCAAGAACTTCGGGGGAAAAACTTCACCTACACAGCAGTAACCATCAAGTCCTTGGAACTACATAGCGCAAAGGTCATGACCTTTTAGCTCTGAAGAAATGGGAAAATATTGAAAAAGAAAAAGTTTTGTTGTAAATTTCTCGTGTCAACAAATGGAACCGTTTCAGGAGCCGGTGGTTTGTGAAATAGCTTCAAATGCATCGTCACTGTACGGTGTGTACTGTAAAAAGTTTCCACAATTGTAAATGAGAAGGGAAAACGCCTGAAAGCCAGTGGACCGTGGTTCTCCCCTGGGAAAGTCAGCCACTGTGTCAGCCTTTTAATAAACCTGGAGAAATGTACTGAGGGTGAGAGAGAGGGGAGACAAAACACTGACCAGGAAACGGCAAAAGACGGGGGAAAAAGAGTAGTCGAACCTGTTAGAGTCCTTATTCTTAAAAACCCCAAATTTCAACATTTTCTGAATATGGTTGGTAAGGTTATCGTGAAAATCATGGAGTTGGGACGTGCAGAAAAGGTCAAAGGACACGAAGACCCCTGAAACGTCTCTGCCTAAAGACGTCATTCAGTGAGTTTACTTTGACCTGGGAATTAATTCCTCCCATATGTTTTAAATAGGATAACAAAGTAAATCTAGTATGAATAAAAAAAACAATTATAGAATTATATATAACAAGGTGACATTCTGGAATTGAAGAATTAGGGCAAAACAAATTCTAATCATTGTGCCACCAAATGGAACTGTTTCTGAAGCCGGGGGTTTTCAAAATCTTCAAAGATCCAAAAACAAATTACGATAATGTTTCCACTTCCCTGAAGTACTTTGGATGTTCTCCAGGTGTCAGAGTTTTGAAAACCTCTGTTGTAAAGAAATACATTTGGACTTTTAAGATAATTAGTGTCAGTGTGTGGGATTTTGAAAAAGAAAAATCCAAAGAGCCAAAATGATACAGAAACAGAAGTATGAAAATAGTTGGTTTTATAATGTCCTCAGATTAATGTTGCAATGCTCTTGTAATGATATTTTGAGAAAAGTCTGAGCTGAAAAAGATGCTTTCACAGTGTTGGGTGGGCTTTATATAAGCAAGTCAAAAGTGAAAGGGCTAAAGTTCAGACTAAAATGATCGAATCTTTCTGTTATTTCTAAGGATGATGATCTGTACGGACCTGGAATGATCATGAGTCATGAGGTCAACAAAAAGGTCAAAGGGATAAAACTAAACTGGAAGACTTTTTTTTTAGGTAAAAAAAAGTAAAAATAAACTGAGTAAAATAAAATTTAAAAAAGGAAAAAATGGAAACTAAGTTAAAGAGGAAGAAGAGGAAGATAGAGGAAACCAGAGAGTACTGTAGTACTGAAGTAAGACTGAAGAAAACATCAGAGTAAAACACCAACTGATGGGTCGAGGAAAAGGTGGATACCAGAGATCCTACTGAAGGAAGGTGGGGGGGGGGGGGGGGGGAGGTCTTCACAAGGAGAGGTCAGAAGTGAATGAAGGTGATACAAAGAGACCCGTCCAGATGAGGTTAGACCTCAGGAATGGAGGTTGTAATGGATGTAGTTAAATGGAGGAGAAAGTGGAGCTGAGAGGAGAGAAGAAGAAGAGTAAAAGTAAAAAGGTTTGGTTCGTTTGTGTTGAACCCAAAATCTAAGAGAGAGGAAGGAGGGGAGAGGAAGGGAAGATAACAAAGAGAGGAGAGGAAGTGAAGACGTAGTAAGATCAAATGGGCAGAAAGCTACTGTTTACAGTCTAATTACAGAGATGTTTATTATTAGATTGGAGTTTTTGTCTTAGTGTTACAAAATTACCCCAACACCAACCCCTCCCCCGTCCTCCCCAGTGGCTGGTGTATTTTTCCTGATATTTTCCAGCAGTGTTTATGCTGCAGTTCCCTGTGCACCAACAAAATACTGTACCTGCACAACAAAAAAGGAGCCAGAGTCAAACTGACCTTAGAACTCACAGACAAACAGTATTAAAAATGTAAATGTGATAAAAGGACAATGGAGACGAAACCAAGGTGAGGTCACCAAAGCAGTGGAGGGGGAGGAGGGGGGGGAGGAGGTGAAAAGCTCTGCTCTTTGTTGTCGTGATGCTCTCTGAATTGGCAGATTTGCGGATGCAGCGCAGAGCTACACTGAAGACTGTGAAGGATTCTGGGAATTCAGACCAAGGTCATGATATCTGTGAGTACGTAAACCTGACATAACGCTGTCCTGTCAGTGTTCTCAGAGCTCGACCCAAGATCGATTTGAATTTTATTATTATTATAATGAATTATTAGACAATGTCTTAGTCGTTGGTTGTTTATCTGTAGGAGTAACTAACTTTACAGAGGCACTGATCATCAATATACATCACCTCAGAGCTCGACCCAAGATCGATTTGAGTTTTATTATTATTATATTGATCATCAATATACATCAAATATTTTCTTATTTTCCCCTTTCTTCCTTTATTTATTTTCAATGATTCCATTGTTGTTTTCGTGTTTTTCTCGATGTGTTCGCGTTCTATTTTTCCTCAATATTTTTGTGATAACTCTGGGATGTTTGTTCATACAGGACAGGGTTTCCTGCTTTTCCTGCTCATCGTTTGTTTTCCATATTCAGCCCTGACATTAGTTTGGTATTTCACCTGTTTGTGGATCTGAATGCCATCTGAGGTTTTCCTGATTCACATTATCGGGCGTAGAACATGCTGCTCTGACCAAGTCAACAACAACAAATGGGCTGTAAAGGTCATGAACTACCCCTGTCCCTCCCCTCCAGGGGTCACTAGAACAAGGTTTTTATACAAACTGGCGTTCTATAGTAGATAATATCCTCTCTGATCACTATCTTAAATATATTTCTTTTTTTTTTTTTTTTTTAATTATTGGACTTCTATTGTTACAACAGTTGCGAGGCAAACTTTCATAGGTAACAATCATAGGTAATACTGAACTATACAGCCTCAAGTTTGGACTTTTTTTTTTGGATAAATTTCCATTATACTGAAAACTTAAACTAAAGTCTCCACGTACAACTCTTTCTCGATGCAACTGCGAACGTAGTAAAAGAGAAAACGACATTTAGTATCTTGTAGTATCTTTGTTCACGTGCTGCATTTTTGACCAGACGTGTTTCATTCAAATGTGTGCTTGACAGGAGTAGCCATGCAATCCAAACCAGAAATGGTTAGCCGTAAAACACGGAGGGGCTTTCAGAGTTTAGATCTGAATCAGAAAACTGAAAACTGTAGCCCTTCGACGTCTTGCATGAGTTCTAAGCGCAACAAGACAAGATCATGTGACCCAACCACGAAGAGAGAAAAGGACTTTTGCACGGCTGGAAAGCAACTGTCACGAGTCAGTCCATCTGTCTGTCTATACCTCTGTCTATCCATCCATC
>NC_024311.1:12433690-12444359 GCF_000523025.1 Cynoglossus semilaevis | reverse complement strand
GTCTCTCCACCCATTTATCTATCTGTGTACCGGTGCCTAATGCCGTAATACTGGTATAAAGTGACATCTGGACAAGCTGACATTCAACCTAGCAGCCAGCAGACAGGAACATGAAACAGGAAATTACTTTTGGGATAGCCAATCAGAAAAAGCTCTCAGTAAACAGGAAGGAGCTGTCACAGTGGACCTGTCAGGCGTCACTCAGTTTCACAATGACCTGACCGAATGCCTCAGTGAAAACATCAGTCATCTCTAATCCTCCATCTGGAGAACGGCAGCGAGGATCACAGAAGATTTGGCTGGCGCAAACTCATTTAAGTTTTATTCTGAGGAACCCTTACAGTTCCAGGGCAGCATTGTGAACTGTGATTAAAGGACGCCATTGTCTACGGCTGAGGGTGGCTAAGGTGAAACCAAGAAAAAAAAAAAGAAAAAAAGGAAAGTCTTGTTGAAATTTTAAATATGGATTTTATCTTTCTCTAAAACCCCAAATTATTATGTGACCTGTTGAATTTAAATGGATTGATGACTTTTTAATGGAGGTACTGACTGAAATGATGTGACATTTACTTCATGTTGACTCATGACAGCGTGACCCTTTCTTATAGAAACAGACTATAATAATCTTTCAGTTCTATTGTCTGGAAGAAAAAAAAAGTTTGTAAAACTTTAAGATCATTTCAGGGAGCAAGAAATAAAGAAAATTAACGGCTCAGTGCAAGACATCATTGAAACGATTCCATTTACATGAGAAGGAATGGAAATTTGTTCAGAAAAAATAATGCCACTAATGCTGTAATATATATACATATATATATATATATATATATATATATATATATAGTGATATCTTGATATTTTACTGCTAAACCTTGATATGCAGTATCATATGTTTCTCCCTATAAAATATTAGGGTGACATATTAAAAATAAAGGGAAATAAAAATAAAATATATAAATGCTAAAACAAAGCATTCAAACATATATAGATGTATATTTAATTAAATAATGAAAAAGTATCTTGTAAAACTATCTAACAAAATTAATATTTAACTAAATAACCCAACATAAATATATATATATATTTGAATCTACAGTGTATAAGTCTCCAATGCATATGCAGCAGTGTTAACACAGCTCCCGTGGCCGGGGTTGTTTTATTCAATACTGCGTATGGTAACGTGTTTGTTGTCTCTCTCTCCGTGGGTCTCTGTGTTGCAGAGGTCGGACTGACAGTGGTCCACTAATGCCACACTGTCAGGAATCAGCCGTGCACTGTGTAATCTTTTCACAGCCTCAGGCAATGATTTACAGCTCACACTGTCAGTGGAGCACTTAAGAACTGACACACGCAAACACATGGAATCACACGCGCACACACATACACAAAAGAGTGCACCCGCTGATGGGACGGTGACAGATATAAATGTGCAATTTTCCTTTAATTTCACACAGGAGCCCTTTAGCTCGTCCGGTGATGCGTCCACACGTCCTGTCCCGGTCTGTGAGACACAACTGTGTTTGAGATGGAACGGTTGAACTCAGGTGGACATAATGGGTTGTTGATGCACTGGAGGAATGGTATCATCCAACAGACTGTAGCCAATATGGAATCGTCACTTACACTCAATTCATACTAATTAAATTACATTTTAATTACCTAATGGGCCACAGGCAAAGACAGAGGAGTCTCACTGGTTCGATCCCTAGTCTCTCTGTATGGAGTTTGCATTAGTTATGGTATCAACTCTCTCTCTATATATACGTATATATATACTAAATATTATCGACTGAGTATCACTTACTCTCATAAAGTATCAACAGTAATGTAATATGAAAATACATATTAAAGCTATAGAATGGCCAGTACTAAATAATACATAAAAAAAGTAAAAAGAGTTTCATCGATTGATTGAAAAAAAAAAAAGTAAAAAGAGTTTTATCGATTGATCGTATCAAAAATAAAATATAAAAATGTCTCCATGTCTGTTATCACTTATCCATGATACTAAACTGTTGTTTTCCTATACTGGGTCTTAAACCAGGATTTTAAGCACATTTCTCCAATGCTGGTGTAAAGGCCAAAACTGGAGTGATCAGATTTTCTCCTGTTGACTTACAGGATATTATGTAAATAGAGGAACAAAATCAAACAAACAAATATTTAAAATTCAAATGTACGAAACATTTGAATTTTTTAACTGACCTAAACCCTCACAGTAGCGTAATTACAAACAAGCTAACGTCCTTGCCCTGCACACGGCTAAGGCCAGTGTGCAGGACTACTTGTTAGCATTTGTACCAGTTTTTTTCCAGGAATGGGGAGCAGCTTTCTTTAGCATTAAGTACCAACTTTTCAAGCAGAGAAAACACTGCACTCTGTGCTGTCAACATCTTAGCCAACGGCACTGAAAAGCTTCAAGGTCAAAACACTGTTACGCACTAGTGGCTAAAGCTAATGAAGAAGCTTTGTGAGCAGTTGCAGGTCTGAACGCGTAAGAATGAAGGAATACATATATATAATATAGAACAAAGACCTGCATCCATCTGCACTTACTGCTCTGTGTACAACTACTTTGCATTATTCATGTACTCAACACGTACTGTATGCATTAACATGAATGGCTAAGAGAAAGGAAGCCTTGTTGGCAAATATTTGTATCTAGAGAAATGATGTAACTGCCAATGACTTGAAGGTTGAGGAAAGTTTGCAAAAGCATGAAGGCCATGTTCCTCATGACTGATGATGCGTACGTCCTCTCACCCCATACCTTATGTTGAACAATGGACAAAATACATGAACCAATACTGAAAGAATCAATAAGATCAAACAACAGACCAAGAGTTTGGTCGAACATGGGAGTATGTATGGTTGATGTGTGTTTTTTTTACTTTTTTTGATTATCAACTGGTGGCCCGGGGGCCCAATCTGACCGGTCGAACCATCCAATCCAGCCCAAGACTGGATACCAAAATAAAATATTGTTTGTGAAAAATGTGATTTCTGTTTCATTTTATTTGACTTTCTGGCCCTCCGATAAATATAGCTGCTGTCGCCTGGTCTAAGGTGTAACCCTGCCCTCACCTGTCGACAGCTGGGATTGGTACCAGTGCCCCCAACCCTGACCCTACAAAGAAATAAATGACATGTAGATGGACGCATGGTTAAAGCCCAGTTTTGGTATGCAGCAGAAAAAAAGTGTGTGTGTGTGTGTGTGTGAGAGAGAGAGAGAGAGAGAGAGAGAAAGAGAGAGAGAGAACAGGGAAATAGAGCAGAGGTAATGACAGATGAGAAACCAGGGGGCAGCTGAAGAGGCTTTTGCAAACATAGCAGAAAACCCAGAGCGCACCGAGTCCCAGATCGTACAGGGAGCGTCTTACATTTGACATTGGATGTTCTACGGTTGCGTCTTTTATGCAATCAGCACACGTAGCCAACCATATTTGGAGGCTGGCGTCTGGTGAGCATTATTACTGCACGTGAACCCAGACCAGAGGCTACCTGGTGGGAGGAGCACAACCACATCTAATACTCCACCAGGGGGTTTAGCCGGAGCTTTTCCTCAAGGTAACACCTGAATCTGTGTCTTACCAGATGCTCGGTGCTTCTGTGCCGCTGATTTCCAGGAAGTCATATTTGTCCTCCAAGAGGAAGTCATTAAAGACCAGAGCGATCGTGTCCCCAGGTTCAGCTAGAATGGACCATGTACAATCCAGGTTGTTGTCATACTCCGCAGGATATCCAGGGCTGGTAATTGAACCGGCAGTTCCTCTCAGTGTTCCGCCGCACGCTCCCTCCGCTGAGGAGACGAGAAAAAAAAAACACATTTCTATGACTTATTTATTTATTTAATATTATATCCTCATGTCTTTGTCGTCTTCCCTGGTTCGATTTATTTAGGTTATTATTTTTTATCAACAGTGAAGTTTTCATTTTCTTTTTTTTTTTTGGTCTGGCCTTTTTATTTCTGATGTGCATGAAACTCTTCCAGTTTTTACGCCTCATATCAACCCTGTCAGATTTCCTGTCTTTTAATAATATTTTTCACACAAACGTCTTGTTTTAGCTGTCAGTCAAACATGGTTCTCAGTCTTATGTGTCGTCTCCTGCTGAGTTTATCGGCCGACTCATTTGTACATACTGTAATGATTTTACAGCCCGGACGTCGTGTCCTGCCAAAGACGACTGGAACGTGTGATAAAAAAAAAAATTAAAATAAAAAAAAACACTACAACACATCCTCTAAAAAGAGAATCTGTGTAGTGGTTTTTGTCCAGTGCTGTCAGGGACCGTGGTTCCACTGCTGCCGATGTCTCTCTAACACAGAACATCACCTTAAAGTGAAGTAAAACCTCTGCAGATCTGTTCTGCAAATTGCAGCCAGATTTGGTCAATAGACTAATGATCCAATAAAAGATCTTGGCTGGAGGATGTTTAGCTCTAACTGGGTCAACAGTTATTATTTGAATCATACAGTAAATTGACTGAGACCGGCCCTGCATAAAGAGGAGAAAAAAAAAAATCAATACATAGAGGATTCTCATCTATGACCCCATTTAAGGTCCTGGGATTCTCACAACTATAGATTACATTTATTTTTAATTATTTTTTCTTCTCTGTTTAATAAGCTGTTTGTTTTATAGGGAAAAAAAGGCAAGAGGTAAGTATATAAATATATATATATATATAATTACACACACACACATATGTGTGTAAAAGGCATCACTGGCGTCTCACCTCTACAGAAGGGTGAGGGGAAGTCCCACTGTGCTCCACTGCCGGGTGACACTATGCATGTGAGGATGCTGTGTCCTTCCAGTACGAAGCCCGACTCACAGCTGTAGCGGATCTTGTCTCCCATGTTGTACCTCGTACCATGGATGACCCCGTTCGGAATCAGGCCGGGGGTTCCACAGGTGTGACTGGGCAGCACTGAAACACAGAGAGGAAAAAGGTTGGAACGGTGCTGCTGCAACGAGCTGCCACTAGGGGTGGTACAAGGTTGGTTTAATTAAATAGGATTCATCGAATCTAATCTAATCTAATCTAATCTAATCTAATCTTTGGCTTTTTATAGGAAAAGAAAAAGTGTAGATAGAGCTAGACCTGTTATACCTTAAAGCTAAATAAAAAAAAATAAAGTTATAAATATATATTTTTTAAGACAAACACCATCACTCTGCCTCGTTCCAGAGACATTTTGGGTCCTTTTATGCCATTGTTTCTCAAACACTGGGTTGCGACCTTCAGGTGGGTCGCAAAAGATTTTGTTTTCTTGGAACACTGGGTTGCGACCTTCAGGTGGGTCACAAAAGATGTTGTTTTCTTGGGTCGTCTCATGTTTCCCAGGAGTTTATGAATATTGTCTAGATTTGTGATTTTTAAAATATGGGTCCCTAGAAAAATAATCAGGGAAACACAACTTTACGTAACGTATACTTGTTGACATCCCCTAACTTTACTTCTCATGAGTTCAGTGAGGTCACACAGATAGTGACGTTTACCTGCTTATCTCTGATAAAGACACCTGTTGTTTGTCCAGTTAATAAAGGATTCTGTCAAAACATCTCAAACTCTACAATCACACTGACCTTAAACCTTCAAATCCCAGACCTCATTTACTTATAAAGCAGATGAACAACAGCAGGAACGAACTACGAGAGCTTTACAGTAAGAATCACAGAGAACCCGGCAAACACAGCACAAAAACAATTTACATATAAACCACAAGAACTGACACTGTGTCTGAGGCTAACGAACAGAAGAGCGGATTTGAATTAGATTTTAAGAACAGGAGGCGCGGGGTCAGCCAAGTGTTAAACAAAGACAAAAAAAGGTCAGAAAGTAAGGCTGTCTGGAGATTCGATTCTTCCGCCCACAACTGAATTGATAAATGGACTTGAATGAAACGCTGTGTGTTCTATTTTGTATGAAAAGCTCGGACGACTGAAGTAGGACAGATACACATACACCTACATATGTATCTATAGTTATCTATGTATGTATATATTTATATATATATATATAGATATGTGTATGTATGTATAAATATAATGTGTATACAGTATATATTGAGGATGTCAAAATTAATTTGTGAGACATCAGATAATCAAACAGATTAAAATTGAAGACACAGCTAATGCACTGATACACAAGAATTTTGGTATAACTATATATACATACATAAAGTATATATACATATATATATAAATGTATTGATACATAAGTGTATTCAGTATACATATACTATGTATACAAATATAGACACATTCTGTATATATGCGCATATATACTGTATAGTATCCATACATACATATATAAACACAAACATGTGTTTGTCTGTCTGTCATTGTTTGTCTCTTCTTGTGGCCTCTTCTTGGGCCTGTAACTCCCCATACTGCCCCCAGTGGCAGCTTGGATTGGCTCCAACTTCCCATGAAACACCAAGAACCCTAACCCTGATTTTGTTGTAAAAGATGAATGAATAAAATGCTTCTGAGATTTGTTTTCGCTGCTGAATTCTTACCAGGAAATAGTCATAACCGAATCCTTGCTGATTTTTAAAAAACTATTTTACAGTAAGTTGTTTCCTTCAAGCGTAAACGTACGGTTGACACTTTCTTAGGTGACGAAGCTCTACAGCGGCAGCCACGGGTCCACAGAGGAGACAGCCACTCAGTACAACCTGGACGACATCCACATATCTCTGCTGCGTGTTTGTACAAATGGAGCACGTTAATGTGATAGGTGTGTAATTTCCTGCACTTTAATCTGGAGCCACATTTTTCTGTGAGGGTGAACGTACGTGCACGCGCCACGTGATCTGTGTGTAAGGGGTGTTCTGCAAGTTGGTTTGTGTGTTTGTGTTCACTGTTCCAATTATACCCTAGCATGGTAATTAGACAAAGCTCCATCATGAGACTATGAAATTAGGACACAGGGAAAAAAAAAAAAAAGAGTGGGGATGTGGAAGTGAGAGACAAAGGTTGAGGAAGAGGAGACAAAGTAGGATGAGGAGACAGATGGACAGAAGAGACAAATGAGGGGAGAAAGCACAACAGAGACCCATTTTAAAAGGCAACAAAATAGAGGTGGGCAGGCGGGAGGGCGGGAGGAAAAGATCTCCTCCGACATGAAAAGAGAGACTTCAGCTAATTGCAGTGGACACTAAACATGTATAATTTACTCTAATTGCCTCATTATTTGGACCGAACGAAGCCATGAATCACCATAAAGTTGCCGTGACTCGGACGACCACGTCCACCGCGCTGCATGCTTTGTTAAAACGAGGAGAAGTGGCTTTAAAAAAGGAGAGGGAGCACCAAAGGAACGGTGCGTGAGCCAAGTCATTCTTCACATAAGTGTGAAGAATGACTTGGCTCCGTCCCTCAGCCCCCCTCTTTGCCAGGCTGCCATATTTTATCATGCCAGCTTGATACACAGAGGTATTCTCACCTTAGGAGTGATGTTTGAATATAGTCCTCAAAGAAAAAAAAAAAAAATTAGGAGGGGTGTGGGAAGAATAAAGTGTTACAAGTGCCCTGATAATAAGCTAGAATTTCTCCTTAAGCTGCGACGGAAACCATTTAAAATGACATGAGTTTCTAACAGTGGACTCCAGTGTTAAAGGTGACTTTTTATACTTCATTGACTGGTTTTACAGTTCAATTACCAGCAGTGATGTGGTTATAATATATGTATTAATATACTATTACTACATATCTGCAGGTATAGTACTATAATATTTTTAATAAAATTATATATATGTATATATATACACATTTAAATATTTATGTATACATACATTTATATGTGTATATTTATATATGTGTATATGTATGTATGTATATACATATATACATATGTATAAATGTACAAATGATATATATACATATAAACATACATATACTTATCTATAAATGTACAAATATATATATACATCTATGTCTATATATGTAAATATGTGTATATATGTATTTGGTATATGATAATAATAGGTTGGTTCTCTCACATCTGATATTAAAGTAAATTATTCTGTAAAACTGCAACACTCCTTTGTGTTGCATTAACTCAAGGAAAAACAATATATAAAGTCTTGTGAAAAATAAAATAGTTTGAGAAACCAATTACCGTCACAGCTTAAGCTATCTTCTCTCAGAGTTCATATTCACAGGTGCTGGGCTTCCGCTGTAAATGGAGGAAATGGAAACGGTGTCTATATGTTTCCATAATCGGAAACTACAGGAGAGCTAATGAGTTGGAGAGATATGGTTGTCACATTTTCCGACCCCACTTTCATGACTAAGCTGCGGACGATCAACCCCCACAGGTATTTGTCAATTTGTTGTACTGCACAGTGACAACGTTAACGTCTGATTCAGGCAAATCTGAGCCATTCTTTGTTTTCTGTCCTTAAATATTACAGCCAAAGATAATGACTTAAAACAAACACTGAAGGTCAGAGTGGATTTGAACTGGTCTGGAAAAAAATATATAAACATGAACACATTTGGTCGGGTCATAACTAGGAATTCCTTATCACTTAAAAAAAAAGTAGCTCAAATCACACGTAGACCTCACTCGTCCTGACGAACTATTTGATTTTAATGATTAGGCTGTATTATTAGGATGTAACTAATTCTACCACGACACCTTGAACGCACCATGAGTGGTCCGTTCAAAACGGTGTGCCATCAATAAATGGCGTAAGTTAAGGGGGCAGGTGATAATACAGTACTATTGGGCCAAATTGTTTANTATGAGATGAATGGAAACAGGGTTAGGCAGAGGTGATGCTGTGGATCAAAGGAACGGGAGTTTTCAAAGGAGCAGAACCTCGGGTGAGTTCTGCAGGGTGTGATTTAGAGATGGAATGTGTGATAGAAGAAGTCCTGCCAATGGATACAAGTGTTGATTGGTGTGAGTGGGTTTGAACAAAGTACTTGTGAAACCTGAAGAAGCTCAGTCAATGACAGAGCAATGACGGTAACAATCGGTGATCGGTGAAAACAGTTCTTTGTAGTTCAGCTTTGAATGTTAGCGGTCTGTTCTGTCTGTTCTGTCTGTTCTGTCTGTTCTGTCTGTTCTGTCTGTTGGTGTGTCTGACTGTATTTATTTAATTTTTTCTGTCTGTTTCCTTTTTGGCTTTTGATTTTGGGCTGGTCAGGGTGTTGCCATGACAACTCCAGATGAGGGCATTATTATAATGATAGAGAGATGATGAAACTGAGGCCAAGAACAACAACGATGCTGGGCAGAGTCCAGAGGAGAGAAGGTGTAGAGGCCCGTCTCCATAGAGTTTGTCTTTATGGATTTCAGCACTGACTGTGAGCGCTTATTTGTGATTGGCTGTTGGTTTATCTTGAGTGTAATCGGCCCCTCACCTGGTAAGTTCAAATAACCCAGTCTTTGACCTTTACCTTAGAATTAACGGGAATCGACAGGTTAAACTGCAGCTGGTGTGTGATATTATTAAAAATCATCTTTTAGATTTTTTTTTTTATTTCGTCCAAAAGTCGTAGAAATCAATTTAACAGTCATTTTTAGCTCAACCTTGAATCAGACGTTTCTCGTGGGGTTTAAATTTGGCTCATGGTTTTTAAAGATATTTGGATTTCTTTTTTTAAGAATACATATAATATATATATATAATATGTCTCTAAATTAGGATAGTCAGTAGAAAAATGTTAATAGATTAATCACAATCAGTCATGATTAATCATGATCATAATCTACCATGATTAATCAATGGAGGTATGACTTTCAAATGACAAATCATTTGAAGGGTTTTGAAAAAGTCCCTGAAATAGACCTGATCACATTAGTTCAAGGTTCTCAACCTCCTGGCCGGGGGCCACTTCCGGCCCCTAAACTGCCCACACGTTGGCTCGTAACTGGATATTAAGAATATCATCCAGGTCATGGTCAAGGTTGAAGAGTTCCATTAGGCAACTGGACGTCAAATCATCTGAAGAAGAAGTTTCTGCTCTCATCCAAGAGACTTCTAGAACTGAAGAAACCTCTCTGATGAGAGGCGAAACGTCTTCTGGAAACAATTCCATGTCCAGTTGCCTAATGGAACTCTTCAACCTTGATATTAAGAATATTTTTTTTTGCCCCTGTGGTGCATGTTAAAGATTTTGTACAATTTAGGTAAAAAGGTTGAGTGCTGCTTTACGTAAGAAAAACAAAAAAACAAATGTTTTATAAAGTCATCCAAAATGAGTCCGACTTTTGTTGCTGTCTAAACATAATCACTCCGACCTATCTGGGGTTCAACGTTATTATTTCACAGCTTTTACAGCACTTTGATCCATATTGTTTAAAAATATACTGCACCACTTATTATCCCACTAACAAAAATAAAACTGAGAGCAAGCAGCTCCTTCAATCTGCTGTGATGGATGCAGCGTGGATCCATTTGTCTGTGGCTGAGAGCCAACGGTCGCAGCCTCTCGTTAGTTCTCCCGAGCTCTGACGTAGTTCTCTGGATACAGACTCACCGTTATTCAGCTCTACACACAATCATGGACAAAACAAAGTAAAAAATGTTCTTTTGTTTGACAATAAAACAATTCAAACGTCTGTCAGAACTTTTAAGAAAACAAAGATACTGATACTAGATGTTATAATTAAAGTTGAAAATATTCAAATGTATATATTTTGTGTT
>NC_024311.1:12413656-12433499 GCF_000523025.1 Cynoglossus semilaevis | reverse complement strand
CAGGTAACGATAACTTAGCACCAGCAAAAAAAACAAAACAACTTTGGACCTCGCAGTGAAATTAAGTAATTGTTAAACTCATCATCTGCGGTCGAATTTTTACCATTCACAGCACGAGTCAAGGTTGTTCAAAATCCCTGACCAACCCTAGGTTTTTCCAGTTTAATTGGTTCTTTTCTCCTTACTTTGGACGATGTCGCCAAGAGTTTGATGCTAACACCTTGACGAGATTTTTTGGGAATATTTAGTACGGTCAATTTACCTGAAACAAGCACGATTATTACATGTATATATAATAAATACATATATGTATGCATGTATATGTACATATATAAGTATATATGTACATATATATTTATATGGACTTTTCCGACATCACGACCCTTGAACCCGTAGCAGGGCCATTTTTGTGATTTTGGGGATTTTCCATGATGTTTTCTCTGTTTTTCTTCAGCCTCTTCTTTTTCTTCTTTCTGATTTAGTCAGGGCTGCGAGAGTCATGACTTATTTAGATTAAATTTCTAACATGCTGAAAATAAGATTGGGGTCTCCAGTTTGATGGGAGAGGGTTGGAGAATCTCTGTAGGCTAAATATTTGCAAATTTCACAGTTGGTAGCTGCAGATCACAAGCCAATTAGAGGTAATGAGCCATGAATTGCCAAAATGGGTCGATGGTTAATAACCGGGCTGGACGTCTTGACTGCAAACCAGGTTTTTAGAATGAATTGAGTTTGGCATTTACATGTAAAAAAGTTTTTTTTCATCCTGCACAGAGTATTCTTAAAGAGTAGTACGCATTGAGTATTCTTCATAAAAAGTGTGTGTGTGTGTATTATATGTACGGTGTAGTTGGAAAAATATTGGTGTAAAGATTAGCATAAAAATAAATGAATTCATGGGATTTGTTTAAACTTTCTTTAAAAAAAATTGACCCCTGAGATGAATGTTTTAAATTATATATATATACAGTATATATACACACACAGAAATTTTCCATTTTCCAATTCAACGTATCATATACCTCTCACTGTTTTACTGTAGTCAGTGTAAATCAGTCTTTCTGATTTAAACCATTCTACAAAATAAACCCGAATAAATCACTCCCCGTTCAGTGTTTGCTGCAACCCCAGGTTTACAGCCGAGCCACCTCTCTGTGGGTGCAGTCCATAATCTATTAATACTTGATTCTGCTCCACTGCTGTATCTACACTATGTGTTAGCGTTGGAGCTCATGGAAAAGTGCCAGAGCCTCTGAGCTGAATTGACTCCCCAGCACTGCAAGTGCTCCCCCGGTGTCAATGCATTAACACTTCTGCTGACACACTATACATAATACCTCTAACCAACCAAACACTAATGGGTCTCATGGCCAAGAGCGGCCGTGGGCCACAGCCGAACGAGGCTGCGTGTCAATAGGTGCCACAGCAGAACATCTCTAAGATTCACATTATTTTTCCAAGATCCAGTTCAAAAGTTTGAATCAACACACAGGCAGGCTGGGGCAGTATTTGATTACAAAGCTAACTGTTGCTAACTGTATATTTGAACGTATCGCTGATTCCGAAATCAGCGATTTCATGAAATAACAATTACATGGCATTACATGAAATAACATGTCATCGTCTGGTTCACTCATCGACTAAGAAAGTGATGAACAGTGTAACAATTGATTTGTTAAAGATTTAGAACAAAATTTGTTTAGCCGAGAGGATTCAAACTCTCGACCCGGGGTTTACTTTCAGCCAAGGACACCCCACACATCTCCTCCGTGACTAATGTCAATAATTAATCAATTTTTTCCCTTGAGGTAAATTTTCATTAATATTTAACTTTTTTTAAATATTAAAATGAATTAATGTTTCATTAAAAAATAGAAAAAAATATTCACCACAGTAATATTAGTAAACAAAAATGACTTTCTGCAGAATATGTGGGTTAGTTTGAAGTGAACATCACATCGATGTTGGCACTTCACCACAGCAACAATTTTGGGAGCATAACCGTTTTTATGAGCTGCTTTATCTTTATCACTGCACTCGATACACAGCGATAGCTGCTGTGAGGCTGAGCCTGACACACACACACACACACACACACACACACAAACACACACACACTCTTGACGCACTTCAGTAATGTAAGCAATGGTGTTGACATTTCTGTTGCATTAACAAAAGTTCGGGGTCAAGCACTCTTTTAGCACCCACTCAGTTTTACAGGTAAATAAAACACAATCACCAGACGTGTTCTTTTTTTAATTTTTTTTTTTTTTACAACAACTGAGCTCCTGTTGCGTCTGTTGCAGTCGGGGGATTTTTTTTACTGCATTTTTATTTAAGTCAGACGATGATTACCACCATAAGTCACTGGACCCCAAGCAGACTGTACTTCACACTGACACTGTTGAATCCCAATGCTAATAGTCCAGATGCAGAATAATATCGGTGCAAAAACACTGAACAATATTTCACAAGATTTGTGAACAGTTGCTAACTAGTGTTATGATTTCTGTTCATCAGAACACGTTAATTGTGAGCTGTTTCTTATTCTAAAAAGTCTGAAAAACAAACTAGCTAGCTGCTATGCTAGTAAGCTAATAGACCATTGAAACTTCCTTTTACTTTTTTAATATAGGAATGCACATATATATATATTTCAACATACACTAATTGCTGCTAATCATCTCATCCTCATGGTAGATATGTTATGATAATAAATCATATAATAATAGATTTTATTGAATTTCATCCACAAATAAATCTCATTTAACTCTCCTTAAATGAAGGAGTTTGTTTTTTTTTTCTTCTTCTTTTCAAAGCAATATCTCGGGAACTGTAGTACATCACAGTAATACTACAACTGGACATTTCATTCCTTCAATCTTCTCCTGAGGGGACGAAATCTGCTCCCCCGGCCAGTGTGTTATTCCAGCACGAATTCCTAATAATCACCAGGGAAGAAGGGCAATCAGTGCACAGACTTCACTTTGCTCCATAACAGAAAAACAAGGCACAAACAGCCGCCTAATGAGTCAGAAGCTTTAGAATTCACAGGAGCAGCGCACGCTACGGTCACGTGAAAGAACGAGGAAACCCAGCATTACAATAAGAACGTCTCCTACGTATTTTTCAAAAACATCAGCCCCAACGAACTCAGGGAGGAAGGCAGAAAGTAGAAAACAAAAAAAGTAATTAAATTGAAAAACAACAGCAAAACTCGGGGTCTGTTGAAGTTAGATATCTGTTCCACTTCCCTGGCGTAAACATATTCCGACGTATTAACGCCGCCTTTCCCGTGTTCTCTTGGTGAAAATATATTAACAGAGCAAGTGACATTTCCAGCGCGGCTTCTCATCAATCACCTGCTAAACAGAGTAATCACTGTAGCAGCCACACTCTGTTAAACACCAGCTCTGCTCAGCCTTCCCAGCCACACGTGGCACCAAGAAATACCAGTTGCTAAATCAAATGTCCCTGTGTGGTTGAGTCCAAACATCATAAAGGGTTTAACAATCAGCAGCTGCAGTTATAAAAATGTTGTTTTTCTGAAAGGGCTGCAGTTATAAAAATGTTGTTTTTCTAAAAGGAAACAAGATAAAAAAATAAAAAAAAAATCCACCACGATTCAATATAACTATAAACATTGTAGAAAATAAAAATTAAATATTCTTTTGCAATATTTTTGTTTAATTTCTAAAATAAAGTGGTTCAAACTTTTTTTTTTGTTTTTAATTGGCAATTTCAATTGTCTTACTTTTATGCTCTGCACAGAACACAATAACAAAAAACAAAAATTTGGAAAATATCAATTTGGACTCAGGTTATATATTTACTTTTTTATTTATGTCATAGCATAATTTTATTCGTGTTAATCTCTAGGTCATTAGCTTTATCTTGGAGTTAGCTTAGCGTAACAGTCGATGAAAACACGGTAACGTTGTTTCAATCCTGTCACATAGTATAATATGTAGTACTACTTTGATATTTCTCCTGAGATATATATTAGCAGATGCTAATTAAATTAGCTGAGGAACAAGTAAGAGTGTTAGTTGTTGTAGATGCATTTTAAAGTATTTTTATTATTAATGCTAATTAAATTAGCTGAGGAACAAGCATTTTAAAGTATTTTTATTATTGATAACATTTACAATATTGATGTGTGATAGTAATTATATTTTTGTATAATTTCTACCAAACACAGTAACAACTTTACAAATCCACAGTGAGTACTCTGTATGTACCAGTAAAAAGTTAAAACTCTTTCTAGGTTTTTTTAAAAAAAGAAAATTATTTAGTCTAAATAATGTCTCAAGGGTCTTCAAAACAAAAATCCAATAAATAAAAAATAAAAGATGATTAAAGTTACTGACCCAGGATGTGGGCTCATTAAAGGCTGCTTCGCTGTAAATATGCACTTCTCTGTTGCAGGAACTGCATCTCTCACTGAGAGTCGTTCTTGTAATTGTGTGTGCTGCTACAGTGATAACATAATGACACTTTGGGGAAATGTTCTTTTGGTCAGAGGTTGCTATGGAAACAGTGACCCAGCCTGAGGCAAATGTGCTGCAGGGGACAGTGTGAGGCAGCATCAGCCGGCCACAACACACGGGACTTTTCCACAGCCATTTCATGGTGAACAAAGTCTTTGGCTTCATTTGTCACTCGTATCTTCTGTTTGCTTATTTCTCTGTTATTTTCAACAAGTACGAGTTAGAGTTAGAGTTAGAGTTAGAGTTAGATGTTAGATGTTCATCCAAAAAAAAATGTTAATGACTTTGAGACCCTGTTCTTGCTGTAGCTACCCAGACCCCAGAACATTGAAGTTTTTTATATTTTTATTTTTGTGCTGGGTTCAAATCTCAGAAGAACCACCTCCCTAATAGCGCCTCGTGTGGCAGCCTGTGTCAGTTGCAAAAACTCACACTGTAAATTTCCCCATTGTGGGACGAATACAGTACTCAGTTAGTACTGTATTCATAAGTTTGAAAGTGTGGGGGTCAATACTGGGGTCAGTTTTGTTACTTTTAAATCTCCAAAATACACAAGGAAAATGAACTTGTTCATATTAAACTAATGCAACAGGGGGGAAAAAATACAATTTTTGGTCCACATTGACTCTTCACGATCAGGTTAATGTGGTCGTTTTCAGGCAGAGCGTATCCACAGTGTCAAGCATTCATCGGGGGCTTCAGACTTGAACTACAGGTTATGAAAAGGAAGAGGCACGGCAGCAGTTTGATTGTGGTGCGGTCTGAGAAGGGCAACACTGATATTAAAACGCTATTAAAAGATACATGAAAAAGCCATGTGCCAAAAAGAAAAATTCAGGGTCAGCAGAGAAAGTGTCAGTCTTTGTGCACGTTCTGATGGCCCTGAGCAAAGGATGTTCACAGACAAGATGGATTTATAAAAAAACGGAATGAAAACCTGTAAAAGTATCAGATTCAGTCATAAAAGACACCAAATGTCAAAGATACACCTATTTCTGAATCTCTCACATTTCTCTGCCCTTTCCTCCTGACCGTCTACTCTCCTTGTCTTAATGCGCTCTGCTCCCTGTCACCACGGAGAAGACAAGACTGACCAGACCACGAGTTCCAGGGGAAGTGGTTTGGCCCGAGGCCTCGCGGTGTCACAAGACTTTACATCATGGAATTTTTCAGTACTTCAATACAGTACAGTGTGTATCTGCCTACGAGTAGGAGTGTGTGTTAAAAAAAATAAACACACACACATACAAAGTGCTTTGTGTGGATTTTTTCTCTGCCGTCAATAGAAATTCTCGATTGTTGTCTCGATGCTTCATTTCCTACAGTTCAAGCGGAGAAGTTCGTTTTTTAAATGCCTCGTTCAGCCGGGTACAAATTGTTCTATTGTGTTCAATGTACACGCTTTTCCTTTGTTGATCATTTTTGCAGCGTAGACAGTTTCCTAAAATGCAACCTTCACCAAAGCTGCCCAAAGGAAAGAACAATAGGAGCGTCTCCTCTCCCAACTGACCTGTGATTGGTCCAGCACGGGCCTTTTGTTCCGCCTTGTGGACCGGAGCGTGGAGCAGTGGAGATCGCCTTTGCTGGGTGTCATGTTTGAATAGGTTAAAATATTATGGAGGAAGTGGTCAGTACTGTGGTGGGAGAATGAACATGCCTTACAGCGAGATGTTGGTGGTGGTTCGATCACCATTTCCATGCTTTCATAATCTGCGACCTCTGTTTTTATCACCCATCAGGTGAGCAGAGGGCAGCTTAAGCAGCCGTACCTTGGCAGCTGGTGGACTCGAACCTGAAACCGTCCGGACCCAAGTCCGTTTCCTCGACCAACAAGCCACCACTGCCCCTAAGCATGTGGTCTCTCTTAGAATTGAACACAGTTCTCTCTGCTTCCAAGGCAGGCGTGCTAACAGCTACACTATGGCCTGTCCAGAGTCGACACTGTCTTCACAGAGTCCGGCTGAATGACGGTCAATATTCCCAAAAGCAGCAGCTGTTCGTTTCTTTCATTCAGTGTCTGGGACGGAATCAGAGGCGAACCGTAGTAGTGGAGTAGAGTAGCGTCAGAAATTAGCACGCGAGTAGCATTTCCTGTTTATGAAGATGTCGAAAAAATATATAAAATACCAAATAACAGTAGCATTTCCTGTTTATGAAGATGTCTAAAAAAATATATTAAATACCAAATAACATATAATAGTTACCACAGAACTGTGTGTTCTGATATATATGTTAGTGATATTACCAATGGATTCTATGTAAAATAGAATGAAGAAGTAAAACAGTGACAAGTAGATGGACTATTGGTATTCCTGTTCCTTCTTACACACACACACACACACACACACACGGACATGCACCAAATAAGGTCTAATGCATCTTCATTTCCCCCGGCTGTCCTCTGGGCACATTTACATCTGTCACGTCACCGTACAGAATGGATTGATGGGCTGGTGTGCGTGTGTGTATACGTGTGTGTGCAATGTAAATCCTAAAGGGCAAGTCCGTCCTGACGTTTACTAGTATGTACATGTAAGCCGAGGCATATCGCCGCTCTCTCTCTCTAATGAGTGTCTGCGTGCGTGCGCGCGGCGCCTGCTCATCGGCTCCCTCCGCAGGTTAACAGTTCATGGTCCCATGGGCAGGATGGAATTGTTGCTAAACCTTATCTCCCACCTCCTCCCATATATCATAAAACTGTCACAGAGACACGAGCGGCACAAACACACCGCTTTATAACGCTTTAAGTGACACGTTGGTAAATGAAGAGGCTCATGGGAAAATCGATATCAAGTACGCAGGACATTTTAATCTTCACTGAACCTTTGTGTTTACTTATGGGGTATGGAATAAAAACCCCAACGCTTCACATGTGTCTTAAAAAAGGAAATAGTGTAAAATATAATATTAAAATTATATTAGTAAAATTATATACATTTATATGTGCAGTTGTTGATGCATAGATTTGCTGTTTAGAAATAAAATACACATGTAGTGAATGGGAATCCATTGTTCTGATAGTAAGAAAGTAGAATGAACAAAGTGATTGTTCATTGTTCAAGGGGCTCTTCATCAACAAAGACCGACCGACCCATCCATCCATCCATCCATCCATCCATCCATCCATCCATCCAAACCCAGTGGGGTTCTAAAGTTTAATCACAATAAACTATAATTTTCATTGCGATATCACCACCAGGTGAATACAGAACATTATACCACACTCAGCCCCCTCCCATCAATCCCTCATCCCACCACTAACCTCTTAGATCCAATTAACTCTCCTATCCCTTTACCTTCATGCTTTTACACCGTGGGAGAAAACAGAAAAAGCTTCTGGTTGAACCTGCAACCTTCTTGCTCTAAGGCAAGGACTCCAACCACCACAGAACACTAGTCAAAAAGTCGATCATTTTAAATTTGTCATGCCCTCCATTGTCAGGCTTATAAGACAATAACACTAAAAGTGTCAGCTGTTGACTATTTAAATTTACTTTATCTGTGGAACTTGACTTTTTCAGTGATTTAGGGCGTTGGCGTTGAAGAGACCACCCGTCACTGTAATTTATTCGGCCTTCATCCCCGTCATGTGTGTCTTATTGTCCCTCATATCTTTTCAGTGTCAGTGATGTAAATGCACCCTTTTAAAAAAAAACCTATGATAAAACTACATGCTGGCCTTGGTGAATGTGACAATGATCAACTGCTGCAGGAAATAAACAAAAACATTTGTATTATGAATGTAATCTGGATGACGTACAGGGCTGGGCCCCTTCACCACCATCTTTTATTCATTATTATTGCTTGGACAGCCTTGACTTTGACATGGATACACAGGAAGTGTTGAATAGCACGAGCGGCTAACAGTCGGTGGAACCTATAGAAACATTCCAGCACATCCACCATACCCTATGTGTATGTTTGTGTGTATGTACTCTTACACACAAACATGTGTGTGTGTGTGTGTGTATATGTATATTTATATAAGTATATATATATGAGTATTTTGGGTGTAAACATATGTATAACAGTATCAATAATCAAAAACAATACTCATCTACTGGCCCACTACTACTACTACTACAACTATTTACTACCACTAACCCACTAATCAGATCTACTAATCTAATATCCACATATACTATTATATATCGTATACTATTTACTAATACGCACTAACATCCAGTGTTCAGGTTTCTGTCCTGCTGTGGTAGAGTTTCTATTATTTGTCATCGTCCTGACAAACGCCACGTCTGCTGCTGGTTCTGGGGTTTTTTTTTTTTTTTTAAACCTTTTTTAGTCATTAAAATTCAACACTTTCTTGGATGTTTTTGACTTGTACCCATGTACAGTAGTTCAAGTCCATTGACTTTCAGTGCAAACCAGCCAGCAGTGAGAATATGGGCTTCCACTGCTTAATTACAGTAAGACTGAACCTACTGCTGATGTTGCCGGGGAGATTTTACAGCCCTTCAGAGGAGCCGCTTCTCACCTCTTTTCTTAATTAATGCAAAAGCAGCCATTAAAGAAAATAAAGAAATCCAAATTGCACTTTCCAAACAAATACTACTTCAGTAGCCCCAATGTCTGACGGCACCTCCCAGAGAGGTACTGTAGTACACTTTAATACTTGTTCTTGCAATGGAGATGGGCGATCCTCCCAGAGCACCAGTGATGGGGGGGGGGGGGGGGGGGGGAGGTATGGAACACAATGAATACTCTCTGGCTATAATACAAAGGTCAAATGCATTCTCCCAGCAGCACTGCGACAACAACACCAGGAAGTTACTTTGAGAGCAGCTGTCGACTCTAACTGCATTTCTGCCAGTGTGTGTGAGCGCCGCTGAGGTTCGATGCTCATCGGCAACGGCGTCCGTGCTCGGTTGCCGTTGCCGTCTTCCCCCTCTCTCCATTCGTGTGTTTGTTCCTCTGTGGGTGTTAACCATAATATCAGCGTAAGCCCTGTTAAATCTCCCCATATTTCAGACCTCGCACTCTCATCTCGACTCAATTTGTGCACCACAATCGCTGTGTGTGGGAGCGAGATAAAGAAGGAGATAGAGATTTGGTGTGGAACTGTGTACAACCCTGTGTACTGGTGTGTGTGTGTGTGTGTGTGTGTGTGTGTGTGTGTGTGTGCTGCATTTTGTCCGGTTATTGCATTTGTGTGTTTTTATGTGCGATATATGGAGGCGTTTCATGTCCTTGGATCAATATGTGCTGTGTTTGGGGAATGAACAGACCCTGGGGGGTGCGGGGGAAGGTGTAGGGGGGGGGGTTCTGTGGAAATGCTGAGTTCAAATACAAACACACAAGGTAGCTATGTTTGTTGTTTTGTAGACGAAAGGGTTTTTTTTTTTCTTTACTTTCAATGTGCTGGATGTAAACGTCGTGAACACGGATGCCAGATTTGTCATATTTTGAATTTCAGCTTTTATTAGGAGAAAAGATGCGACATGATGAGCTCCCTCAGGTGGTCATCAAGATTCTACAGATCAGTCACTCTATCAATAGCTGTTAGAGTCAACAAGAAACTCCAATACCTGGAGCTGCAGCTGGACGGACATATTGACGAGGGACGGCTCGATCCAGTCCTCAGGAGCAGTAACAACATCGAAAAAAAACAACAAATATAGCCCGTCCGATCCGATACCTCAACTTTCCCGATCATCTCACCCTGACGATAAATCCAACATCTAAAACTACCTTGGATTATCTTTAGTAAGGTTTTTGCCGTGGGATCACTAGTGTCTAAACATGTGTTTAAACATGACTGAACGAGACAAAAAAACACCAGGAAGTACTGTATAATTAAAGTAAAAATACAACATTAAAAACCAATTTGAGTATTCATAAAAATGCAGAGAGGAGTAAAATCAGCAGGACAAAAATTCAACGGCGACATTCCTTCAGAGATGCAGCGGCCGTGGAACTGAATTAAGTTAAATACCATGTAGCATTTGCTTTTCTGTTTGAACGCGCACACACACTGGGAACTAATTACTAACCGCTTAAAACAACCAAACACATGTATACACACACACACGCGTATACGCACACACTTATGCACACAGGGTTCAGCTGTATGAGAGTATGAGCAGGTGGTTGATGGGGCATGCTAGCCCTAAATGGTGCAGAAAACTTGTAGAGGCCTCTACAGCTGGCTTTTTAAAGACCACACTGCACTCAACGCAAGTGTCATAAAGTGAGTGATCCACAAAACAACCATAAACGGAGGACTGCCAGGTCCCGAACGTTGGCAGGTACTGCGGACACGTGTTAGCGCCTAGATACAGAAGTAGATTCAATTCATTTGTAGAGGAGGGAAAAAAGTCGACAGATAAAAAAGAGTTCTTGATAAAAACGTAACATAGTGTGTAGAAATAAAGAGCTGCCGTGTGTCAAACGGAGAAAGCTCTGTTTCCTCTAAAATATTCCAACAAAATAACAAAATGTCTTTTATTTACATTTCATTTACTAAAGTTCAGTGTCAAAAAGTGATCAGCGCTCCAACCAGTCCATTCAGAATCAGCTGTTTTATCACAGACATTACCTCCTGTTGAGGCTCAGCTTCAATAGCTACAGTATTTCCACCGTGGATGTTAAATGCTGATTGGATTAATGATGCAAAAAAAAAAAAAAAAATAAACCTTCAACTTCCACTGATAAAAAAAAAAAAAAAAAACCTTCAACTTCCACTGAAGTCGTGCTTCACTGAGAGTCAATGAGCAGTGGGCAGGCCTAGAAGCTGGGATCCTGCATGATGATTGGACGAACCGTTTATTGAAGTCTGGAGTCAAACTACAGCCTGCTGTGTGGGGTTTCAGTTCTGATTTATTTCATAGTTTTTCTATTTTTTGGGGAGCTAAAAATATATATAAGAATTGAACGGAAAGGAACCAAGGAGATTATATGCCATCCCCTGGTAGATGGCAAACCCTGTAGTACTTCGAGTACTCATAAGGAGTAGAAAAGCAAAAATAAGTACAGAACATTTACTACAAAAAATGTGGGCAATCATCCCTTCTTCGTCTTCGTCTTCATCCGACTCAGTTCACCAAGCAGTTTCCAGTCTGAAATAGTTTAGTTTCCTTCCAGCTTTGGCATCAGAATGGTACCTAACATTTTTACCCTGTAGTACTGCAGTACTGCTCATGATAAGTGTTGCCACAGATGTATCCACCCAAATACCAGCTGTACGGCCTCTTTCGTCTGTCTTTGTTTCACCCACTATCATTTTGCACTTCCTGTCCAGGCTCATTAATCTCCTCGGCGACACCTGCAGGTTTAACACCCCTGTCCGATTTGTCACACCAGCGCACGTCCTAACCGCCTCAACCACAACTTTCTGAACTTTGTCCTAAACCGTTCCACCAAGGCTGTCACGCCAAACTTTGACTGCACTGTGAAATGTTCTGTGCAGCGGCTGCTGCTGCTGAAGAAAGGAGAGACACAGAGGGAGAAGAAGTGCTGAGTTACGTTTGAAACATTTCAGCGGGTGATCATGGGCAGAAAGCCTTAAAACTTCACACTGCTGTGGAAGTGGAGTTTTCATGAGTCAGTTTCCTCCACTGAGAACAAGGAGTATTAGATTTTACCTTGAATTTACTGCGTACCATGAGGAAGAAAACTTATTGTACGAGGATATTTCAAACATTTGTTAAAGAAAGGACAGATATCCTAGCTATCCTTAATATTATTGTTTTTTGGTTTTTTTGCTCATTTTTTTTTCCATTCTGACTTGATCAGAAGAATGGATGAACAATAGAGGAAGGCAGCGTGAAACAAAACCCCAGGAAAACCCCAGAACATTGGAGGCATGGAGGAAACTTACAAAGAAAAGTTACAGTAAAGACAACTTTTTACAAAGAAAAGTTACAGTAAAGACAAAGTTTTTTTTTGCATCCTTCATGGTGCCATCCAACCTGGGATCGGGGACTAAATTAGTGGTTCAAGTCCTGCAATTAGCTAATACCACCCCTAATGGCCAGTCAGGTACATCGCTGACAACAAGGATGACAGTAACTAGTTTGACTTTAAATCAATAATTCCCGAAACCAAGTCGAGTTCCTGGACTAAAGGACTCCAACTAGGTCTTAGCGTTCGCCCTATTTAGTCAATTGAATCGTTTCAGTTTTTGTCAACAAAATATCCTAATTAATTTATAAATATATGTGTGTTTGTGTGTGCATTTAGGATCAACCTTTCAGCAACTGCTCAATACACATTTACATACATTGTAAATACACTTAAACACATACATATAAACATGTAATGTGTATATATGTATAAATGTGTTTATATATATATATATATATATATATATATATATACTACTTTATTCTCCTCTTTGACAAGAAGGTCTTTGAGAAAAAAAATTATTAGTCGACCAAATTAACACCGACTCCAACAGTGTTGATATTAGAGTTGCTCGAGGACAACCAGATGACATTTTATGCCTAATCCACTCCTATTATATCAGATTACAGGAATTATCTGTCTGTGTTTACAACGGTAAACCCCGCATTCACAGATTAACTTCGCCGAATAGCACTCACCAGACCTGAAAAAGAGTTCTAGACCTTTCAGCCGGAACAACGCAGCAGCCCTCACAGACATAAATCATAGTTAAATGATAATATATATTACAGTTCATTATCCAACAGAGCAGTGACTATTAATCATTTCTGCACAGGCATAGCAGGGTGCATTTCACATCAGCAGCCCAAGGATCAGCGCACATCTCTCTCTCTCTCTCTCTCTCTCTCTCGCTCACTCGCGTATGTGTGTGTTGCAAACTGCAGCAGTCATGATCATCTCAGCAGATTGATTGTCTTAAGCTGAACCGTCCAATCGAACGCAGCCTCGTTTTGCAGTATATGAAGCAACGTCTCTGTGTAACCGTGTTTCCATTTAAATGTTGTTTAGCCAGGAGAAAACCATTTCAACCGCTTCGAGGAACCGGTATATCTGGAACTGCACATGCACACCTGCGCAGGCACCCACACACACACACACACACACACGCCGACCAGGGCTACTTATGCACAGACATGCCGTCATAAATTTGACATAATGACAAGTCAAAGCAGGCTACATGACAGACTCGATCATTCAACTGTTCTGAGTCACGTGCCCGAAACACACACACACACACACACACACGCATACACACTCTCTGTTTCAGTTTCTCTCACATTTCAGACACAAAACTCATGACAAATCATGAATCACTGATTGAAGAACCAATTCTTTGCATTCACCTTTAAACTGAACGAGAAACAGATGAAGAAATGTAAAAAATAAAAAGCGATGGAAATGGAAGTAGGACAAATGCTAGCAAACGAGAGAGACATTTTTATGAAACTGAAAAGGATTGATCAAAATCACACTTCTGGAAAGGAAGAATATGGAAGGAAGATTTGGGAAACTCTTCTGTGGGACGACAGATCAGGAACACAAGAAGAAGGTGTACAAAATGTGCGAGGAATACGAGGGGTGGGGGCAGAGACGGGGGGTGAAACATAACGAATCGGAGATTGCGGAGAAAATTTTACGAGAAAAATTCTAATGGCTTTCACGCCAATCTAGAAATTACACGCGTGCCCACGTGTGACGGAAATAACACAAAATGACTCGGAACAGAATTTCTTCCTCCAAACGCTGGTGTGTGTCTGTGGCCCACAGAGGAACAGGCTGCTCCCTGTCAGTCTCCACAGATTAGGTTTCTCCGAACGTAATGATGAAGGGAGGAAAATGAGACACGACGGAGGAGGAGAAAACACCAACGCTCACATTACCAGGAATATTAATAATGACAGAAGAAGGAGATGAAGCAGAGTAAAGAGTATCATTTATACAAAGTGGGATGGGCCTAATAATAGGGCCACACCAAGCACAGTATGGGTCACAACAACGTGTCTTCCTGACATTTGGTGACAGTTGGAAAAGGGAAAGAAGTAAGTTCTTTCTAGGTTTGACACCACCTGGACTCCAACATTCCCAGAGTGGGTTGCATCAGGAACTGGTGAAAACATGTGTCAAACTTAAGGCCCGGGGACCAAATGTAGCATAAAAATTGATGATTTACCTCATAATCAAGTCAATACTGATTCAACGACAACAATGCATTTCACGATGATGACAGACCTTTGAGCAGAGATCTACTGGGAGTGATCAAGGACAAGGAGCGTCGCTTCATAACCTTGGATTCTGTACTACGATTTCTGTTTGTTTGTTTGTTGTGTCACTCGATAAATCAAAAGGTTCTTTTTATTACATAGAGCAATGTACAATTGCTCAATATACAATTGAATAATTAATCAAGAAACATTTCTCACAGCAATGTTAGTTAATCAAGAAACATTTCTCACAGCAATTTCTCACAACCAGCCCTTCCAGGGGAACCGTACTGATACAGGGAATTATCCTGATTTCAAATATCTATTGAAGACATTAAAGACACATGGTATCAGATGACTTTACAGTTGATGATTGTTCTAGTGAACTAATATAACTGCACTGGAAAAGCAGGGAATGGTAACTCGGAGCCGTTTATGTTCGTGGAGTTGAAGGTAGTACTGGTCCTGGTGTCTGTGGTGAAAACACAGCTCTTTCTCTCCACTGAGATCAGTTACGACTTAAAAATCCATTATGGTGTTGGCATAGAGCAACAGCAGGTCCATCCAAAACAGCTTAGTGTTGCTTTAAACAGGCTGCGACTTTACCACAACTCCACGCTTCATTAGTATGTACAGTAGAGTGGGACCTGCCTGCTCTGTTCTGGTGGGATTTCAAATTTTGTTTAGGATTCCATCACCTCGACCTCAGCACACACCGTGGTGCATTCACAAAGAGATGCATTAATGTTTCCTGCTGTAAACTCACTTTTTTTTTAAATTTTATTTTTACTTTGTGTTTTCACTGCATTCAACATTTTTATATGCACTTTTTACAACAGGTTTGGATCAACAGTACACAACTGGTCATGGGCCAATGTAGTTGTCCATAATATGCATTAAGCTGAAGCCAAATACTTTATTGTCTTAATCTACAGTATTTATGCAGCAACGCAGCTGTTTGATGAAAACTTTATTTTTGTATTAAAAATAAATGCTGAATCAACGGGACGAGAAACACACGTTTTTGGTCATTGCAGCCCTGTTCTGATTGGCTGATATGCAGCCTTGTTCTGATTGGCTGATATGCAGCCTTGTTGCCCCCAGAGTTGTTGCTCAAAATAGTCAATCTTTAGTGAAGCTTGGCTGAGCTAACATGTTGTTGTCTAGTCTTCTTCATGAACGTCTTCTTCATCGTCTCTTGGACGACGACTAGAATTTCAATTGTGACCTGGATCAGTACTGTATGATTCCACAGAAGTCCTGTTGGTGACTTTTTCAAGGTTACTGTGTTCTTTTCAGCAGGTGTACAATACCAAGACGCCAACTCAGCCCACTGTCTCGCTGAGGTAAATAGATGAGCAGAACCGAAGGCCCTGCGGTGCTGGCAGAAGTGTTTTAATCATAGCCGTCTGTTGTTGAGTATTAGTCCAACAGCCCTTCAGTACAAGCCCTGTGACACCGCCATCAACCAGGGCAGCAGTCAAAACTCTTATCCAATTTTCTGTTAATTAAATCTAACAGCCAAGGGTCAGTTGCTCAGCTGGCAGTGTTGACAGTGACCCTACCTTGTTAGTGAAACCGCTAATGTGTCTCCTTTCAGTTAAGGGCATGAAACTGAATCATCGGTGTCCAGATCACAGCGGGAAGATGGAGGCAGAGCACTTCAAAGCAAGGGCGTTAACAAAGACAAGACAGGGCTAATGTCTCAACGTTGTTTTTTTTTTTTTTTTTTCTTTCTTTTCCTGACCTGTCAGTGACAGTAACACTCCTACTAGCCTCTGGCTGCTGGCTTTTCAAAAAACATCAGTCAGATTAAACAGCCAAAACATCACTGCTGACCTCCGTCAGCTGAAGGTTCGAGGCCTGTTCTTCCTCTGACTCTCAGGGTGTTTAGTATTTGGTTTATTTTATTCTACAGTATGACTTCACAGGGAATTGTCATGGTGCTGTTTAACCCTTTATAGCCCGCCAATGCATCCATGCTTCAATCAGCATACGTAGGCTCCGTAGTTTTTGTAGTTACGTCACCATCTGACATATTTTTTTTAAAGTAAATATTTTTCCATCATTCCGACGCACAGCGTTGAACCAGTTTTGAACAATTCAGCAAGCGTAGGGGACGAATAGGTTTTTCTTCATTTTGGCTCCAAGGCGTAAGTCAGACTCTGCTGAGGTTTTTATGTCCTAGATTATGATGTTAACATAGGTTAATGACGTTGGTACTTGTATGGTATGCTAGTTCCAGCTAACAGCGAGAATCTTGTTACATTGTGCCATAAGAATGGAATCCTGACGTAAGTTGAGGAAACCCTGTATTTCGTTTTAAATGCCAGTAGAACCAACAAGAAAAACAGAGTAATTCTTCTTTCTTCTTTTTCTTTCAGCTTTGTCCCTTTTTTCTTTTCAGGGGTTGCCACAGCAAATCATTGATTTCCATCTCTCTCCTAAATATAAAATTTTAAAACATGTTCAGTCAAAGCATTAGTAAAGGTTCTTGGTTTAAACAGACAGCGGTGCAGTTGTTCGTGTGTTGAATACAAAAAAATAAAGGTCCCTGTTCAGGAAATAATTCTCCTGGTCAACTCGTACTGTAGTGAAGGACTCTGCTCAATGAGTCCATTCAGCCGCTCCATTATGAACTACTACTGCTGTGGATATTGTATTAACTCTAGATGAACGTTCAGTATTTTGAAAAGAAGGAGGGAATCCCCCGACGCCACCAACAACCACACATAACAGATCATGAAAATTCCATTTAGAAAAACCAATGATTGAAGCAGCGATCAAGAGCTCTTCCATCTTCTGCCACCGCACTCCAAAATGACGATCTATCTACACTCCCGAGCCCAGCGGCTCAAATCAATTTTTTTTTTCAAATTAGACCTATATTTGATTTCTATGACGGTCTAAATACCACAACCTTTTTTTTTTCTTTTTTCGTCAAATCCATCCAGGCCGCTGTCATACGGCACGTGGTTCAATCACCACTATATTCAAAGCTACTGATATGTTTAGCATCCAGATTTACTTCAGTGTGGGGCCACGTCCTCACCTGCACATGTGGGTCACTTCACGGCCGTAGACTGTGTGATAAGGAGCGCATTAAAACTTTAATGAGAACCAAGCAGCAAGATGCGACTTCAGCAAAAATAAACAGAAATGAGCAACAACTCCTGCCATGTCACCTGCACATGTGGGTCACTTCACGGCCGTAGACTGTGTGATAAGGAGCGCATTAAAACTTTAATGAGAACCAAGCAGCAAGATGCGACTTCAGCAAAAATAAACAGAAATGAGCAACAACTCCTGCCATCTGACCGTAGCCTGACCGTAGCCTGACCGTAACGTGACAGTAACGTGACCGTACCCTGACGGTAGCCTGACCGTAGCCTGACTGTAACCTGACCGTAGCCTGACCGCAACGTAACCGTAGCCTGACCGTAGCCTGACCGTAGCCTGACCGTAACCTGAGTTCCTGGTCACGTATCACTGAGGTTAATGAAGCGATTCGCACAAAAGTGTTTGGTTTACCGTCCACTGTCCTGGTCTCTGAAGACGTGACACCTGCTGTGTCTGGTGTTTGTCCACTAGAGTAAGCCTGAAGTGTCCTGGAACTGAAGAACAACAGGACACAGAAGGATTAGCTTCAACTTTCTCTCTTACTTCTGTGTACGCCGGCACGTGCACGAGCGTGGTGAGAATGAGTGAGCGGACGTGCACGTGAAAGCCTTTGATGTATGATCAAGGATTCTTATTGTTCCCGGCATGACTCCAGCTAGCATAAACACCACACAACACTTTCATCTAACATGCACAGAGAAGTCCGCGCATCGATCACGGAGGAATGACACACACACGCCTGCACGTGCACTCACGTGCACATTCAATTATACATACAGCTGCGTTCACACCGAGGTAAACACACATCAGTCACTGATTGCTGTACCATGATATGAAAGAGAGAGGAGTGGGGACTGAACCAGCACTCCTTCATGGCCTCCTTTGGTCTCATGAGCTCGCTCACACACACACACACACACACACACATACACATACTGGTTTCCACAATACATGTGAGAACTTTACAGAGACATAATGGAAAAAAAATGCAGTTCCTGAATTAGCATTTTTCACAGTCCTTACCAGGTCACGTCCACTAACCTCAACACACTGCCGCTAGTTCCAGTGAGCGTGACCTCACTGGACTGTGGCGCAGTCTTAGAGGAGTGCTGAGCGGACTGACTCGCGGTGACTGACGGTGTTTTCCCCGCTCCGCTCTCCTTGTATGTGCTAATTTTGATTTGCTTGCAATCGATAATCAGTGTTGACCCGACTCTGACCCCTCCCACTGCAGCCCTTTCATACGGACCGTTTTAATCAGGCTTCAGAGAAAACGTGACGGAGGAAAGAAAGTAACCAGATGTTGTGTCTAATCCTGCAGCTGATCCTGACCAGGTCTCCATTGTGCTTCACAAGAACGTCAATGTTAGCCTTTGTTATTTAGATTTAAACGAAATCTTGGCTCGCCCTCTTTTTTATACTCTCCTTGTCCGTTCCACCGAGACAGAGGACTCACTGAAAAGACACAAGTAGCCCAACTGACTGCAACTGCAACTGCAAAAGAAAACAAAGGAATAAGCTACATATTTAAGTCTGATGAAGTGATTCTTCTCAGAACATAAAATATACAATAAGTGCAATATAGTATTTGAGTTTTGGTCAATCTTGGGACCAGCAGCAACTGAAGGATGATTCAACTTGTACGATAAATAACTCCAAGAACTCTCTGCATTTTGTTTCTACAATCTGAAATACTACCTTGACAGTAGTACGTGTAGAGTAAACCATTAACCTGATTCCACATTTTCTTTGGTCTGATGGAAAACACTTGAGTGCTTGGTGAACCTCCCTACTGCCCTCATCAAACCTCCCCACCTGACCTCCCCCACAGGAATATATACAAAGACCTGGTTTCAAACTGGTGATCTTCTTGATGTAAGGCAAATAGAAAGACCACTATCCAACCGTATGGCTGACGAACCCTTGACTATTTGTTTGAAAATGTATTTGCATCAGTCAAGTGTTGAACAAATCAGTTGCAGTTGAACCTTTAGCTTTAAGTTGTTTATGACGATGGTATAAAAAATACGTAGCTCTCTAAAAAAAGAAAAAAGAAAAAAAATGACGGTTTTGTGGGAGCTGTTCACGGAGGATGATGTATTAACCCCGACT
>NC_024311.1:12412261-12413556 GCF_000523025.1 Cynoglossus semilaevis | reverse complement strand
TTCAATTTTTTTTTTTACAAAATTACAAAAATTTTGGTCAAAAATCTTTTATGACCAAAAATGACGAGAGAATTTCACATTTTGACAGAAAATTGTATTAAAAAAATCTTTTTTGAAAAAAAGTTATTTTCCTAAAACATTTTGAGGAAAATGTTTGTAAAATTATTTAAATTTTTTTATCTTTTCTATATCTTTCTTATCAAAATAAAGCATTTTCGAAGAAAGCTTTTTCTAAATTTTTTTTTTTTGTAAAATTAATTTTTTATTTAATTTTTTTTCAAAACGCTTCATTTTTGGTAAAACACGTAGAAAAGATAATTTTACAAACATCTTCCTCAAAATGTTTTAGTTTTTGACCATAATTGACTTGAAAAAAAAAATTCAAAAAAATGTTCTCTAAATGCTATAATTTGGCAAGAAATGGAAAAGATACAATTTTAAAAAAAATTTTATAAAAGTTTTCATCAAAATTTGACCAAATTTGACCAGAAATGACACAAGAACTTCAGATTTAGACAACGAATTTAATACACATATTTTCAAAAAATGTTCTCTGTATGCTCTAATTGGATGTGAAACATGCAGGTTAATATATAATTTTTAAAAATAATTTTACAAATTGTTTTGTGAAGATTTTACCAAATTTGACTAAAAATGATATGAAAATTTTATATTTTGATAAAACATTAAATACAAAAAATTTCAGAAACTGTTCTTTAAATGCCCTAATTTTATGAGAAACATGCAGTAAAAGATACAATTTTCAAAATTAATTTTACAAAGATTTTCAGCAAAATTTGACTAAATTTGACCAAAAATTACACAAGATCTTCATATTTTGACAATGGATTTAATACAAGAAATTACAAAAAAATGTTCTCTAAAAGCCCTAATCTGATGAGAAACATGCAGGAAATGATACAATATTTAAATATAATTTTACAAATTTCTTTGTGAAAATTTGACCAAATTTGACTAAAAATGACCTGAAACTTTACATTTTGACAAGAAATTTAAAACAGAAAATTTCAGAAAATGTTCTCTAAAAGCCCTAATTTGATAAGAAACATGCAGGAAAAGATAACATTTTTGAAAATCATTTTACAATTTTTTTGTGAAAATTTGACCAAAAATGATATGAAAACTTTACATTTTGACAAAAGATTTAAAACAAAGAATTTCAAAAAATGTTCTCTAAATGCCCTAATTTGATGAGAAACATGCAGAAAAAGATACAATTTTTAAAAATAATGCTTGTAAATAATTCTTGTTTTTGCTGTAGTTTTGCATTCCTG
>NC_024311.1:12396933-12412236 GCF_000523025.1 Cynoglossus semilaevis | reverse complement strand
CTCCCCCCGCCCCCCCCCCCCCTCACACACACACACACACACACACATCCCAGAGACTTTTTATATACATACTGGTGGAGAATAAACCTTTCATACCTTTGTTTACTCTGTGGTCTGCTTCTGGGTCCTCCTTTCTTCGTCGTATCAACATCCCATACTAATAATTACCTGAAAAAGTCTTAAAAAATAAAACATTCCCATAAATTAATAAAAATGCACTCACTGTTATGATCTGTTCCCAAATTAACACTCAGGAAAACCTAATCGAAAACAAAGAAGAGATATATATACTGTATATAAAAACTGTACACAGACAGAACCCTTAGACTAAAATGCCTTAAAATATGTTGGATATTTCTATGCTTGAAATTCAGAGAAATACAGGTTTTTTGGGTAAGTAAACCTTTGATCAAAACAAACACTATTCTCTGAAGTCTTCAAAAAATTGAATTTAACTAAAAAATATTTAAAAACAAATTGAAAAGGGTTAAAAAATAACATGCATCCAAAAAAGTAATAAAAATGCACTAATTTGCCATAAAATGTGTAGATATGCGCGTTTTTATGCTTGAAATTCCAGAATTTTCTTTCTGAATATTAACTTCAACTTTTGATCAAAAACACATCATTTTCTGAAAAAGTCTTAAAGAACAAAATGTCCCCAACAATAAATAAAAATGCATTAATTTACCTTACAATCTGTAGATTAAAAAATGGAGTAGTAGTTGGTCTGGTTGTGCTGCGTTGAAGGTCTTTGTGATGTTAGATTCCTGATTCCATTATTCCGGTCTTCATTTGTCTTTAAAGTCTGAAATGCAGGGAAGAAAAGTCCACAGCTACTAATCCAAGTGTTTGTTTGCTCAAAATATCATGCTAATCATTTACCATGTGTCAACAACATTCAAAAAGCCAGTTGTACAACATCACAGTACAGACATTGCCATGCTTTAAAATCAAACATCTACTAGCATAGCTTAAGGTAAGTCTTATTAAAACTTGATCAGATAAACGTGTGTCTTTTAACTCAGTGTTTGCTGTGTAGCAGTTGTTAAGCAGGGTTTCAGGATATAAACACTGACAGCAAAGGTGTGTTTACACACAAGCAGGTAGAACGAACAGCTTGGGGATTACTGGGTCGACTGAATGAATAAGATGGAAGACACACTTTTTAAGTAGCTTGAGATCTCAAACTCCTTCAGGGAAATATTAAACTCTATTTGTAGAAGTCATCAGCTAAGAGCAGACTCCAAGAAGTGTTCGCTAACTTTTAGCCCAAGAAACTTCACTGTCAGTGTTGGAAAACTGTGCTTACAACCACCTTAAAGATGAGAGTTTCTGCCTGTACCGTACACACCAACTCAGCCTGGCCTCCATCACTGTCCACGATTGGACCTTGGACCTAAGAGTGGTAGAAGCAGCTCTAATGCCGTGGTAGCACTCTGAGATCAAACAGCATCACCGTCAGATCTGAAAGAACAAACGAACCACTAAGTAGCAATAGCCAAATATTTCTACTCATGATGTCACAGTGCATCTAATTGTTTTCAAACCCTCTCCATGCTAGTTGTGCGGAGACAGTTTTGGTTGTGATCTTTATTCATAGCGAGGACCGAACTGTTTCTAATCCTGCACCATTAGTTCTACTTCACATTTGTGCCCCCCACACCCCCCTCCCCAAACCCCACTGTGCTAATGGCACATTTGTACCAATTATTTGCTTTGCTGAGCTCGGAAACCTCCGCGTTCACCTTGGCTATAAAAGCATCGACTGTTAGCAGTGAAACAGAAACACAAAACAAATAAAATGCAGAGAAAAACAATTATTACCCCCCCCCACATTCCCTAATAAGGAACCTAATAAAAAGTTAATTAATCCCATGTTTAAAGTCAGGGAGTCACTAATGATGGGGTTTCACTTTCAAGTGGAATTGTTTCTATTTAGTTCCAGAATAATGTTTTTTCTAAAGCAGTCACTCGTTAAATGTAGGCAATTTACCCCGTAAGCCTGTTGTAGGAGGTTCACAGGTTCAAATATGTACTTGTGTGTGTAGAGGAGCACAACACCTTTCAGTGCAGCTCATTAGAAAGTACTTCAACCTACTGGTTGTACTGGTGATCAGACTAAAAGGCAAACATCACACACCTGAATCAGATTCAACTGTTTATATGTTTGTTTATATATATATATATATATATAGATAGATAGATAGATAGATAGATAACTAGATAGGTAGATAGCTATACAATATGGATGTGTAGAATACAATATGCTGAAAACTTGTATGAAACTGAGAACAAGACAAACTGAGAAGGCAAAAGGAATCCCTCACTGAAATGTTCAATAACTTAGTGGTTAGTACTGAGTCCAGATAAAATATTTAATCTGATTAATCACAGTGGGCAGCAGTGGATTAATGTAGATTAATTATGAATAATAATGATCATAATAAATTATGGTTCATTATGTTGGTAAATTAATTAATCAAGACAAATCACGGCTAAACTTGAAAAACAATTCTGTCTATTATAAAACTGAAGTTCTCGTATGAAGCAGGACATCACCTCCCCTCCTCCCATCTCCTCTCCTCTCCTCTCTCCCCTCGTGCATTAGTGAAGCCTTGTCTCCAAAATCCGGTGTAAGTACTGTTCTCCAAGTCTGTGTGATCTCAGATCAAAGAAAGGCTCTTGTAACAGTAAAAGCATTGAATTTGAATACACACACACACACACACACACACGTCAAGCCACAAAATGTCTTCTAATTTGAGCCTGTGATTCTGAGTGGGCCCTTGTGTCCAGCAGACACTGATGAAAGCGTCTCATCTTGTGGAAGGGTCAGGAGACGGAGTGTGGACTCAGTTCTATCAAAGAGACGTAAATGATCCCTGGGAGCTGGAGCGCAGTTCTCTGTCCGTCCACACGACCTCCCTTTAATCTCCCTGTGCTCTTCACCAACACTTGGTTATCCAGTAAATGATAGAGAAAGGAAAGAGCTCCTCAAATTTTGTATGTGTTGCTCTCAGAAAAAAGGACACCCTGAGAGGACTGTCTGCTTCTGGGGATCCTTGGGTCGGTCTGATAGAGGTGTCAAAGGACCGACTGTAGAGGAACTGATACGGTGTTCAACAACGATGGTACAGTAAACCGTTTCATCAGAAGGCTGGGGTGATTAAATAAACATGTCGATTCTGTTCATTAATTTGTGAAGGTTAAAATATAATTGGCTAAAATTTAAAACTCATTGGGCAGGTCACGCTGTGTCTCAACTACGGAAACTGAACAAAAGTCAAGATTCAGATGTTGTTTATATAAATTTATGACTTAAATCTCGTGTTTGACTTAATCTTTTTGATCAACAATGTGGCCGTAGTACTGCGTCCCAGGATCAGTGTAGGAGTTAGTCAAAAAGAAAAACACGTTTCATTCACACTGAAAATCAAAAGGTCTGAAAAGATCCTTACCTGGTACGAAGGTATTGGTTCTCAAACGATGGTACACGTGACCCAACTAGGGCGCCCTGTAGTGGAAGCAAATACGTGACATCAATAGTCAAAGTTGTAGAACTTGAAGAACACAGTATATATGTGAATGATATTCAAGGTAGACAATTCCCCCTAACGCCCCACCACCTCACCCCACTGCCCCCCCTCTCTGTGTCCATTTTTAAAATTCAGTTCTGCAGTTATGAGATTGTGACTTCTAGCTCTTTTTTCAAGGCCCAGCTTTGATCAATGTTTTGTATGCCTTTGTCATGGCCCTTGAAATAGCTCTGCGTCCTCAAGGAGGGACCACCCCACACTTTGGGAACTGCAGCCTTACAGCAGTAATGTCAGTGGTCTGATCCCTGGAGGTGACTTCATGGAGTCACAGTCCAAAAACAGGATTAGGTTTATTGTTCCCTCTCTTTCTCTCCTCTCTCTCTGTGACGCCTTCTCTCCTCCACACAGTCAGAAATCACAGCCTCACGGCCAGCACTCCCACAAATGTGAAAATGAAAGCACTCACCTCCTGTGGTGGGAGCAGAGTGAGGAAGTGGAACACGGCGTGGGAGACGAAGAAAAAGAGAAAGGAGAGAAAGAAGGGAAGGACGACTGCTGAGAGCAGTGTCACAGATGAACACAGGACTCCCATACGTGTAGTTCTTAGTACGTGCAGTACAGTATACACAGTACTACATTGGTCATCAGAACTAACAGGACATTAATAAATGCAGTAACAAAATTGCACCATGCTGCAGCTGACACTCATGTGTTTTTGGTGTGATGTGACTTTTGTTTTACACTCAAATTTATTTCAAGATTTTGATTTGAAATCATAAAAGTCTGTGTGGGAGTGAGAACTGAGTGTGATTGAAGGTGTCCCTGGTGTTTGGTGCTCTCTCTCTCTCTCTCTCTCTCTGAAGGTGTCCCTGGTGTTTGGTGCGCTCTCTCTCTCTCTCTCCTTCGGTGTGTGTGTTAGTTGTGTTGAGTCTCGTCCTCCCACCTCCACTCCTGTCAGATGACTTATTGCGTGGTCCAGAAAACAAAGTCCAAAATGTCAGACCTCCAACAAGAAAAGTTCCCTGGAATGTCACTGGATGGAGAAGGATCCAATCAATCACTAATACATACTTTAATAACAAATTTGCAGAATTATCATGTCATTTGTTTATCTGTTCATACAGTGAGGCTGTAACGACAAGTTAGCTTAGCCTTGATAGCAGTGTCTCAGCAAAAATGTAAAAGGAGGACGTGTACAGAGTGTCTCGTCTCACTCCTCCTTTTGTTTCATTAATGCACTGGTGGACATCAGAGTAATTCTTCAAAAACATCAGGTAATTATTAACTTACCCCAACAGGTCTGCCTCTGCCCCCAACTCCCAACCCTGTGAGGAGGGTCGCATTAGGAAGAGAATCTAGAAGAAAGGACAATGGCATCTACTGCAAGAAGAAAGGATTTCTGCTACTATGTTCACTGCACACGCTCACATCACAATACATATATATTTTTTATATATGTGTACATACACACATATACATCTACATATATGCACACATACATATCTGAATATATATTTTTATATTGCTCATGATCTACCTGCACTCCCCTTGTGATCTACAGGTAGATCCCAGTGTACTGATTGGCCACCAGTCTTACATACTTATACCTTCACTGTTTTGTTTTGCAAACTGAACTGTACAATCAGAGATGATTTTTTGAAAACTATTTGTAAATGACATGTTTCAGTGTTGGGGAGGTTTACCTCGGGTCGACACACCAACCTTAATGGAGAGGGTCATCCTAGAAGAAAACAGAATAAAAGTCAATATTTTTTCTTCTCGAAACTCAAACTAATGTTTTCACCAACTAAAGTTTGTCCTAGAAACTAATCAAACAACAAATGTTATAACTGATGCCAGCAGGTCAATAAAAACTGCCTTTCTACAAAAACAGGTTTATTTATTCATGGACAACTGTACATTTCTTTTCAGTGCTGACAGCATTTGCTACATACTTTGGTGTGATTCCGAGGGAAGGTTGCATTTCTCCCCCTCTGCTGACCTGCTCAGGAGCACAGGGTAAAAACCTCATTATTCACTCGTTTCTCCTGAAATCAATGCTGACACTGAACTCATTTGTATTCCCACTGTAACTTCACAAGCACTTACAGGCACTGAGCATTTTTTTTTCTAGAAAGACAGAGAGCAATCAGGTCAAAGTTCGATCTGCCCTCTACATCACAGTCCACCAAACATATTCCAGGAATAAAGATAAGATACCAGGGCAGAAGGGTTCCAATAGTGCAGATTGTACTGTTTGACCGTAGTCTGGGAAAGATCAGGGGTTCAAGTCAACATCCACACTGTTCAAGTTCACAAGAAGCCCGTTGGCATTCAGTTAGCGGCTGCACTTCTGCCAGCTGAGGTCTGAGGGTTAGGCTAAACATTAAACACCGACACTGATCTCCCATTACCAAACATGCCAAGACACAGGGAACCATGATACACCGGGAAACAGGGCTCATCAATATAAATGTATATATATTTATATCCATCTATTTTTATATTGATAGATATAAATATATATATATATATATATACATACACAAATGTATTCATATCTGCTGTTAGGGGAAATAAAACGTTAGGAATGTTGATTAATCTCAATTAATCACGATTAATCATGATTAAATACAATCACAATTAATAATAATAATCCACAGCTACCCTGTGATTAATCAGATTGAAAATTGTGTGTTGTATGAGGATTTACATCCATCTCCTCCCTGGATCAGTTTCCTGTTCGGTGCCATCGTGGTCCAGACCAGCACAGACTCTGTCTGAGGACTCAGTCCAAATGTTCTGGTTAAGAGCGTCTCATCCCTCGGTCCGTTTGTGAGAGGATCAGACAGATAATGTGCTACAAGAAAATCAAATAAGTAGCAGGTTAAAAAGTTCTACTTCGTCTACTGTACGTATCTGTAACATCATTAGACAGGAGACAGAGCGGGTCAGAAATCGTCACAAGTACACCCAGGAGATGAAAATATATAATCTTATATATAAAATGTTTTATTTATTCCAGTATTTACAATTTTCACAATAAGTTTGAGGAAACTTTTTCAGAAATGAAGCACTGCTTCCGAGGGAATACACCCAAAACTCTGAGTCGAGGAAAAAAGTGAGGAAAAAAAGTGCAACCCACAAAAGAAAGAAAAAAAAAACCCTCTCAAAAACACATGGTCAAAAAAAGCTAATTCCCAGCAAAAGCATCCTTAGACCAACAGATTCCATGATTTCCAACAGTTAAGTTCCACATGTTGTCTTGTTGTAGTCCACGATTGGATGTCAGGGGGAAAAGAAGAGTCTTTTCAGTAGAAACGCTGAGGCAGAGCAGCAGAGAGTCTTCTCCTTAGTAGATGACCTCATAGACGGTGGCCTTCTTATCACCGGACCCTGTCACAATATATTTGTCGTCTGCTGAGATGTCGCAGCTCAGGACAGAGGACGACTCCTTCGACTGAAAACAAAACATATATATATATATAATTACACTTGGATCAAATGTATGACAAATAACTAATTGAAAATTTAAAAAAAAGGGCAACTAAAGCAGTGGATTAAGATAAATTAAGATTAACAAGTCACAAGTCAAAAGAACAGGTATGATGGAAAAAGAAAACAAAAAGCAGCTTCGTTTGTCTTTTGTCTCCATTGACCGGTGAGACGGCAGCAGTGTGGTGTGGAGTTGGAATTGAAACTGTAACCTCTGATTATAATCCTGGTCCTCTAACCGCCATGCCACAGTCTGCCCATACATATACATATATACATATATATGTGTGTGTATATATATATATACATACATACATATATATATATGTATGTATATGTATATATATATATATATGGTCCTGATGACCACTCAAAGATGACCACTCAAAGTGCAGAGGTAGAATTTGAAATCGAACCACAAACCTCCACGTGTAAGAGAACTGCTTGACCTAGTGAGCCACAGTGCCCCCTTTAATAAAGTCAGTAATGTTGCCATAATGACAGAGGATGTGCTATGACCCCAGAGAGCCAACACACTAACCCTAGCAGTGGAAATGTGTGCATTTCCTGCATATTTGTTTTTCAATCACATTTACTTAAATGATTTACTTACTTTTGAAAATATGATGTTTTCTGTAACATTGCCTGTAACCCCGCGTGTGTGTGTGTGTGTTTACCTGGAATATGCTGGCTCCATAAGGAGTCCTCCATGCGTTCAGCAGATTATCCTTCCCTGTGCTCACAAACCATTTACCTGCAGACGGAAACGAGAGGTTTTTTTTTAACAATCATTTGACAATAAATATACAGTAGATTCTCTACAATGACCTCCATCTATTTTCTCATTAACCTACAACCGCAAACATTAGCATAGCCACCAGCTAACACGACCCTTACAAAAAAACTGATAAAAGATGTCATGACATTAATAATCATAAAAAGCCCATAATGAAGATGATCAGATGATCACACATTTACACCCATGATTATTTGAATCACTTCCTCATTAATAACCCAACTGACGGGTTGTCATTTATTTAATTACTCCCAAACACTGTTAGAGTTGACAAGTTCTGCAACAGCAGCCATATCAGAGTGCTGCTGCTGCTGAAGCTGCAGCTGTGGAGGTTTGTGAAAAGAAATACCAGTGAGATTTATTTTATGAAAAGATAATAAGGCCCCCAGTAAACTTCAGTGCTCTGAGACACAGGCCTGAGAGCAGCTGTGCTGCTCAGAAGACGGAACGATCTGAAGTTGTACAACGTTGAACAACAACAGCCTCCCTGTTCTTTCATCAAGATTTAAGTGTAATTCAGGTTTTTAGACTAAACTGGTGTTGTAATGAAATCTCAGAGGACGCTCGTAAGAAGGCTGAAAAAAAATTGGATGTTATTTTATGGCCAATAGACATAGGTCATGTGACTGCTGTTGTCCTACTGATATGGAGATCCAGTGTTGATATTAATGGATTTCAACTACACTATTACTGCTGTGTTACCAAACATTATTAAATGTTGCAACATCTGCTATCTCTAGGAAATGTTTCAAAGTCAACCACTGCAACAGTCACATTCACTGATAACAAACTCAGCCAAGTAAACAAATCCAAGTTTTTCGCTTAAACATGTTGTTAATGAATGAATTGATGAATGATTCAAGTGGAATTTTCCAGAGAAGTTAGTGAACCAAAAGAAAAAGAAAAAAAAAACACGCCTACAAATCTTTGAATTGGCAGCTGGGACCTGTCACATTTACAGGGAATTGTATAAAAACATGGAGTCAGCAGTGGAGGTAAACTGCTGTTGACAGACCATCAACTTCATACTTCTAAATTGTACTTAAACATAAATAGCAGCTGTCAATCCTGATGTATGTTGTCACTATAAGTGAGTGACTTCTGTCTGTGACAAAAAAAAGAACCGTCCATCCTGTCCACTGGACCTAAAGTTCTCTGGGATGGAACAAAAAGCAAATGAGAACAAAAGAATGTTCTATGGTCAGATGAGCTCAGGATTTAGTTTGTTTGGATTCTTTGTAGCAAAAACCCATGGAATCTGAGGAATTCTATTCCCTCCTTGTCTGAAGTTCTATTTTCATGACTATAATTATTGTGAACAAGGCGGTTTGTGTTTGTTCATCAGCAGTCGCTTCACTGTCTACTCTGTTTCTCTGGTGTCTGCTAAACTGGTGAAAGCGTTTGAATTCAGTCTTCTCACCACAGTAGGCGAACTTGAGCGAGAGGACGCAGCTTTCATGCAGGTGCAGCTGGTACTTGTCAGGCTTGGTGTGATGAAGCACCTCCACATTGCTGCTCTCCATGCCAACAGCCAACCATTCTCCAGTGGGACAGTAGCCCAGTGAGAAGATCTGCAACCAGGGAACAGTTGGAGCACAGAGCAGTGTGAGCATCACTTCACAAGTAGGATAAAAGACAGTTTGCAGCCAGGGATGACTGACCATAATATCAACTGTTACCTGGAGAACTGAATGTTCATATATATTTAATATATATTATATATATATATGACTTTGATCTTACCAATAGTTCAACAGGCACCATAATGTACAGTTAAAGTAGACACATGCTCAGGTAACAACACATTAAACAGAAGCCTCCAGGAGCATTCACATATAAAACTTAATTTCCCAGCTTTTAGACAACCTAGGGCAATGTCTAAAACAAAGTTTACTTAACAAGGAAACACCAGAGCAACACTTTGTTTTTAGTGATGAGAACTCTCTACAAGTGCAGTGCTAAAGTTGCTTTTATTTAGACTCAAACATCCAACTTCTTGACATTTGGAAGTTGACCAATGTTCTGTACCTGTGAGGTAAAGTCATGCTGCTGGAGCTGTCGCCCCTCTCTTAAATCCCATGATCGGACGGTGTTGTCCAGTCCTCCGGTCCATAACTTGGTCCCATCATGTGAGATATCAATACAGCTGGCTCCATCTGTGTGGCCCTGGAACTGCCTGAAACAGAACAGAAGTCCAGGAATCAGGACAGGAACAGGTGAGAGAGCCTTTGGAAAATGAGGCAATGACAACTTCTCAGTTCTTTTGAAGTTAACACCCACCTAACCAGGGTTTGGTTATGAAGGTCCCACACAGCGATGTTGCCATCAGAGCAGCAGGAGAAGCAGACTTTAGCATCCGGGCTAATGGCCAGAGCGTAGCAGGCAGGAGCAGAGGAGGTGAGCTCGGCTTTAATGCGGGGCGTCTGGGAGGCCAGGTCCCAGATGGTCAACGTACTGGCCTCTCCACCCACTATTAGGGTGCGTCCATCAGGCAACAGCTTGCATGAGCGGATATAATTGTCTCTGTTCTATAGAAGACAAACAAAAGGCCGTGTCATGGTCTGGAGATCGCAAGGCCATTTACCTGTAATGTACTTTAGTAAATTACTTATAAATAAAAAGTAAATTATTATTATTATTATTATTATTATATATTAAGCTCCTTAAAGTAAGGGTTTTATTACACATTGGTTCCACAAAAAAAAAGCTAGGCCACGTGTTTGTTTTAGTCAAGTTATATCTATTGATCTCAAATTCTGAGGAGTTTTCGTTTTAAGGAGCCAAATGTCATGACCACAGTGAAGATGTGAACGTCAGCTGAGGGGAGGAGCCCAGAGCTGCTGCTGTAGTTGTTGGCCAGGCTCCAGGAGAGCAGGAAGACGGAGATCAATAGGACGGTGGAAGTTCTGGCTGAATCAGAGCAGCACCCTGATGGCTTTATGCTCTGGACACACCTCAGGGCTGTTTGAGGCCATATGAGATGGGCATCACAAAGCAGCGGTATCAAAATGAGATATGGAGACAGTTGGACGGAAGTAATGAGCTGGGTAATGGCAGACAGGGTTGGCCAATCAGAGAATCATTACTCAGCAGGCTTTTCCCCTCACTAAGGACTATTTCAGTGCCGCACTCAGACACTTTGCTGAATTGGAAATATTTTTTATCAGTCAGACCTTCAGAAAAATCTAGACCTGAACTAAATTTTGTGAAACGCAGTTAGGTAGAAGGCAACTGGACTGTCTTGGTTTCTATAAGACATTTCACTTCTTCATTCAAGAAGCTTCTTCAGGTCTAACTGACTGCTGAAATAATTCTGGGATTTTGCCCTCAGAGTGGCTGAATACCTGAAAAGAGAGTCATCATAACAAGACAAAGGAGGTGACTGCGCCCTGACCTAATGGCATGATGCTGTGATCACCTGGGTCAAGGTGTGAAAGGGGGGCTGAGTCCCATGGGAGTATGGGAGGCTAAAAGATGGTGTCTTTCAAACTACGTTTTCTCTAACAAGAATATGTTCATTTCCATCATTTGACCATGAGATGTGGATGAACAGCTGAGTCCTGACCTGAAGAGTTGACTGTTGGTTTCTCTGATGTCAGACAATATACACAATATTGCTCTGTTTGTGCTCTGATATTTTCTCCATTAGGCTGAACTGTTTTTTGTCACAGGGTGTTGCTGGGTTTGAAGTAGACTGGGTTTTGGAGTTTGTCTAATTTAAGATTGAAAAGTTCTGTTAGGCAACTGGACGTCCAGTTGGTCATGAGACTCAGAGATACAGGTCAGTGCGAGTCGGTTCCCGATGTTTACAGCAGAGCCCAGGGCAATGTGTCTTTGCCAACATGAACAAGAAGTAAAACATCTTCTAGAAACCAAGACAGTTGCCTTCTTCCTACATTAACTGCTTTGGAGTAAATGGCCTGGATAACTGAGAGCCTACATAAAGACATTTTAGGCATATTTTCATTTCTTTTCTTCTAATCTGTGACATTAAATAATATGTATTTACCAGGCAGTCAAGCTGAGACACTGGGCTCTTGCTTCCTGGTTGGCTGATGTCCCAGATCTTGACACAGCCCTTGCCACCAGTGTAGACATGACGTGTTGGGTTGCTGATGGTGACAGCGCACACCACCTCTCCATGGCTGAGAGTGTTGATCTGACGAGCATGGCGTGGGATGCCTGGGCCTACCAAGGCATCTGGGGGAAAGGGCACAGGCTGCATCTGCCCATCAGCACTGACATGAAAAGAATAGGCTCTGCAAAGACAGGAGAAAGGGTGGTCAATTTCAGCTTAGTTAACCTCTAAAATGACCTTGCTTGCAAGAAATGTTTGCTACTGTAGGAGAATAACAGAAAAACTTACGGTTTTCCTCCAGAAATTGAAGTTAAACTCGTCGGCAGCCCTGGAGCTCTCATATGAGGATGGTCAAATCCTGCCTACACAAGCAAAAAAAAAACAAAGACTTTAATCAATAAACTTTATAAATAAGGAGGGAGAGAGAATAAACATAATAGTTTGGCAGAGTTTCTACACGAGACGCCCTTTCTGATGCAACCCAACCTGGGATTGGGGACTGGAATCCTACCACTGTGCTAAACTAGCCCAAATAGATTACATCAAATTGTCAACTTTGCTCCACATGAGCACTATGGAAAAACATAATATTTGACAAATGCATACAAAGTTTCACTAATCACAAACACACTCTGTACAAGACTCCAAGAAAAAAGGCTTTGGAGGCAGGTTTTTCAGCATTAGGAATGCTCAACAGACATCAAAAGTAGAAAAGCAGGACTGTCTCTGTACAGTCATCATGAACACACACACACACACACAACTTGGAACCAGACAAACTTTTTCAAAGACAATCAGCAAATAGCTTGAGTTAAATAAAAAGTCTAATATCAAACACAGAGTCACAAACTTCATACAGACATAAAAAATAATTACAATTGGTGAGCGTCCGTAGGCGGCAGCAGCTGCAGCACTCATCTGAGGTGAGATGAGACCAGGATAAACTCCGGGACTGGTCAAAGATCCATTCATCTCATGAGGACCCATCATGGCGAATGGAGTGGCATAGGAACCAGCAATGGACAGGGGTGTACGCAGGGCAGGAGCAGCTGCAGAATCACATTTAAGAGTTTGGCTGAGATAATTATATGTTAGTTGTAAATATTAAATGATTGTTGATGACTATGGTCAGCCTTTTACTTTGTTACATCTATAAATTAAAAGTACCTCACAGAAATCATCAGGTGTACCGTGGGAAATCATCCAATTTCACTTAATCCATCTTACCACTACTATTTAATTAGTGCAAATAATTTGTCTTTGTTCGTCTAGGTGAGAGTGGGAGACCAATTAAGTACTCTCCCATTAGGTGGCAGCAGATAGCAATTAAAACAACAAAAACACTGTTAAAAAGGATCTGTGTTTCTTCAATCCCTGTGAGTATAGCAGCATGTGTTTATCTAAACAGGCCCATGTTTCACAGAGTAAGTAAATTGTGAGATAGATATCCTGATCTTTGTGTCATTTTGTATTGCTGTATTATTTCCATTAAAACACTAAATTTCACCTGTCAATGAAACACCAAAGAATGAAAAACAAAAATGACTATGATTACTTTTTTCATTGTTTTGTTTAGCCTGCCAGGGGGAGTAGCAAATACTGTATACAAAGATGAAAAGTCAATGTTTTGTTAATTACCAGTCTCTGGAAATCCTAATCTTACTTATTATACCCAGAAAGCACCAGACCTAAACAAATAATAATATTCGTTGTTAATGTACCTAAAGCTTCCATGCCAGGTGGTTTACCCATAGGGAGGGGTCGCAGCCCTGGAGTGGTGCTGGTTCCAGGTGTTGGCACTTCATTCCTTGGGGTTGGTGTGTTAGATTTCAGGCTCGGTGTAGACGACTTGTCATTCTGTAACACAAATGCTCTTTGATTAATGTGTGACCACCTATTTTTACCTTACTTAAAAATGAAACACCATTCATGTTAAAATAGAAGAAGAAAAAATCCACTAGCAGAAAAAATGCATGAGCAGGCTGAAGACTAACCTAGAACTGACATTTAATTAGAGCCAAATGTCAATGAAGGGGTCATCTACCTTTAGCTTCAAAGTCAAGCTTGTTAAGAGGGTCTACACCACCAAGGTTAGGTCCAAACACTCTTTTTCAGAACAATCTATTTTATTCCTATGCAGAACAAGATCAAGCTTTAGGTTGGTGACACATTAATGAAGGGTGAGTCAGGCCAGGTGCCAGGGGAAGTATGATGTGTACAATAAATCTATTCTTATCCCTGGTGGAAATATAATGTAAAACGCCATGTAAAAGACTATAACCAAGCTTGTTAGTGAGAGGTAAAGCTGTAGAGAAAAGGGTTGATCGTAGAGCAGATGATGAGTCACAGTCTGTGGAGGTGACAGCTCTTCCCCTGCTAATCTGTCCTGGGGTTATTTACGGCCTCTGCCCGAGGCAGAAGAAATGACCATTTATTGGGTAAACCATAAAGGTGATTGAGAGAACTGTGCCTGAGGGTTTGATTTCCTCAGAGTGCATCCACCTCCTGCCTCCTTAAAGCCCCTCGTAGCAGCCCACTACTAAGCCACTGTTCATAGGCCCTTCACACAGGCACCTACTTCAGTTGACAACTGCCCTTTAGTCTGTCACTTCCCCCATCAGCCCCTCCACTCTAACCACCTTGTTTCATCATCTCTAGACTTTCAGTGCGTCCCTCACACTCACATGGGCGTGGTCCTTTGCTTTGGAGGACGGCGTGCTGCCTGAGGAGGCAACAGAGGCGGGGCTGTTGGGGGCGGCATCCTTCTTTAGGACTCGTGATTTATCGAGGCCATTTTCCGGAGGAGAGTGAGCTGGGCTGCCTCGTGGGGTGGCTGGATCCTACACAGTTAAAGGAAACACACACAGAGCAGGAGTGAACAAACAGAGCAGAGGAAAGCCACTGGCATGTACATGCAGGTCAAACAAACTTGGGCCTCGTGTGCAAACACAGTTAAATACACTCAAGTCTGCTTACACTATTACACACACACGCACACAGACAGGCACGCACACACACACACACACAGACTCTCTTATGAAATTCAACCAAAAGTGACAGACTTTTTGTTGGTAGTTCAGTGGAACACACTGAGGTTACCACAGAGAGATCACAAAGACTTCTTAATTCAGTGTTAACCCTGGAATGTGACTGAACCACTCTGTTCATGTGCCGTCATACCTCGTTGGAAACATCCACCACCAGGTCATCGCTTTTGTCGCCATCACTGTCCTAAAATGGAGGAAGAATGGTTGAACATTATGCTCTTTATACAGTCATACAATAGAAAGAATGAATGACACAATGCACTGTTTTGACAACAGGAGGTAAATGAAATCTGATTCAACCATGTGCCATGATGCAATAAATGACTATGCTTTTTTTTTTTTTTTTTT
>NC_024311.1:12357109-12396801 GCF_000523025.1 Cynoglossus semilaevis | reverse complement strand
AACTATTTTATGGAAACACTTGTCACACAGACCATAACACTTACGTATCTGCTCATGTTGTCCTTGTCGTCCACTTTACGTTTCTTTGAGTCCAGGCTGTAATCTGAAGAGCTGCGGTGTTTCTCACTTGCTGCTCTCAGGCTGTCTGAAGGCGACACTGAGTTATTCTGCCAACAACAAAGTTGTGCATGAAGAATCAGTCAGAGTTGGCAGTAATAAAAGTTACTGTGAAAGAATAAAAACCAAAAAAAAAAAAAAGGGAAAGGAACCGGCTAAGTAATGAGAACACAGCAGTTATCCTGACCAGTTGTAGCACTCCACTGGCTGCCACTCTCTTACAAACCAGCTAAAGAAGTTTTGTAGTCTGGCCATTGGTGTTGGTGGGGTGGCCCTGCCAAACAGTCCCACAAGTAGGGGGGAGGTGACTCAGAGCTGAGGTAAGCAAACTCAGAGACCAGCTCTCACTTTCAGGCAGCTCAACAAATCCCTTCTTCATCAGAGAAATGTGGTGAAAGAAGGAGAAACAAGATGTCTGACATTTTGGCTGCAGATGATGGAAAGAGCAAGACATCTAACTAGGGAGGGTAACAGCTAGGGAAGTGAGCTAGAGGACGGCAGTCAAAAAGACCTCCTGAGCTGAAGAGGGTGGAGAGTGACAATTAAAAAACACTGTGGTTGGCCACTTAATGGAGCACACCCTCTCTGGAACTTATTCCCTTCTTGGCCACATCTTAAGAGAAAGTCAGACATTTCCTGAGGGTTCTAACCGAGCAGGCAGGCAGCAGCTTTGCCCTTTCCACATCCTTGCATATTCTGTCAAAATATTATAATTTCTTCTGTTACTCTTGTAAAAAAATGCCATGGACCACATGTTTTCCTCTGGCTACATGTGGGGATGTGCCCAGACACCACTGTAGCTCATCTTTATATAGTATGGGCCTTCAAAAGGAGTGCCTTCACTCAACGAGTCTGCACTTGGCTCCAACGTTAGTATCAGATGACCTGAGACAACGGTACAGGAAGGCTCTGCGTGTGAGCGTGCACTGGAAAGGGGAGATTAGGTAAGGTAGACTTGGCAGCCACTGGTCAACACGAGATGAGAGTTTGGGTTCCTTTAGACATGAGTAGGCTCATTCAGGACGGGCAGTCAATGGGAACTCAATCTGGACGAGCAGATTCAACAGAGCATTACACTTCAACTCACAGAGAGCTTAAGCCAGTCCAATAAACAAGGACTTTAACATGAAAAGGAAGAAAGACAGAGGACAGGAGTGAGATACAGAGGAAGGCTAAAGGTATGGGCTCAGAGAAAGGAGATAAAAAAGGGAGTTGGGTCACAGTCATGCAACTCTCCCAAAGAAATTAGCGGGGGGGAAAAAAACATTCAAAGTCATTTTTAATTGTGCTGAAATTTAACCAGTGAGTGGAATCATTTTCCACTACAATTATATGGCCCTGGGTTATTGGGCCAGACTGCATGGATTGATTTCAGTCTGCTTGTACTGTACACCATGAAGTACAAAAATGTGAATGTGGTCAGACAAAAAAACAACAACAAAAAATCAAGCCATGATTTAACTATATAATCAGCCTGAAGTTATCCTAGACACATATGACTCGGACAGTTGACCTACCGTGCTTGACTCGCGTTCTTTCAGTGCAATGGACGGTGGTGAGTGAAAAGATGAGGGGCCAGGAGAGAAAAGAGAAAAGACAAATTTATATCCACACTTCAACTGTGAGACACAATTAATGCTGACAACAAAAACACACGTAGAAAGTTTTTCTTGCAGTTGATTTGCTGAAATAAATTAGTAATCACTTTCCTCTGATGCAGACAAAGACACAAATATATTCAGTGAGTAACAGTAAATTGCAGAGCAAAAAGTAATAATTATGACAGTGCTCAGATGTCTTAGTGTCTTATAAGTTTCACAATTTAATAATTATGACGGTGCTCAGATGTCTTAGTGTCTTATAAGTCTGCCCTGAGGGACTGATTAGCTTTTGTACTAACAACAAGCAACAGATAAGGCTCAGGTCATGAGTCCGCTCAAAGCAAAAGAAGTTTAGTTGGAGGGTGCAGCAACAGCAGAATTAACAGTGAGTTAAAAACACTGCAGTGGGAAAGTTTTGTCTTTCAGGTTCTGTTAAATCCTTGAAGCAGACACAGCTCACTTAAAGTTAATTTAGATTTTTGTCTGACCCTAAAATTTGTCAATATCACAGTAAAATCCTTTGCCTAAAACACAGTTGATTACAACTTTAATCCTTGAATTTGATCTGTTGTCTCTTTGTGTGGTGTTTGAAAAGTGCCAGAGTTGTACAACCTTGTTTCTAATTGAGAAGTTAATATTATTTAAAAGGTATTATTAAATATTATCTAAAAATTTCCCTTATTGTAATTTAAAGTGTGAGTTTTTGCATCCCACACAGGCTATCATAGGAGGCCCCCTTTGGGATATGTTGTTCCTCAGGGGCTCGAACCCAGGACCCTTTGCATGTAAGGCAGATGAGAAAAGCAGGCATGCTAACCACCAAACTATGGAACCACGAAAAACAAGTGTACACATTAAACAAAAATGTTCTGCAACAGTTGAATCTACTTCTGACAATCTGTTTTTCCATGTAACAATCAGTCATCAACCGTTAAAAGCTGCAGAAGTTTTTCATTGCTGGCTCCTCACCTCTATGTTCCAGGTCGTGGTGGTTCTTCTCATCCTTTACAGGCAGGTGGGCCTGACTCCCAAGAGCACCAAGAGCAAGCAGGCCAGAACCAGCACCTGTTACAGGGGGGATACCAGGTGGCTGAAGACTTGAGGGGTGTGGGGGCAGCTGGACGGGGGGTCCGTGGGCTGCGTGTGAGAGATGCTGAGCCTGGAGCTGCTGCTGCTGTAGACAAACACAAATAGACAAAAACATGGCAGAGGACAAATGGGTCGGCTGGGTAGTGAATTCATGAATGACCACACTCTACTTGTGCATTACAGCTGGCATCGACTGTGTTCAGTTCAAGGCCAAACCATTAATTCATAATAGCAGAATGATAGTGACTGCCAACATGCTGATCCAGCTCATTCACTGAGAGAAGGGAAGGATATGTTTATAGCTCTGGGTGACTAATGTGTTTATCTTCTTAAAAGGCCCTTTTCCAAAAAGGTTAAAGGCTAACAAAAAGTAAATACACGCACACACACACACTGCCAGTCTTCAAATGCACTCGGAATTCCCATCATTTTGACTTTTACAGTGACAGTTTGTCCTTTTCATTTTACATATGGTTTTCAGGGTTTAATTGTTTTCTGTACAGTCTCCTCGATTGACAGAAAAGTGTCGATTAGTGCAATATGTTATCATCTTTTTTCCTCTTCTTATTTTATAGCATAAATATTTTGACCGTGTGATATTTTCATTCTTGCCCTGACTGTCTTAGGTAGTGGTAGCAAATAAAAATATACAATTAAAGAAATGCTCTAACAAACCACGTAAGTAATTCACAGTGTACATAGAAACACATGCACAAATGCACACACATCTCCTGAGAGGCCATGAATATCTGTGAGAGGCAACTAGAGAGGAGTGAGTAGATGGACAGCAGTTAAATAGCCACTCAGGCAAGAGGGAAGCAAGTGCTTTAAAACAAGGTTAAATAACACTTAGCACATCCATCAACTGCCTCTCAGCAAAAAAAGATTGCTATTCTGCCCGCTAGATAGAACTTCAATAGCCATACATTTATTCTACACAATGAAAAATATAGACAGGGTTATTTCCAGCAGCTTAGCACATCTGAAAGTGTATCGACTAGTTGGCCATTATTCAAGCAGCTCATTACATGTGGTAGGACCCAGATTTGTAGGATGGATATAAGCAACTAAGGCCAGTATTGTTAATCAATATTGCAGTAGCAGGCTTAGCAGCCCTATTTGTGGTGGAAATAAAACAGAAAGGATTTGAAAAAGAAGCAGAAAAAGGGACAGTCTGAACAAGACGAGGAGAGAGAGGCAGAGTCAGAGAATAACAAGAGAATGAAAGAGAGTGTGAGTGAGGGATTGAGGCAGGGACGTCCCTATTGAGTGTGCCTAATGAGGAAAAGCGTGCAGGGATCATTATCAAGAAGCCTCATTAGTAAGCCAGGGCTGAGATGAGGAGCAGAGAGGGACGCGGAGAGCGAGCGGGGGGTGCAGGGAAGGGAAAATTTTCTGAAAATAAATTGCTTCCAATTCAATATTCATGGTTAAAGAGCTGGCTTCCTTTCACACTTATCTTTTTTCATTATGTGTAAATGCTGCTGCAGCTCCGGCAACTTCCACAGGAAACAGGCAATTAAAGTTAACTAGGCAGGGCTGGCTCCCTGCAGAACCATACTGTCAGGTGGAACAAGCGTCAACAGCTGCAGCACAATCCAACTGGCAGACTGCTTTAATAAGTCTGGAAATGACTGTTATATTACCTGTCTATGTTATGGACTACAACAGATTGTCTGTAGGGGTCGCAACAAAAATAGACAATGTCTTCAGCTGAAATATTAGGGCTGAGTAACAACTGATAATTAGTTTATATCATGGTGGATAAACAGCTGGAAAAGTTGACACAGACTCGAAGACAATGAAACATTGTTTTTGGTAACTGATTATGTTACATATGCTGGGCCGTTTATAAACCCTGACCTGATCCACTGAACAGCATCATAGCAGTGCCAACAAAGGCGTGTGACTGGTGTGTATATGAAGGACAGTTTTTAAACTAATTTATATTTGACACAAATCTTACTAAACTAAAACTGTAGGGTGCCAATTCTTTCACATCTCTTCACGTTATACTTGTTATTACTATTGTTTTTTATTGTATTTGAATACACCATTTTTCCTGGTATGGAATTTGCATGAGGAATATTTGTCATATTAGCTGTCAGATAAAGAAAATGCAGTTAAACCTGTGAGAACCAAGCACACGGAAGCACAGGAAGGAGCCAAAGAACGTCACTCACACTAAGGTCATGCTCTACCTCCAGGGTGATTAACCCCCTTTCACAACGACACATGGTAAACTACCAGCACGTAACTCAAACCAGACTGTTTCTATATGCTTGAAAAGGTTACTGAACACTGACCATGAAGACAGGATGGACAGAATGAGCTGTCGGGAGCTGCTGCTGGGTCAGAGGAGAGAGAAGAGATTCAGGCAGAAATGACAGAACCAGCAAGTAACCAGGTCATTGACAGTCCTGTTGGTTATTAACTTGTATTTATATCTAAGAAAATGTAAAGATAAATTAGGGGATGAACATGAATACTGATTAGCTAAAAGATTTGTTTTTAGTTTTTTATAAAATAACCCAAATAACACAAATTATTAACACTGAGAGGTGACAAAAGGAATTTCCTGAAAATGACTCATAATAAAAATATTTGCACTTTCTGAAACAGGTACAGGGCTGAAAACAGTTTCTGACCATGGGTTGGCATCCTCAGACACACCCTTATGTTAGTACGTACTGTATATAGGTCAAAAGACTTCAAAAGAGGCCCACACTCAAATGGGATGGAAATTTGACATGTAAATACTTTCCACACACAAGTTTCTGTAAGCAAATTAAGTCAAATGATGTCAAATATAAAATGCCCAGATTAGATTCATGAAAGAGCTGAGTGATAAGAAGAACATCACCTGTAACTGCTCACCAGGTTCTAGGAACAAGGCAGCTTAATATGGAATAATGGAAAGGACAGTTCCGCTCTGAGTCATCTGTCCAGTGTCAGCTTAGTTTGTTAACCAGGTAATCTGATTTTTATAATGGCTAAACATTAGTACTATCTGATGAAAAATAGTAAGACATTTTCTATCACAATGTCAAGATGCTGACCTGACATGCCACCTAATTCACTACATTATAAATATTTAACATCCAATAATGACATTGTAGATATCCCTCAATTATTCTCTATCAAAGCAACAACTATGTCAAACAGAAATCATTTGGTTTTAAGAAGTCACTATATGAACAGCCGTACGCCCCACAGTCAGTCACCTAAAGCAAAGAAGTACAGTAGTAAAGTCTGTTTTAGGTGACTGGGAATTTACTGGGAATAGTTGAGGTAGTGCTACAATTTCTCTCTCTCAAATTCCAACATGTATTGGTGTGGTTTGACAAATTGGATCTCAATCGCTCTCAAAAAAGTTCTAATATTGAAATAATAATAATTGGTAACATTGACATGTATGATAATGTATGAAGACTGTATCTGTCTGTCTCCCAGTTTCTGACATAGTTGCTGTGAAACTCCAAGAATGTTTAGAGACTGTGATGAGAAAGCTCTGTGGGGAAGTAGAAACCAGCAAGTCCTCAACACAATAATTAATCCCAGCGGTTCTTTGTGACTTGTGGTTTGTATGGCCCTGTTAGTCCATAATGACTCCTGTTATGGACAGCCTGAATGAGCCAGTTTAAAAGTAAAGTTAAAAAAGAAAGCGGAAATAGGAAGTAATTACCTTGAAAACCAGGGGGCACTAGGCTCATTTACCTTAATGGAATCCTGATATTGACCTTTCATTGAAGTTGACCCCTTACCCCACAAGCTCCCAACTAACCAAGCTCTGATACACAGGGCTAATAACAAGGGTTATTGTTATGGGTCCAAACTGGCAATTAAAAAGATTGTTTTTTTTTAATGAAAGTAGGTGTAAAATTACAAAAATGTGGCCAGAGTGCAAGTGTGTCAAATTTAGTTTAAGTTAAAACTTTATCTGAGGTGAGTGGAAAGTATCTCAAATTTAGCAGGGATGTAAACAAACAAAACATGTCAGAAGGCCAACTGAGCTCTACAATGAAACAATGAAGATGGCTTATTCAAAACAGAAAAATACTGCATCTTACATCAATGTCATGGTTAAACAACTTGTACTTTCACAACAAGCAAAAACGTGATTGAGCTGTACAAAACTCCTCTGAATTTGTGAAGTTACAAGGGTTTGGACCAGATTCCCTGCTATAGAGAGTCACAGAGGCAAGAATGTGCAACAAAACTTAGAAGTGCCCACAAAAATACCACTTGTCCATTTGACACTGAGGTAGAAACAAAATAATGTATCATCCTGTATGCAGATAATACTCTACTAGTATCAACACAACCAAAGTCCACTGCAACTTTAAAAAGGAAAACATACCTGGTTTGACATACTCTTTCAAATACAATAAATCAATCACATTTATAGCATGGGTTCAGGGATTATATAGTTAGAAAGCTAGCTCAAGCCTTAAGCCTCTGACTCCTGCTGCTGTTGGGTCAGAGGTAGAAACTGTTGGCTGGAACCTTTTATCTAATTAGAGTGAAGCCACAGTGAAATCTGAGAAGGACCTGATCTAATCTGATCTATGCCTGGACAGTGTAACTCTTTATCAGATGTTCTCTGAATCTGTCTGTTAGCAGCAAATCTGGTCTTATAGCTCACATTTAATATCCAACAGCCTGGGAAATTAGAGCACTGTACACATTGAAATAAACACATTACAACTCAAATAAGCAATACAGCACTAGAAACTGGGGCAAATCTGCATTAGTAAAAAAGACATGGCTTTGCTAGTTTATGTTCAGTCCAATGGTTCACTTGCCACAGAAGAACAAAATGGAAGCAGGCTTCAATGCGATGGGTTTTTTTTATTTCTCCCCTGAACTTATTGCCCTTTCACATGTTGTCCATGATAGGATGAACTTTAGTTGAAGCCCATGTTAAAAGTAATGTGGCATGCTAGAAAAGGCTAGCTGTCAATTTTCCTCTTTACTTACGGATTTGCCCCTAGCTTCAAATCAAGTAAAGTAAGAAAAGGGGGTATACACACAGTGAGAGGCAGATTGGGAAGTCCACGTACCCCGATGATAGCATTCAGCTCAGTCATTGTCACTTGCTTGGCCCTCTCAACAGCCTGAGCCACCTGCTGTTGATGCTGCAATACACAAGAGCACAGATATTTTTAATAAGAATTCAAATAAGACTTAAGTACATACAGTATATTTATACATACTATATTAAACCTTGTTGTCAGGGCCAAGATTGTTAATTAGAGTTCCTTGAAAATTAAGCCATGTTTATTGTACTGTCTGAAGAAGCATGTGGTTTCAAATCAATAATTATCATTCTTTACTCGTTCCCTTATTAGACAGATTGTTAAATAAGGTGGAGAATGAGCAGCAGCAGCATGTTTCAGTAATTGGGAGTGATTAAAACTAATTATCATGTTTACTCAGTGAGGCTGCGTTGCCACTCGATTCAAGCCTCATGATTAATACAAGTGTACAAAAAACACAACACGCCACTAATTTTTCATCCTGGTTGTGAAGGGTTTAACTTATACTGACAAACTCTCAGTACTCAGAACTCCAGTAAACTGGGTTGAGACTCACCTCTTGTGACAAGAACGGCATAATCTGTGCCAAAATTGCATTGAGACGTTTGGCAATCTCAGTCTGTAGAAGAAGACAGAACCACATTAGAATGAAAGTCTTTTAGTGAAGTCAAAGCCACAGACAACACTACAGTGTAATGGACCATTTAATAACGACAACACTGAAGGTGTACTGGGTGTGTATTTGTATGTCATGTTGTATTCAGCATTTTTCTGCATATGTGCACATGCATTCACTATTACACAGCAGCCTTAGAACAATTCTAATTGACCCAACCTCTTGTCTCCTATTAGGCAATATTTCATTAGGAAGCTGAAATATGCTAATACCATTTGTCTAGTGGGCCATACTAATGAGGTCATACTTCATAATTACAGTCCAGAGAGAGTAGTGTCAAGAATGCTGAGGCAGACGGGTCAACTCTCTTGGCCTAGCTATCAGAGGCATCTTTGCTATCGACCGTGCAATTTTAGCCAGGAACGAAAGACGATACTTCAGGGTACAACAAAACATAGAGCACTTTACAGTGCTCAGTTCGGTAAAAGGGAAGCACTGCACCTCCATCGGACTTAAATGTCTCTAGACATTTTTCTCTTTTTTTAGAATCTGCTTTACTACAGCATAAAAAGCAGGAGAATAAAGCAGGGTTTGTAGAGACCACGAACAGTGAAGAGAAGCCCTGTGATTTGACACTAAGTTAATGTGGTTTGACTGAACAGAGAGAGGTGAACTAATTGATTCTGAGAGATTAAGCGGGGGGGGGGAGCAGGTGCGTGTGGGTGAGGAGGTTCTTTTTGCCTTTTTAAAGGAAGCTGCATTCCAATCATTTCCCTCTTTAACCTTGTTTGATGGTAGAAGGAAAAGAGGGCAAAGACAGGCACAGGTTGGGGGAGGAGCCTTTTGTACAACCTTTGTCACTCTGACATTTGAGAAGCGATGAGACAGAAACAGCTTGGAAGAAAAGAAGGGTGGACAGAACTTCACTGCTCAAGAATTATCTCACATCCCCCTCTTTGACCTTAGATACCCTGCTTTCTTTCTCTCTTTCCTCTGGTTACAGCTTCCGCACACTCCCCCATACTGATCTCCATTGCTCTCAGCTGTGCCCGCCCCCTTCCTCTTTCTCCTTTCCCATCTTCCTCCTCTTCTGTTGCTGGGGCAACACTGCCCAGCACGGCTGATCGTTATGTAAATTGGGTTGGGGCCCTGACCAGAACCGCCTGTAAAATCATATAAGGAGCAGCACAGAGACAGGTCATTAAATTGAATTTTCGGCCTGTTGATCTGATTGGCATGGGAAATTAATGAGGGATAACTGGGAGAAGGGATGAGGCTGCACAGTAAATGGGCTGGGAGCGGGTTATTGGAGAGAGAGAGAGAGAGAGAGAGAGGATGATGAACAGAGAAAGGGGAAGCTCTACAGAGACTCATAAAGCATCATCATTAGCCTGGGCTGCGTACAATGCCACACAGAGGGATGAGGCTGTTTCACTATTACACCACTTCTCTGGAAATGGCTGCAAAGGGAACAACATGAGGTGCAGTAGAGAACAGAAGCAGAGTATGCTGTTGCATTAGAGAGGCAACATTACAAACCCTCACCACAAACCGATTTATAAACAGACCGTACATGGTTTGACGTAAACACTTAGGGGAGTACCAAATGTCTTTTCACTTCTAAAATTATACTGTAAACTAATGATACTAAACAGGTTTTTCTCTGTGACATTTGAGGACGTCTGATTAATTGGTCATTTTCTAGTTTTAGGTTGAGGAACCATAGAGTCAGACAGCTTTTACATTTTGATTGCCACATTTATTGGTGAAAAACATACCATGTTACATTCAATGCCCTGCAGCATTCAGCAACTGCAGCAATTTTACTTTTCAGGCAAAATTTTCCACAGTGCTCAGGAGCAGAGACTGACACTAGAGAAAGTTTATTGACACTTGAAATCTCTGAAAACAGAGACCCTTTGAGGCAGCACTTTTCACTGCAGCTCCACAATTACAGGTACTCAGAGTTGTCTAGCAGCACTGCAGCTTGGAGAGGCCATTTCTCTATTGCATCCGTCTGATGCACTGAAAGCCATTTGGCTGCTTTTCTCTGCAGGCATTAGCCCCCAAGTGGGGAGCAGAGTCTCTGACGAGAATTCAATTGGTGAGGAAAACAAGTGGCCTATGATGGGAGAGGGCCAGAGATGGCTGTGTGTGAATTATCTTCTAGACCAAAGCAGAAGGTGAAAGTGGCACTTAACGGTACCTGGCTCATTACAAATGCATTAGGAATATTTTTGCACGCAGGTGTCATTTACTTTAACCACTGAAATTAAGTCACGTATTTCACTTCAGGGTGGATATACATGGGCTGTTTTCAAACCGATTACTTTAAAATTTCAGGATTTTAGTTCCTAAATTATGCAATAAGTATGTACTGATATATACTGCTATATCTAAGCAACACCCCGCACCTCCCCGTGCCACCCCCACCCACACACACGTCAATTATGACTGCTTTAGATAGCACCCCCACACACACTAATATCCTGATACTTATTGTGTAACTCTGCTCCAGGTGCAATTCAAGACTGGCTATCACAATAAAGCATGTCTCACATCCTACACTAACCCCGTCAACCTCCCTAGAGAGACTGTGTATGTGTTCTCAGAGTCAGTTTGTTTTGGCTTAGAAAGAGGTCGGCCATCATCACCTTGGCAAACAATTCCAGGAATCCTGTATAAATTATTCATTTGCACAAGATCTCTTTCACTCTCCCTCTGCTCTTCCTTTCATCATCTTCCTCTATCCAGGAAACGGACATGACGCTCTGATAAAGCACTTTCCCTGCTGTCATCATTTGTTGAAGAGGTGAGAACATGTAAGGTTAAAAATGGCCACCGCTAAAACATCTAGGTAAAGTACATGGCAGGGTAGATAATGTAATGTGGGACTAACAGTTTGAATACACCATCTTTTTTATTCCTTGCATTCATTTTTTTCTCTAGGTTCATTTAAGAGCTAAGACCAAAATATGGGCAAACGTACCAGAGATACCAACGCAATGCAACAGAGAACAGTGAGGTGGTGAAAAACAAAGGAACACCCACCACACCCACACCACAGTGTCAGCAGGGCACGTTGCTGAGGCAGCCTAATGAGCTGCGCTAATTAAAATCACTTATTGACAGCAACCAAGGGTGATTACCCCCACCCTGTAGTCGCTGCCATAATAAGAGACACTGTCAGAACAAATTACCCCCTAGCAGCCGAACAATCCCTTAGCTAGCAACCATTCAAAACAGCAGGAAGCAGCATCTGTTGGAAGTTGAATTACTGTGTTTGTGTAAAGAGACTCCCAGTGTTACCATGTGTACACCAGGAATACTTATAAGTACATGTATGTATGAAGCCGTCCCTTTTCCCCTGATTTTCCATCATCCAGCTATACATCATAAATCAACCAAATAATTTAATTATAATTTTAAGAATTTGTCTATCCATTACCACAGAGTTTCCTCCAATAAGAGCCAGTGAGATTATTCTGATCTGAAACCTGTTTATGTGTTGTTGTGTATGGGCTTCACTCCCATTGTTGTCATTAACCTTCTGGATCACAGAGCCATGAAGCCTCTCTGTCTCTCTACCACCCTCCAGACAAGACCTCCACCCTCCTAAATCATATCAAATGACCAATAACACATGGGCCATCAAACTCACCACTTTGGTGAGGTAACCGAAGGGAATATTAATGAAAAGACATTAGGGCACATAGAGGAGGTGGGAAAGGAGAAATAAGGGTTCAGAGATGTCTATGTGCAATGAACACAGAAACACACAAAAGATGGAATGATAAAGTACCAGAAGATTATTGGAAAAACATGTCATCCAACAACCTAAAAAGATGGTGTTGACATGGAATCCTGGGCTGCACTTAGTGCTGTGTCTGCACCTGAGTATTTGCAAAGATCACTTTTTCAAATATTTTAGTTATCACAAACAGTTTTCACAAACATTTCCATCCAGATAAGCACTATCATTTGTTTTGACAAGCTGAGCTGTAATTGTTTGTTTTAGTGCCTTTGCATGTAGACACAAGGTCTTAACAATTAGCGTCCCATTTGTTTGACACAAGAAATAGACAAATTTCTCATTATCACATAATTTTTTGGGACTTTTGCACAAAACAGCCACAAAAGTAACTAAATGCGTATAAATGTCCATTATTGAGTAGTACAGAATATCAAAAATTAGCACCACTATTAAAAAAAACTGCTGGGACTGAGCCTGCTGTAGAAACTGATTTGTAGGTTGACTAACTCCGTTCATAACTAATGACACACCCTCATGATTTACTTGGAGAAAAATAATTTGCCATCAGCAAACTCTTAATGTCAATCAAAGAAAGTGATCAGCAATGAATGTAGCACAATCCTGACATACTGGTTTAGCTACGACTACAACAACCAACCAGTCAAAAACCCATGTTACCAGTGAACACTGATTCGATTTTCTTCCAAATAATTTGAAACAGAAATGATTGTCCCTATTTAAACAAAGGCACCAATACACAGCACTCTACTATTACTACTCAATAAGCTTAGTTGTGCCAGTCGGATGGTGAGATGCCATAGAGGCAAAGCTTGTCACTTGAAAGGTTCAATGAGCATAGTTAAACTTTAGCTACAGCCCGAGAACAACAACAGTCCACTGATGTCCTGTGTCATAAAAAGTAATGTGTGGCAGCATAACCACAAATAAAATGGATATATACTTCAAAAACTCATCAGACATGTGCTCCGACAAAGAACTCACGGGGGACCTAAAGATTCCCACAGCTTCTGAACATGATAAACGCAGAAACCATCAACATTAAACTGGTTGGCTGTTGCTCCTTGGGTGGTTAAAAGGTATTTTTGCCCTTGGTATTTGCATGGATTTGGTTACTGCAGGGTGATGCATGACATTGGCCAGCAGCTGAAGTAATAAGCTTTTAGTATACCTGGAACTTTAGGGAAGCAGTGGCAGAATTGTGCAGACATGTTAACATGTAGAGATACACACAAAGTACAACCCACAAAAAAACACACATCCTCTCAGACTGCTTGCCAAATACTTTGCTTTAATCTTATCAAACCATCCGCATCAGGCAATGTGCCCTTCTTGTTGTTTAGCCTGTCAGCATTTTCACTACAGGAAGCTCTGATGTGTACTCCAACAACAGACATTTAAGGGTGAGGGCAGAAAGTAAGGTTGGGTGTGCGTGTGCATGTCTTTGTATTGCTCAATAAACAGGGCATACCACAGTGTTTCTACTAAATACACACAATGCCTCTAATGTGGCTACATACCTGCTTGTGCATCTCAATGTTGAGCCCATAGGACATCTCATAGTACTGTAAGACAGAGGAAGGTGCACGTCAATAATAAAACAGAAAGCACATTTTCAAACATTGCTCTTTATTATCTATACATGTGTATTCCAGAAAAGCTAGTCAATTTTCTCAAGACTCTGTGATTCAGTAATACAGTTTTAGCTCATGATGCTAGACTTGTAGTTTTTCTGGATTATTTTTCTCACATTAAGCTGTAATGTACAATTATTATAGATGGACAAAAGACTGTAGACCTTATAAATGTAGGAATAGGAGTCTTAAGGCCACACCCACACTACTTCATATTTGTTTCCTATGCAGACTTAATCAATGAAATAAAACTCATGTTTCAAGCCATCAGTGTAGAACGCACAACCGGAAATTTGTCTCATAGCTGTAATTACTTCAAATCTGTAGGACTGAGCGCAGCAGATGTTTACGACTGAGAAGTTGAGTCACATCTAAGACTATAAGGATTAAGGTCTATTTTAAGCAAAAACAGAGCAGAAATACTGGTATAGATTGGAATTGTTTTATTTGTGAGTGCCACCTATAATAAAGTATAATAAAGGCAGTTTTTGGTGTCTTTCATCAGTAGAATGCTAATTTTTAGGATTGTTGACTGAAACAATTATGATCGCCTAATTATTTGAGAGAGTAGAAAAATTAAAAAACACATACATAAACTAAAGGGTATAAAAACTTTATATACTTTTTTTGCCACAGTAAACACGAAGGCTGGCTACAGCTTCCACTGACTTCCACTGACTCCTGCCAACTTTTAAGCACAGGCAGTGTGTGTGGCTTTTAAAACTAAGCCAATGCTATCATTAAAAACAACATTATCTTATGTAGTGTGCCAAAAGCTTGTGAGCCCACCACCAGATGCAAACTGAGACCTTAAGCACTGTTAACAATTTTAATTTATCATAGCAACTCCCACTACCTTCTGCTTCCTCGCAGAAAAAGGAAAAAGGAAGCAAAGTGCTGTAGTTTAACTTCATGCACATAATAACAAGAAAAGCTCAGAGACCCAGGTCCAACTTAAATTTACCATCAGACCTAGGCTGCTCTTTTCCCTTGTACTCAGTGCACTCTTTGAAGTTGTGTTGCACTAGCACATATTTTATTGTGGCTATCTGATTAGCAGGGAGCGCTCAACTAATATAATTTGATTGCAGTTCTGGAAGAGATTTACAATGAATCTGCCGCTCTTCTTTGATAAAAAATACCTTCAAAAGAAACGACCTGTGCCAACAAGCCTTCTGTTATCTCTACAATACTAGAAATGGCAGGATTTTGACAAATATCAGAGGAACCCATGCATGTGTGTGTCCTTAGGTTTCAACGACCGGATAGTCTACCTTGAAAAATTAAAGGCTTCAAGAAAACCTCTGATTTATGTGCAAAGCCAGCAGGCCAGTCATTAACCCCCAGAGGGTCATGTTGGGTGTGTTAGGGAGGGGTAGAAGAGGGTCATAAAGAGGGCCTTAGAGCCATGGGGGGTGTCTCAAAGCACAATCAATAGTTGGACATTTGACCCCCTCCAAAATTTCTGCTTCCCCCTACACACACCCACCTTATCCCCCTTTTCCGATAAAAACGTGATTAAGTGAACAGGACCAAGTTTAAACAAATACCAACCAGGCCTCTGCAGAACAACAGGGATCCACCACCTGTGTCTGCTCACCTGGGGCAAAAAGGAGGCAGTGGCATTAAGGCAGACTCATAGATTTATGATAATTGTTCTTACCATGACATAGTGACGCTGCATCTCTGTCTTTTCATTGGCAAGTTTATCGTATTCCACTTTAAGACTACAAGGAAAGGGAAGACAAGAGGTGTTTGATTTACGGTGATAGTTTAACAATACATACTCAGATCTGAACATATTGATTCTGGTGTACAGCCAAAACAATATTTAACTCAGGCTTGGGGCAAAAACAGAATTAATGTGACATAATGAATTGCCACTTGACATTAAACAAAAATGAAACCAAATAAATACACTGTTCTCTTCTTATTCTCTAAAAGGAAGCCAGTGTTGTTTACTGTAAACTGATCATTACCTGTGGTACTGGGCCTGCAGGAACTGAAATTCATCTTTGATCCTGTCGCACGACTCTGCCACAGTGAACTTGAAGCCAGGCTGACCTGGCTGATGAGGTGCCTGAAAAGTGCAAGGTTGGAAATACTGCAGGTGTAAATACTACCATCAGAGCCAAGATAATAATCCAATGTCTCTTTCTCTCTCTCTCTTGCTCTCACCTCTCTCTTTCTCTCTGCCCCACCCCCTCATCCCCCCTCCTTCCTCTGCTAATAAATGTGGTTTCTTTTTTCCTGATGGTTTGCCCTCTATACAGCTACTCTCACTCATAATATAGGCCAAGATTAAGTGTTTTGTCGTTGTTTAATGTAAACTGAAGACAGTTAGGAAGTAAATGCATTTCAATGCTGGTCTAGCAGGGAGTAACACAACGTCAACACAAAACATGCAAATGGAAAAAAAAACAAAAGTAAAATAGAAGAAAAATAGTTGGTTTCCAGAAGAAGGTGATGAACTGTTTTCCCCGTACAACCAAAACCTTTGATCTTGTTGCCAATCAACATGATCCCGCAGTTCCTTTTCACAGTAAAGTGCAGACTCTAAATAGTAAGGTGTGGATCAGTAAGCTCCACTTTGACAAGCTAATTAGGCTGTTTTAAGAGGGTGGTGCAGTTTCATCAATTTACAAACAGTCACAAAGACTCCTACTTACCGGATGCCGGCCTTGTGGATACATGTCGAGACTTTTTTCACCAGGAAATTTGTGTGGTTTATTCTGTTGTTTCTGTAGTCTCAGTAAAGGTGTGGTTGATCGCACTCACCACCTCTCCAGTGTAAGGTGGTTGACAAAAATGTGTTCTTGGCTTAGGGTTGCACCTACAGACCCTAGGCACGAGACCTATGACACCTCGACGGTCTTTCCTTGGTACCTAAACACAGAGATAATGGGCTAAGTTTTAAAAAGGGAAGGCAGGACGTCTCATTTCCTGAAATCTTTATGGTCTGACGTTATTTCAATAAACATTTGGGTAAAACTGGAACTCAATGACAACAAACTGATTGTAGTTTCTGACATTGGCAAACGTCTCATTGGTAATCACACATTCTTATTTTATTTTGAATTACCACATAGCTTATATTGGTAATCACACATTCTTATCATTTTATTTTGAATTACCACATAGCTTAGCCTGAATATTTTCAGTGATTGCACAACAACAGCAACATCATTATGTTTTTTCTTCTCCTGTACTTTAAAAGGTCCAGATTATTGTGGGTTATGACATTTTTGGGCAATATTTTAATTTATAGTATTCCAAAAAAAATTGTTTGTTTAATGTTTCTATAAAATGTGCACGAGACTGTGAGTCAGTCCGTTGCCTTCAACTCGAATGCTGATTTTAGCCTGTGATAGTCTACACACGATGTATCCTTGTGGAAAACACTGGCTATTGTAAACTAATAGCAAATTTACGAAACAAGCGTTTCAAGGTAGTTTGAGCAGTGGTTAACACAAGAACCTGGGGACAGACTGTACACATTTTACCCAGACTTTTATCGGACAAAGGAACCAAAGGTTAACGCAAGGAATCCAGAGTTCAATAATCTGATCCACTACTAAATTAGTCATAAGAATAATTTATATTCAGGAGTTTTCTTCTTTCGTACAAATCTAATATGCTCTGTATATGAACTCCTCTCGGATAGTTAAAATATAACCAATAGTAAAGCAAAACAAAAATCTTACCGTGTTTAAGTATTTTGTTAAACACATACGTAAAACGCTCAATAATCGCATGCTTTATCGAATATAAAACTAAAAGGAAAAAAATGCAGATCACGATGGTGCCAAATCTGTAGTTTGCCTCGTGGCTTTTTTTCCAATACTTTTCTTCGTTATCTGCGCCCAGTCTCCATGTCTTACCCCTAATGTGCAGAACAGTAGGAATAAAAGCCTTGGCAGTCGAACGTGAACACAATTTACTATAAAGTTGAGACCTCTGGATCGCACCCTAGTGCCCAAAGTGATGCTTTGTTTTTTTGTCTTGTAAATCTAACGACTCGTACACCACAAAGGGCTTGTTTCACTGGTCCGAGAAGATGAAGAAAACAAGGAGCTACTGCCATAAAAAGCCACCACTACTTCCACCTCCACCCGTCTCGTTAGCGCCTCTCCGTGTTGCTCCTTTTACCTTTGTCTCGATTCCGACTCCTCTTTTCCTCCGTACAGGTAAAATAAAAGGGAATAATATAGTATCCACGCACAAAACTCGATATCCTCGCCTTGTGTCCGTCAAAGTGGAGTTGTATGAATGTCCGTCGCAGTTCCTATTTTCCCTCCACTTCGTCTTCCTCTTCAGAGTCTTGTAAAAAAAAAATCCTCGGTGACCCGCGGCGGAGAGCGTCTCTCCGTCCGCTCGACCGTTGGAAACCCCTCGATAGGGGCGAGCCGTTGATAGCACAGAACTTCAAAGAAGGTCGAAAAGGATCCTCTAGTAACCCCGTGTGTTATTTCGAAGCACGTGAAAGGAAAATGTTTTGTCTTCTTTTTTAGAAAATGTCGGCCGTTTGTGACATACACCACTAGTTTGTGTACCCAGTTTCCTCCGCCGCTCGCCGTACCACACACAGACTGTTCACTGACACGAGCACCCAACTGTCGAGAAAGGGAGGGAGGCATAACCAATCAGGTTTGCCGTAAAATCTAACCTATCACATCGCAAGGATCCCACGTGGGTCCAACACCGAGACGGTTTCACCATTGGTTGGCTGAATGTGACCTCATCCGTTCGCCATTTTGGATATGCAGTTGCGTTCAACAACTTGTTCAAAACAAAGGCAATAATTTGATATTCGGGTAAGCTGCAGCCACTGTTCCAATGTTTTTGCTTAGAAAGTGTGTACTTTAAATGTCATTGTGTATGGATATGCTAATTTAAAATTATATTTTAAAATGATTTACTATGTCTTACAGATCGATGCAATGATTTTGCTTTTCTTCTTTCTTTTTTTTCTCTCAAGAGATGAGGCCTTTAAATCGATACATTCAACAAATACGGGATAGTAATGTCTTTTGATAAAACATAAGTTAATATTTTCTGGTTTCAGAAATAACCATAAACATCAGTGTGAGTATTTGATGGTTCTTCATTGTCTCAGTTGTGTCTACCCTAATGTGATTTTTTATATATATTCAATGCACAAGTGAACACTAAATATATCACTTCCTGTGTGTGTGTATCTTTGTTATAAGATTTAGACTTCTATGTAACAATACTATTTTCCTAGCACACTCAGCTAATGGTGCAGGGGAGTCCATAGAGAATATAAAGAGTGAATTGTAACAAACATTGAAGATGTGAATGTACCCAGTCCACTAGGTTTTAATAACTGAAGCTACTCTTAAGCCAAAACAAAGATAACAACATGTTCTGATAACAGTCTATAAAAGAAAAGATGCAAAACAAAGCAGAAAATACTTCCTTATTCTATGAAGACAACAATGGAGGATTATATAAAAAAATCAAGACCGTATGTATGGAGACGTGATGAAATCCTTTTAATCTACAACTCCAGAGTAGCCTCTGAGTGACTTAAATTGATCGACCAGTTTCTAACGAGACCTCAAACATCTACAAGTTTTTCTATCAGCAGCATAAGGTACAGCAACAGCTCCAGCTTCAAAAAAATTTCAGCCAATCACGTTTTTAGCCCCACGTGGGACCACAGCGTCTCCTCTGTCCTTCCCACTTCTTTTTAGCCAATCGTATTACACCTGGCTTCCTCTGTTTCTTTTGATTGGCTGAGCGCAAGAAAAACCTGTCAGTCTGGAGCCCGTGCTGTCAATTAAAACCACGTTGGGTACGGCGCTGACAAATGCCTGTGCTACTCTCCCTCCTGCCTGCGAATAGTGCCTGGAATGGCTGCTTAATTAGCTTCGAATGGCTTTTCCTTTCAGCTCAAACAATCTGTCACTACCATGTGGTAAAAGGAGCCTTGCATAAAACAAAAGCAGGGAGGGAAAAAAGCCAGTAGGGGCTAAATATCAGTTTGATCCCCCTCCCGCCTCCTCCCCTGCCTACCTCTCCCCCACCTCACGCACGCACACACAAAACAAACACACAAACACACCTTTCACCGTAAAATAATTTCTCGCAAAACAATGCTTTTATTTTACCTCAGTCAAACATCGTGAATTCTCATGTAACTGCATTTGCACAAACTGTCACCTGAATTGTCCTCGTCCATTAAATACCTACTTTTCGTGTACTTCCTCATCCCTATGGATGTATTCTTAACTGATTTTATTTCATTATTTGGTTATTTTCATATGATAACTGCACATAATATAAAGAAGACGAGAGAGAACGCAAATTTTGAATTTGTTTAGTTTAACTTTGAAGAGGTGAGGATTTATCTAGAAATGCTGCTACAGTGCCAAATGCTAACTGTGTGCTAGCATATGTAGCATCTCTGGGATGCTGCTGCTAACTTTGCAAATTTCATGCAAAATAAGACAATGCTATCCAAAACAGCACACCACATCATCTGTACACATGTATGATTATAAATACATAAATATAAACCAATACAAAAAACGAATTTTTAGTAAGATTAAATATAACTAAGCTTTATTTTGTGACCAAATGTAAAAGTGACGGCTGAAACAGGTTGTCAAGATGTTACTAATAATGTTAGTAACATAAAGTTTAAAAAGATTAAACTCACTGTAACCCTAAACTATACACGCACAGAACGTTCGCCACCTGACAATTAGCTGCTGCAATAACCTGTACTTTAAGTAGGACTGGAAATGCAGCTTTCACTAAGTTTGGAAACCAGTTACTCGTCTCCTGCCTCATCTTTTTACATTTACATTTTTAAAGACGTTCCCCAAAGACTCTAACTGACTGAATTTGTAATTAGAATAAGATAATTTTTTCTTTTATTATAAACAATAATCTAAATATAGCACTTCTGTAATGCTTTTTTTTTCATCTTTATATTCATGTTATTGTCCAAAAACGAGTGACCAGATTCTAGAAGTACATTCTCCTCTATGAAACACTGGTGTAGCATAGCATGCTGCGAGCTTTGGCTGTTGCTTGGCAACAAATGGATTCCTTCTGCAGATGCTCTGACATGATTTGGGATAATAACTCATGTTCAGAGGACATGACAGTTAGCTACACACACGGTGGGAGACTTCAATGTAGCTCTGTCAAACAGAACAGCAAACATAAAGTTACAATCTGCAGGAAAGACAGTATTTTTTAGCTGTATTCTATTTTTAACATGATAAAATGTGACATATTGATTCAAATAAGAACATGAGGACTTTATAACTCTGTTATTTCCTACATTTATAGCAGACTTAAACTTAAACTAAAAAAAGACAGTATTTGAAGATAAAGAAAAGCCGAATGAGGAATCTCATACATGAAGTTTTATTCTGAAGCCAGTTGGCTTAGAACCATCTCAACATGACGACGTGTCCCTGAGCAAGGCATGTAGCGTCTCGGTAAGAATTGTGATTGTGTGATAGAAATTCTGCATGTAGGTGCACTGTGTGGTCAGTACATGTCATTACAACATACCAATTAGCTTTAAGTGTAGAAACACCAAAAGAAATTGAACTACACACAAAGGTTTCACTTGGACGTAAATGATCACCTTAACAACCTTATCATTTAGTCTTTGAAAAAATTAACACATTTTTAACTACGTCAGCAGCTGATATAATTTCCTCTCTCAGTCATTTGACCTTTGAAAACAGATACTTGCAAATTCTAGGAATCTGCAGAGAGAGAACAGAATTGCCCTGCAGCCCTGTGTGGTCTCGGGTGTTTTGTTGCACAAAGCAGAGGAACTTCAGCGCTTGACACTGAGCTTATTTCCTCATCATGACCCAAACACTACATTTCCCTCTTGTTTTTCAGAGACACTTACTGTAAGTCAAAGGTTTCAGCTTTAAACCGTGTCTCTCTGAGCATGTTGACCTGTGGTGGACAGTTCTCATATATTTACTACAACAGTGGTCAGTTAATGTCACTGTAATGCCACTCGAACTAGTCTAGTCCCTTTGGTACTGCCCTTTGAGGCTCATGTTAAATCTCAGATGAACTGTTTTATCAAAATGAAAATCTGTTTTTTTATTTAGTCAAGTTACCATACTGTGTTGTTAATTCACTGACTGACTTAAACAGAAGGTTCATCACATGTGTAGACTGCCGGTCAAAGTGTCCACCATTAGCTTAGCAGGGTTTCTGATCGTTGCAGGATCATTGGTGAGCGGCACCGTGTCAGTTTGTTAGTCTGGTCTGTGTAGGTCCAGTGTGAGGACGTGGGTTATCTGAGACCTGGCATGTTTGCGAGGCCTGAGTTTTTGGTTCAAGAACCACATGCAAAGCATATCATCTGAGAACTGTGGATATGTCACACTCTCTCTCTCACACACACACACACTTTTCATCCTACCTATTTGAGAGTGGCCTCGATCAGTGGGCAACAAAGGAGTGGGCTTCACCTCTGGTCCACCTCGTAGACCTCTGCACTGTTTATTTGCACTGGGAAGCCAGACGCTGTGAGACTCGTCCACTCTGAGGCCCTACATAAATACTGAGGCTGTTTGCAGAGGTGGTTTTAATTCTTCACAGAGCATTGATTGGCTCTCTCCACTCCCATAGGCGTAAGAGTGCCCCCATTGGACTCTAACTGTCCCTGCAAAAAAAAAAAAAAAAAAACCCTATAAAAACAAAGTCACATCCGGACCATAATCAATATAGGTGAGTGTATATTTTCAATAGCTTTGTGGAGAATTCAGACTCAAACCTCCTCCACTCTCCTTCCACTGGTAGAAATATCACAGCTTCTGTGGTGAAGTCGTGATGTTTTTCCACTGAACCACTGCTGTGGACGGAAAGAGCCGGAAGAGACAGCAGGTTCACTTGACTTTTTAAAGTCCACAGTGTCAAACGGAGACGGACTGTGTCAGGACATGACGCTGTTCCTGTGATATGTGGTCTGGACTGTGAACACATCACTGCTCAGCTCCTCAACAGTCCTCCAGTGATTAGTGTCTCCGCCTGGAGTGGAACTAATCTCACCTTTGTGAAGTTGTTTACGTGTCAGAATCCGTCAGACTTAATGCTTCTTCTATTCAACACATCCATCTACACTCTGTCCAACGTCCCACTCGCTCTCATTGGTTGAATACCGCGGCCTGTGTCCACACTAGTTTGATTGGTGGCTTGGTCGCAGCAGTATTGTGGAGCAGCCACTGACTCTGGATCATTGACGTGCTTTCACACAGAGCTCAGGCCATGAAAAGAAACATACCCGGTCACAATGAAGCTAGTGTGTGTGGAAGTGGCTGCAGACATAAGCAAACGCTCTCAGAGTATCAATAGTCCCTTTGATACACAGTTCCTGCTCCACTGCTGTTCAGAACACTCTCTTTATGCTGTGTTTACACTCAACCAAATAAGCCGGCGTATTGCTGCACCACTGTGTGATTTAACAGAGCTTTGTAGCATTCTGGTATCAGAGGTGTGACATGTAGCACAACAGCGCCAGCAACTGTTCGACCGACAGCATTTCCTCCGGCACCAGTGTGGGTTCTCTCTTCATATGTGACTATTTCCACCACCAGGACAATCATTTCTGCTCAACTATAGAGTGTCCCAAACTGAAGTGGACATTTTCATCACGGCCGACCAGGACAGATACAACAGTAGGAGATCAAAGCAAATCAAAGGGACGGAGGGCGAAGTTTTGCTGCTGATGAATTCAGGGGTTAGATCGAGATGTGAGTGTGGGATAAAACTGCCAGGCAGAACGAAACGAGGGAGACACCAGGGAGGGATGCAGGAGAGTGGGTGAGACGCAGGCAGCTGCTCTGCCATGACAAGTTCTGAAGAGTGTAATCAAAAGAAGAAGTGCACTCGTCTGGGGCGTTTAATTAGACTGGTGTTTCTGTTCCAAAACCCAAACATGGAGGGAAATTGTTATTGGGCAAAAAACCCTGAAACTCTACAGTGATGAAAAGAAGATGGTTGAAGTTAGGTTGAAGTTAGGTGGACTTCTTTATATTTAGCTGTGAATAAATCCATTTCACTTTCTACCTCTTTGACCTCAGCAGCCATTCACACGATGTTACATCTGCACGAAGAAAAGGAGAACGAGAGGAAGATGTAGGAGAAGAAGAAGAAGAAATGTGTAATTATGATGAAGAAGAAGAGACAGAGGACAAGATGGAGGAGGTCAGAGGTTGAAGTTAGGTGGACTTCTTTATAAAAAGAAGATGGTTGAAGTTAGGTTGAAGTTAGGTGGACTTCTTTATATTTAGCTGTGAATAAATCCATTTCACTTTCTACCTCTTTGACCTCAGCAGCCATTCACACGATGTTACATCTGCACAGCAATCAGAATGGTTAAAAATATTAGCACGTTAATTGTAGTGATGTTGTTTTCTCTGGACCTTTTTTCCCGTGCACACATGTGAAGTGGTTGTGCACGTGGAACGATTGTTGTGGTTCTAAAATGACTCCACAGTTGTTGATCAGAGAAACACGATGGGGCCTTCCAGTCAGGCTGCTCTGCAGAGAGTTAATGAATTCAGAACGACTGTGTCTCCGCTGCTTTCTGTCATTAATACGCTCATTAGTCACCACTCATTATGACCGGGTCTATAGACCAACATAAGGCTATTTAGTGGGCCGCTGTTAGTTTTGGTGATTACCGTCAGAGTGGCTGCTGTAAAAGGCAGGTCAACAGAGCGCCCTCTGTCTGTCCTTCAGCTGGAGAGTGGGCGAGAGCACAGTAGTGGAAGGAGGTCGAGGACTCTGTATGTGTCATCTGAAAACTATATTGGTTTAGTTAGAAATGATGATCTATACTATCAGTTAAGTATAAAATATAAAAATATAACAAATATATATTACACAGGACAGAACTCACCATTAACACACACACACACAGACACATCTCTGTTTGTGGAATACAAATTCTAATACGTTATCTAGAAAGCAACCATGCAGAAAGTTAAGTTATTTCTTCACATCCTTCATTTTCTTGCTCTATTGTCCATTGCAGGCGTGGGCAAACTCTCTGACCCGCGGGCCATAGAATTTGATGGGGGGCTCGGTCAGGAGCAGATTGATGGAGCAAAAAGGCAGAAGTATAACAATAATATAAATTAATAACATAATTTGGATAAGTTTAGCGGGCCAGATTACAAAGCCAAGTGGGCCGCATCCAGCCCCCGGGCCGTAGTTTGCCCATGCCTTGTCTAATGTGACGTCACTGTCAGTTTGATGACAGTTCCAATCCAGCTCTGTTAAACAGAGGAAGATAAAACTGACTGTGTTTTCCTTCCTGGTGTGGTCACAGACCTGTGGCACCAACAGAACACTGCCTTCCACTTCATTCATTAAAATACAACCTGAACAAGTATCAGTATTGGTGCCCAGTACACAAATGGAAGGAAAATACAGCATTGAAACAACACAGTCTCTTACATTGGACTGTAGGTCGGATGTGACATTTTCAACCAGAAAGATCATGTGGCATTGATACCAGTACAGAAAGGGATTGTGGGGAGGAGGGTGTGTGTGTGTGCAGGGCCTGGTGTGCTGTTGTCATGAATGTGGACTCGTTCAGCCCAGTGAGATAAATGGGATGAGGTAAATCACCTGGGAGATTGCAGCAAGGCCATCGATTTCATGGGTCATCAGATAAGGCCGGGGCCTGCTGAGCACATGCCCTTCAGCAGCAGGTGAACGCTATCATTTTGTCAGATCAATAGCTCTAATTACCCTGCTCCACCCACAGCAATACCGCCAGAAACTATCACATGTTCTTCAAGGAAATGAAAGTACGACATCACTGATGTAATCACAGAGAAATTGGTGACTGTGGATTATTAGGAAGATTCACATTGATTTTTTTTTTTCAGCCATGGGGACGAAATTAAAGAGAGAGGAGGAGGAGGAGGAGGAAAAACAACGAAGGCAGCGCAGTATTACAATATCACAGAGGTCGACTGTAGGAGGAAAGTGAAGAAAAAAACAAACAACATGGATGAAGACTGTTTGATGAAGACCTTTAAAAAGCCCTGCTTATTAATAAGAACTTCATCTTCAATGTTGTCATGTTGAAGATCGCAGTGATTAACTGAGGTGAAGAGTTCTTACTCTGTAACAATACAACGTCGATCTCTAGTTGCTGACTCTTCTGGTTCCCAAAGTGAGGGAAGGGGGAACAAGGCTAGGACACAAAGATAATTTTATTTCCAATATTTTCTAAATGTGTCCCACTGAGGGGGTTTATTACTGGTTTGATGTATTTGTGCAGATGTACTGCAGCAGATTGTTGCTAATAGATCTTAGCTCATTTTCAGCTCCATTCCCAGAGGCAGGAGGAAGACAATAACTATCACATAATATATAGAAATATGGTAAAAAAAACATTTCCAGACATGTAGTGTATAAAAACAAACAATACGTAATCAGGAACACAACAGTTCTTGATCAACGCGTCATATTTTCATCATCTTTAGGGAGATCGTACAATGTGTGATGATGTGTACAATTGTTTTTGCTCAATGAGAACAGCAGATTTGTAGTAATTACAAAGACACAACAGTACTAACATTTTGCCAATATCCAATATGCTGATATTGTCCAAACGCATAATTTAAGATTTTATCAACCAATGCTGATACTGCTATAATCACAGTTTCACAATGACAATAATTCACTTTGATTTCAAAACTATTGTTAAGTCACATCATCTGGGCAAAACCCAGTCATTTACATTATCGGGTTTCATTTCATCAGAGGAAAACGATTACGATTCTCACAAATACACCAAAATGATGCTAATATCGGTTGGTCGATGTTATCAACACAGCACCAATCCTTTGACATAATGTTAAAACTAAGGAGCTTGTCCTTCGTTCCAAAGGTAGATCTGCATTATGGGCTTTATTGTGCCGACTCATCATGTGGTGTTTTGGTAGCAGACTCTACTAATTGATGTCAGAATATTCATTTTCCTGACAACACAATCATTTCAAGCTTCTGTGGGACTTCAACCATCAATAGGTGGCATCACAGAGGCTCAGGCAGAGCAGAAGGAAACATGAGTTTCACCTCGGCTCAGCGGTCCAGGTTTCCCATCAGCATCACGCCTGCTTTGTGTGTCATTAACACAAAAAAACAAAGTGTTTCGTGGTAAAAACCTGGGTGCTGTCAGTACCAAAGTACTGTTTTCAGTGTAACAGCCTGCTCCCTCTGCTGCTCACCTCTAACATGCTGACATCGTGCTCTCAGGTTTCCACGCAGCACACACTCACAACTCTGCTGTGATCCACTTATCACTGCTGCCGGCACTACACGGACTTCCTGTCTGACGTGGACCAGACTTTGAGCATCAGCGTGATGACAAAATAAAATCATTGGATGTGAGACATGACATTTTAATGACATGTTCCTGAGCTGACATTGTCTTATTAGATTATCATGACTGGCAACTAGAAACATGGGTCCAGACCAAGGGTAAAAACACCTGCTGCATAGAGCTGTATACCATCGAACCCAAGTCTAATAGAAGTACAGAATCACAAACATATATAATACTTCAACAGGGAGTATCCTCCTCTGGGGTGATCCTTAACACCCCCATACACACACACACTTACATCAGCAACAGTAGAGTTGCATCACTGCCACCTGCTGGGCCTATCTACTAGTAAAGATTTTCATCCAGAAATAAGAGAAAAAGAGAGAAAATAGAGACAGAGGGCAGCAACACACCACCAAATATAGGTGTGTCCTTCAGAATGTACTGCTCCCTGCTGGAGGGGGAATGCAGTGCAGGCACACAACTAAACAAACAGGTGCCAACATGCAGCATGGGCCCGAGGGCCAGAGTCGCTGTTTCGCTCATAATAGTGACTGATTGGAATACCAGAGGCCACGACTGAACCCAAAGCAGTTGTTGACAAGTGATATTAAGCAAAGTGGGGAGTCGAGCTGTAGGGATTTGATGATGCCACTGGGGAAACTTGTGCTGGCCCGCACAGTGGTTGTCTTTGACACTGCAGCTTCCAAACAGCTGACAACACTCTGTCCAAGCAGAGGCTCCGTGGGTTCAGACCTGCAGGAGGAACTGATGGTAATTCATTCAGCTCCATTACATGGACACTAAACCTCTGTCAACATTCATGGAAAAGTTTATGTTTCCTTGTCTCAAACTATGGTTGGCCGTCCTGACCTCTACACCGTGTTTACTACTACAAGTATACTACTGCACTGACTGATGTCTACATGTATGAGAGATACCATACACATATATGGGAATAATTCAGATGCAAATCTTACATGATCATGACAGTGGACTCCAACCCCCAGGCCGCGGACCAGCACCAGTCCATGGGTCGATTGGTACCGGGCCGCACAGAAAGAATGCATAACTTAGATTATTTATTAGATTGTTTTATTTATTATCTGATTCTGAACAATGTTTTATTTAGCAAAATTACCAGACTTTCTCCACCGCATCTGTCTATGACTCACACTTAATAACATGTCAAGATGCTTGACTTAGTCACAAAAAATAAAAAAGTCTTTGGAAAGTTTCTTATCACAGTTATTTTTCTTGAGAAAACATGGGGGGTTTTTTGTCTATGTGATTTTATCTCGTCATTAACTTTTTGCCTCTTGTAACGTGTTTGTTTTGACTCCATTTCATAGTACCCACCGTGTACTGTTCAAATTCCACCTAATCCTGTGAATCCTGGTGGAGGAAACTGTAGAACCTGGAGAGAACCCCACACCTCACTGAGGAGAACATTAGAACTCCATGCACCAGGACCACCGTGGAAACTCTGGTGAGGTTCCTGCTGTGGGGGGAGATCACTCACCACTCTCCAACCATGTTTTGGCTTGATTTGAAGGAATACTTAGTTCCTGAATACTTAGTATTTAGTATTCACTTCATACATTTATCAGAGTATTTAGTATTCACTTCATACATTTAACCATTTTCTTAACTATTTCCTGACTAGCGTTTTCAAATATTCCATTCCACAGTTGAGTTTTTGGAGGAAGAATAGTTTTGTGTAAAATACTGCGTGTTCTTTCAGTCCTTCTATCACTGTATGTTCTGCGTATTTTCCTAGATGGTGAAAACTACAGCTAACAGAGCAGAAAAATATTGTATTAAAAACCCAAACACCTGGAACACGTTGAAGTATTAATGAGGTTTGGGTCCTGAGGGAAATTTAATGTAATTCAGTTTGTCATTGACAGAGTGCTATTAGCAAATTCCAACAGCTCCCCCAGAGATCCATCCTGCATGTGTGATTGTGTTACTGCTCTATAAAAGGCCACCGCAGTGTAATGAGTTGTTCATAATTTGTAACCACCTCATTGAACAAAATAACTTTTTATCCTGCTTTGCTGTCCACTCCACTGTAGCCTCCCAGGAAAAGCTTTTAGGGGAAAAGGGAACGTGGAGGACAAGGTGTCTGAGACATGCATTATTCATGCTGGAGGCTGCACTTAGCTCTCGTCTGATCAAATCATATGTTAATAAGAAGCAGAACTTGAACAGGGAAGAGTATTCATCCATAAACATTTAACGGACTAATGTTAATGCACTACTGCTCCTGTTTGCATTAGTTTTATAGTAATGGTCCAATCAGACTGACCTAAAGTCCTGGAGGCCGCATTAGGAATAACACATGAAGAATTATTATTGGGTCTTGGTTCTTTAATAGTGGGTGTGAAATATAACTGTTTTAAATGTGTTTTTAAATCAACATTTATATTAGATTAGGTATTGGCAATTTAAAAAAAATGTTTTTTTCATGTCATAATCGTAACCTTTGGCCTCATAATTGCCCTTGAATCCTTAGATGTCAAGACATTCTGCTGACGTAGATGATAACATCAAAATGCTGTACAAGAACTCTGAGGTAAACCAGCTGATTCAATTGGTGAAAAGCTGCATAGAACCCAGCGAGGTTGGCGAACAGTTAGAGTCCATAAACACTGCGGAGGGTTGATGATCCGCTCCTGTCTCCTGTGAATGTGTTTGTCAACACCCAGAGTTTTTCTACTCACTCACATGAAAACATGTTGAAAATGGCAGAAAACGGCTCATAAACCGAGACCATAAATGCAGCTGTGGCGTCTCAGCAGACACACACTACTGTGGTACAGTGGATTGAGTTGTAGCCTAATGAATATGCAAAGAGATCCATTAGTTACAACACAAGCACAGAGCTGTCAAGTAGAAGAGATTGTTGCCAGAGGGCCTCACCAAAATTACAATTAAGCTGCCACAGCCAGAGTCAAGAGCAGCATCTTCAAGCCTCTCTCTCTCATTAATTGGGATGCGGGGAGTACCTGGGTCTCCTTGGCAGCGAGGTTCAAGTGGTTGTTAGCGAATGACAGAGCAACTCTGCGAGTCGTTACGTCTCCTTAGCCTGAGACGACAAGATGATACGTGTGCAACAGCCTCTCAGGGATCACACCACCAAACTTTAGTGGCTTCAGATGAACAGGTTTTACTTCATTCTCTTTGTGGCATCGCTTAGAAAAAAACTAGAAATGAAGAGTAGTCCCTTATAAACTAAAGATAGTTCTGTGAAGAAAAAAGACACTCACTCAAAAAACAACCACCTCCTTCAGGTCCGGGATTCTTTCTCATAGCTGTAGAAGCTACGTTATATTACAACAGAATATAAAGGATTTGTCATTCAGATATGAGTAGAGGTTGACTTCAAGAAACTGAACCAGCAGCTGCCAATCACATTGGAATAGTTTAAAACTTCCTTGTGTCATGACCAACAGAATGTCAACTCAACTTCAAAAAGTTTTTTCCGAAAATCTGAAATATTTGTTCAATTCAGACATATGGATCGTGAAATTATGGCCAATATCGAACCGATACTGATCCTGAGTATCAGATCAAACGACCCTTCGTTCATATGTAATCTAATCAGAAAAAGAAGACAGGGCCACAATGTTGTTTTGCTCTTGATCAACACAGAAATTAGACATACGCTTTTACAACAAGGCAGAATTTAGGATTCACAAGAGAAAACGTGTTGTTCACCTCGTCTTTTCACCTGGTATAACCTGGAAGTACCTTCATCTAACAGTCGGCAATACACAAGAGTACGTGTTGTTTCAATCTGACAATACTATCAGTAAGTAAGTGCCACAACTCCACAAAGACGCAGTCGTCCGACTGTGAGGTCTGTTGGTTAATAAATGTCCCCGACCCTCTGCTCACCAAATGTCCGGCAGGTGAGAGCAGGATGCTAACAAAAGCAAACAACTCAAAAACAACATGGCCGACAGCAGCGTTGTATTAACATCTAGGCTGTAAATAAATGAACTTGTCCTGACGTACTGGGACACTGATGAAGACAATATCTAATAAACACACTGCTGGGCTCTCACACACTATCCTTTATAAAACACAGTTTTTGTTTTCTAACAATTGGACCGATCAACAGCATTGTGGAGCTGCAGAATCGGTTCTCCTCCAACAGTGACCATCTGTGTTCCACATTGTTAGCGAAGGTTGAGAGAGCCAAGCACATCCAGGAGATTTTCCTCGTGTGCTTCAGATGGCCAACCTTTTAAAGGATTTGATGACAAAGTCCAGATCCAACCTGGAGATAGTTTGATTAAAAGCAGCAGCTGACACGTTGATCAGGCCCAGAGTCTCCTCACTGTCTCAGCTAACCAGAGACAGTGAGGCCCAAACAGCCCTGACAGGTTGGGTTTGAACATAATTGGACCAGCGACTGATCACATTCACAGCTGAGCGACGGAGCACCACAAAAGGAAATGAAGTCATGAAGACAAGCCCAGCGCAATTTTGCAAATTATTACTGTGTTAGCGCTGTAGTGCTGGGTGAAGCAGGTCAAACATCACACATGGGAAACAGGAATATCTGTCTGGAAAGAGGGGATCAACCAGGCCGATAAAACTATTTATTTCGAATCTGATTAATCAAAGGATAACCATGGATTACTCATGATTAATCATTATTTGCGATCGCAGATGTCCTAATTGATAAACTAAATATGACAAACTATATTCCTGTATATTGCAGGGACAGCAGGTAGGAATTCTGGAATCGTGCACATCATTCTGCCCATACATAAAAATGCATTAAAATGTTTATCCTTTTCAACAAATTAATTATCGCCGTTCATTCATTAGTTTGACACCACTACTTTTACTTTGCGGCTAAATACTAATACTGCATCCAGACCTGTGCGATTCTGCTTATCTGTGCAATAAATTTACATATATCTTGTAAATTAATATTGTGTCATTATTTTAGGTTTTCGTTTGTTATTTTAGGTCTATTTTTCTACACATACATATATATATTTACTGTATATAATGCTTATTCTGGTTGCGATACGAGCTAAAGGCATCATCATTTTCCATTCTTGTCGCCCAAACAACTACTGTAAACAGACATAACCAGTTACTCATGTATACTCCTCTTTTGCTTTATCATATATTTTCCTCTAAAGTGGATTTCTTAAACCGCGTTCTATTGGAGGAAACCTGAACATATTCCAGTCCAACTGCTGCAGTTTCTAGATGCTGCAGATCTATGTGTATTTCTTTGGTAGAGTCTAAGTTTTTTTCCCTCTCTCCACTTTTTTCTGTAGGGTTCATTCTGATCTGCTGTTCACTCTGTCATTCACACCCTCCCTCTCTCCCTCTGGACTTCTCCCATCACTTGTCCAAGTGAGGGAGTGGCGTGACACCAATGTGATGGGTCTGCACAGCCTGTCAAGATGGACTGCTACCCTGGGAGATCGGCGAAAAACCTGCACACACTTCTACGTACACTAGCACATCCACATACAGACGGACGGCCGACATCCACCGCTACACACGCCCGTGCATCCACCCATATTCACACATAATCGCACACGTGCATGGTCGTACAATCACAGTGACACACACACGGTCCAGTGGACTTCTGTCAGGCCAAGGTCACTCAATCTGACAGAGGTCCAGTTGGAACAGATCCAGGGAGGCAGTGCTGCTTCACTGCCTCCACTGGAACGTGAAATATGCTGAAGAACATTAAAACAAACACACACTCACACACACACTCCTTCCTTCACCTCACGGAATGCAGATCATACGACGTGCTCTGATGTCTGTGGGTTCGCAAATGATGTCCCCGACCACTGTTTGGTAAACGATAATACAATAATAAACAAATCTACACTATGTCCCCGACCAGAAGCTGATGCTGTTTGGTAAAAGATAATACAATAATAAACAAATCTACACAGGAACTGTCCTCAACAGAGTTCATCAGTCCACGGTCCTGAACACCCCAGTCACCAGCCGTCAGTCGGCCTGTCATGTCAGTCAGAGACTTACTGACCTCCGTGAGTCTGGTCTGACACAGTCCTGAAGTTGAAGCCTCAACAAACACATGCTGCCAGTTGACATTGTATTTCAAGGTCAGCAGTGTGTGTGTGCAAATGATAACGTGTGTGTCCACGGTGTATTAGATACACAGTTTCATGGCTCCGCCCACAATTTACAAGAGCCATAAAAAGTGATTTGTGAATGTTGTATTATCTTTATGATTATTTTGTTAATGAGTCATAGGTTTTCTGTATGAAGTTTGAGGATACCCCCTGTAGGTTTAGCCAGGTACTGCAGTTTTCAATAACAACATTCAGTATTTGGTCAATTGCTCTCTCTCTTAATTGGTTGTACGTGTGAATGGTTGCTTGGCAAACTGTCGAGGGAGGAGCCCCACCTTCACCAGGCGACTGCAGTGATTGGCTGCTGCCTCTGTGAGTCTGAAGAGGACTGAGACATAGAAGATGAATGAATGAATGAATGAATGAATGAAGCTAAATTATTAGATAACACCTGATCAACTCAATCCCATTAAGTTCATTTACAGGTCACCGGGCAGACGGGGAACACGAGGATCATCTACCCCAAAAGATAAACACGATTTCTCTCAGCATTTAAGAATGATTAGCAAATTAGCTCAAGTGCTAATTAGGCCTCCAGAGTGTGGAGCGTGTTATTATCAGAAAGATGTCAACGCAGCACCGAGCGGAGCACATTTCCACCACCGTGCCAGGAGCCAGGTGGCCTTTGTTTGTGCAGTGCCACGGTTCTCTCTGGAGACCTGTCTTCTCTCTCTGTGCTCCACTTAGACTTTGAGTCTTGGAAGCCGCAGGGGAGATGAAACACAGTGTGACACAGAGGAAGTGGTGGGAGAGGTCGATCTAGTACAGAGACAGTTTATGGTACAGGACAGACTGCGTCACAGACGAGGCTGTGTCAAAAACAGAGACTTGGAAGACCTGAAGCTACCGCAACCGCAACAGCGCTGGTTGAAAAAAGTGTTTGTCTGCGCACGCACATGTGTGCATTAGTACCGTGAGAGAGCGAGAGAGTCTGTAGCACACAGTTCCTTGTCACTATTTTTAACCAGAATTGTGGTGGTTGAATGAGGAAGTGTCTCTGTCTGGTTTTGTGTCCTGCTTTAAGTGCACCAATCATCTCTTCAGCCACATTTGCACCACAGAGAACTGAGAACTTCTGACTGACCAGTGTTACACTCAAGTGCATTACTATAAATGACCAGTGACTGTAAAAGGCTGCACCACATTACTTAGTTAGTTAGTTGGTTAGTTAGTTAGTTAGTTAGTTAGTTCCACTAATCTCTAACTGTATTTCTGATCAAAATGTGTTTAATTTTAGGTTTTGTTTTCTCTAATTTAGGTTTAATTTTAGGTTTTGTTTTCTCTAAGATCTACACTGATACCGTTGATTATTTAAAGACATATCGTATACAATAAAGTACAAACATATTTCATTTTGTTTTGGAGTCTTTTATAACCTTATTATGTGTCGTTTTTTCACATCATTTTGGTGCCAGTTAACTTTTTGTGTTTTTCTTTCTAATATCTATACAAGATTATTGTGGGATATATTGTTATTCAACCTACTCTGCATATCCATTAATCCCATCTGACTGTGTTTTATGTCACTTTTATCCACAACACCACTGGTAAACAATTACCAAAATCATATACAAAATAAAAGTTCACAGAAAATCAATTGAACTGGTAAACAATTACCCACATCACATACAAAATAAAAATAAAAGTTCACAGAAAATCAATTGATTTGAGAAAAAAATATTGGAAGTTTAATGAAGCTACGGGTGAAACTGTGCTGAATGAGGCTGATCAGGGAAACAGCCTTGAAGTTGAAAAAAAAAACAAAAACAATATTTATATATATGTATCTGCAGATGCATCAGTTGCCATAACATTCTGGCAGAAAACCAGTGACATCTCCACAGTGCTGTTTCCTGGACCTTTGACAACCTGGTATCACCTCAGGCAAGGACTTGTTTTGGGTGGACAAATAAGACAAATATAAAAGTCCCTGGTGTTTGTGGTGGAAACACAGGTATTTAGCGGTTCGCTGCACTGTTCCTGGTGAGCGTTACTGAGATGCTAATGTGCTTCAAGAAAGGAAATACATCAGCTCGAATAAGAAGCACACGCAGAGCTAACGCTGAGCACAACTCAGTGTTTAACTGAGTCTCGTTTCTGTGTGAGACAGAAAGTCTGCTAATGAGCAGTGTGTGTGTGTGTGTGTGTGTGTAAATGGGAGAGCTGTGAGTTGACAGCAGCTTACACCACCTCTAACACACTCACACACACACACAAACACACACCTAACATTGTCCTGGGAGACAGGCAGAGAAAGCAGTAATTAGACTCCCATTTATTCACATGAGGGAGAGTGGAGCAGATGAGCAGCAGGTGAGTGGGTGTATGGGTGTGTTTCTGTGTACAGTATGTCTGACTGTTTGTGTTTGGGGTGGTTCATTATGGGCACAAATATACACCACTATGTCAGTTATAAAATATATATATGTGTATAAATATAAAAATGTTTTTTCTATATATGGAGTTCTATGCATAAATACACATATATGAGTTTACTACAACCCTATTAGGACTGTTCATGTCAATGTGTAACGCATCACAGTAAGTCATAATAACAGCATGTAGAGAATACTGAGCAGCGTCTATCGGATAATTCCACCATTTTTGTCCGTTGTTATTTACACACACTTCAGTGAAAAAGTTTTGGTTTCACCCAGGTGTCAAAGACACTCAGCTCACTCTGGTAGAAGTGTTTGCACAGGCTTCAACACTTCTACGCATGTGTTTGCACAGGCTTCAACACTTCTACCATCCAGTTGGTCCCGCCCCTCCCCCCACATACTAGATCCTTCAGATTTGATAAGCGATATCATTTTCTTCCCTGGAGTATTCCAAAGCTAATTACTAACAACTAACCGTGCCTGTGGAGATATTTTTAGAAATTCTCCTCTAAAGTTTTTGCCTTAACACTAAAAACCTCCGGGAAAATCCCAGGCCTTTGTTAATAAATGTAACGTATGCACATATCACAGCCTGCCTCTTCATGTTACGTGGTCACATGTGCTGTAATAATCAGATTCCAGTCGCTGTCTTTGTTCCAAACAGGGATCGTGTCTGTGGCCTCACTGAGGTCTGATTGGACTCTTGGGTCCGTCGGGCTGAAAAATACAGAATGATGAAACACATCAATGTCACCTGATGGGATTCCTCTCATGCGCCATATAATGAGATCCCATTAGCCCAGAATGTCCCACAGGATTCAGAGCCAATCATTTCAGAGATTGCCGTGGCTCCTCTGTGAGGTCACTTGGTTTGTAAGTTGAACATTTTGCCAAAGGCGATGCTGATTTTGGGTCTCGCTGCGGAGGCACCTGCGGGAAAGGCCCACCCATGTGACTGCGTAAGGATGTGTGTACATTTTTATGCTAAACCTGAAAAGTACGTTGAGAGCTAAGGGATTCTGAATGAGAGAGAGAGAGAGAGAGAAGAGAGAAAGAGGAAGCACAGTGAAAGGAAAAGCAAGTGAGTGTGTGAGTTAGCTGTATACAAACCACAGCTTTTCTCCACGCTGTAATTTACCCTGCCGCCAAAACCACCGTAGCTCCTGCTGTTGCAGCCTAGCGCTGCGGCGGAGTTTAGCTACTTGGGCTGTCTCCCCGGCTGGGGCTGGCTAGCAGTTGTAGACACGGGTTATGCTAACCCCATGGCTGTTTGTTTATCTTGCAGCCAGAACCGACCATTAAAAGTGGGCGCCGATTCAAAAGCACAAAAACAGACGCTTGTCATGTTCGAGGGCTGTAATTGTAGCTCTCTTATGATGTTTTTATTTTCCCTCTGACCTCGTTGGATAAACTCGAAAAGCCACTTAACATTGGGCTTGGCTTGCCAGAGCCCAGAGAGAGAGCGAGAGAGAGAATAAAGCAATGTGCAGTCAAACGCAGTTTTTTTTTCCCTCCCCAGTTTAATTCATAGTCGGCAGCACTTGACTCTGCTGCGACTGTATGAAAGAACAGGTAGCTGCCGCCTGATCAAAACGTCTCTGGGAACTGGCACTGTGATCAACCGCACTGAGAACTTGTTGAATGCTACCACACAAGCTGTTAATGATTTGTTTACAACAGCAAACAGGCATCTTTAACTCAGCCTCCTTATGATTGCTAGGTGCATCCAAAACAAAGTGCTGCCTTAAACTGCAGAGATTTAGACAAACCACAGGTCGGACTTTGTCATCATCCCAACAAAAATGAGCTCATTCTGTCCCAAATGCATGTAATAGTGACAGAGACCACAGGTTTCCAGTGGTCCTAGTGGTCACCAGCAACTCGACTGGAAACAAAGAGTTCTCTCGGGACACACTCCCCCGCCCCACCCCACCCTCTCCAGCCACGTCTCTGTCAGTTTCGCCTCAGTGTCATGATGAAATGTGCAATTACAGTCAGACAAAAGCAGCAGCCTTTCATGGCATTCCAGCCATCAGCTGTGGCCTTGAGAGTTTGAAAAGACCAAACATCAGTGTGAAAAGACAAAAAAACCGGAGAGTATAAAGAAAAAAAAAAGGGAAATGGCACGCTATAGAGTTTTCTACGTGACAGACATGCTGCAATTTGGAGCGAGCTGGGGCATCGAGTCTGGAGAGACTGGAGGAATTTAGCAAGATTAAAGGTTACAACAGGCTAATTATGCTCAACAGGCCTTCGAGACATTTTAATGCTGTAGTTACATGGACCAACAATTTTGCACTGTCAACACTGGATTTAAAACTGGGTTCATGGAAGAATCAGAGGCAGAGGAGAAAGAATATTTCAAAGACAAAACAACCAGAGTGCTGCATTTAATCAGACCCTAAACAAAACCACGGTGTATATATATATATATATATATGTGTGTGTGTGTATAGAAATATTTATACATATACATACATATATGTATATACATACATATATGCATATATATACATATAATATATGTGTAATATATGTATGCATATATGCATATATAGATTACGTTCACATACATTTTAGAAAATATATTAATTAAATATATATTTATGTATATGTATATACATACATATATGCATATATATATATATATATTTAAATATATGTTCAAGTATTATATGCATGCATATATGTATATATGTTTGTATATGTATTTTATATACATATATACTGTATATACATATATATATAACTTCCCTACAACCATAAAAAGTATTAAGTAGTAACATATTTATGAATGTATGATATATTTGGAGTTATATGTCTCATGGTTTGGGTAGTATTTGTGTTGCTTCCTCTCTGTCACTTGTTTGACATTTAAGCCTCTCGTAATTGGAGTCTGAAGAGTTACGGGGATGGACATGAACACGAGGACGGACACGGGCGAATGAACTCAGATCCAGGGAGTGGTGGCTTGGTGACCTCACACTGGCATAAACAATGAGCTGTCTAAGCTCAGGGCTAAATTGCTGTGAAGTATTTACTGTAGACGCTCCATCATGCGTGACCAAAACCAGCCAGATCATCGGGGTGGGTGTGTGAATGAAGCCACCATAGTGGAGTGTGTCTGAGTGTGTGTTTGTTGAAGGTGTCTGTTCCCTGTCCAATCTCAACATGAAAGTCCTTTTAGGTGTTTGTTGTTTGAAAGTTACACTGAATTTGTTCAGGCTTCTTCATGGGATTTTCTTCTCGCCACGTCTGGTCTGCGGTGAACTCCATTCATCAGCGAGCCAAACGACCACGGTGCAGAACAGGAAGGCCATCTTTGCCCTTTTCTGGAACCAAATAAGTGACAGTTCTTCCTGGTGAGCCACGATAACCACATCTAGGCGTCCGTGTCCAACCTCCACCCTGTGCTTTGCTGCAAAAGATCTCCTGACCATCCCACCCAGTGACTGAACACTGAGGGTTGCTGGCAGAGGCGCGGTGGTTGTCTGAATGAGACCGCAGGCCAACGTGGCTCACGGTTCCAGCCTCCTTGGTAGACCTTCACTAAGACTGCATTACAGGCTTAAAAGCCAAGGACTGGACCACACTGTGTGCATGTGTTAAAGTGTGTGTGTGTGTGTGTGTGTGTATCTGTGGGCATTTAACTGTTTGCATATGTGCATTTAGTCATATGTGTGTCTTAATTTGTACAGGACAAACAGTAATTCCGGAAAAGTTGCTATATTTCCTAAGACACAATAAAAAACGTAATATTTGGACTTTTATAAATAAGCAAAATGACAAAAATACTTTTTTACTGTTGTGACAAATATACCCTTGGCTAAATATATACAGTATATATTTTAAACATGTTTAAAGCAACATGTTCTACGCCCAAAGATCGTATTAATGGGTAGAATCTGTGGAGAAAAAGTCCACCAGAAAG
>NC_024311.1:12333567-12357057 GCF_000523025.1 Cynoglossus semilaevis | reverse complement strand
TATAGTAACTATATCTATAAACTAGTTAACTATAGTTTATAGGTATTCTATCTGAGTTATCTATAAACACAAACATTAATCAAAGTTCTGAACACCTGGACCTGATGAACCTTTAATATTAGTTTTTAACCCAAACCTATTTTGCTCTGCAGGTCGAAGAAACTCCCAGAATGCCTTTCCTGTCAGATCTTTGAACCTGATCAAAACTTTGTTGGTCTTTGAATCTGACAAACTAGGAAACGTTTGCGCTTAAAAATATTACAAACAGATCTGACAAACTAGGAAAAGTTTGCGCTTAAAAATATTACAAACAGATCTAGGGAGTAAGACGATAAAGTCCAGCCTGTGCCTGACATCTCTGTGTTCCATCAGTATTGATAATACTACTCTCTCCACAGTGTGTACAGATATGCAGCCCAGTTTACTCTAAGTACAGCCTGTATTTCTTAATGGACAGCAAAAGTAAAAACAGGCCAATCAGAGTTGACTTTACTCTCACCGTGTGCCAAAAGAGAAGTGAATAAATCTGAGACTTGAACAGCTAAAGTGATCGCCGCGTCATTTCATTCCGCCTCAGCTCCTTTATCTTGGTCAAACTCAGAGCCCTATCAGGGCGACTAACTGCAGCCTGACATCCATGAACAAGAACCAAAGGAGCCGAGGACCACGTCCACTGCCAGGACTTTAAATCAGCAGATTATTGGCTTTATGAGTGTGACCCGTGTGAAATAATTGCTAATGTTCCAAGAGTAACAGCTGGAAAGGGGGGGGGGGGGGGGGGGGGGGGGGGGGGGGGAGAGTAATGGGGCCATTTATTAATTCTGATTATAATACATGGAATGCATCCAGACCTCCTCCTCCTCCTCCCTGTTAAATTATGGTAGTTCATAAAAAGGAGGCCAACGGAGGTAAAGCCAATGGAGGAGGAGATCTGTTAGGAGGAGAACTGTGGCCCAGTTTGTCATGGAAACAAAGCCAAATGACCTCCAGCCCCCTGACCTCCCATCTACTGACCTGCTGACCCCTGACCTCCCATCTACTGACCTGCTGACCCCTGACCTCCCATCTACTGACCTGCCTGCTGACCCCTGACCTCCCATTTACTGACCTGCTGACCCCTGACCTCCGATGTACTGACCTCAAGCCTACTGACCTGCAGCCTACTGACCTCCAGCCCTTTGGCCTCCCATCTACTGACCTGCTGACCCCTGACCTTGCATCTACTGACCTTCTGACCCTTGACCTCGCATCTACTCACCCCCAGCCCACTGACCTCTCTATCTACTGACCTCCAGCCTCTTTGTTCCTTGAAGTACTCTTGCATTAATCATATGAAATGTGACTTTAATTATGCATGCTTTGAAGGCCACACTGAAGGAGTCTCTCATTTTAGAAGGAATTCAATGTTTAAAGTAAAACATCACATTTTTCATTGCAACTTTGGCCTAAGAAATATGTGATACGTTGATGAGCACACACACACCTAGTATTTGCAAAAAATGCAAATGTACGAGAGGAGAAATACCTTTAACAGAGACTGTGACACATTGCTAATGATCAGACCTTTATTTTGTCAAAAACGGACAGAAACAGGACTTCCTGTCCACTACAATCGAGGTTCAAACAATAGCCTCTGTTCACATTTAGAAAAAAAAAAAGATTGTATGGAGACACAAACGCACAAATGTCTTTAATCCAGGAGACAGTGCTTGGACAAAGTCAGGAGTAAAAGTCCAAACAGCCCCAGATGTGTTTGGTTCCAGTGTGGTTAATAAAAGCCCTGGGGTAACAGTTTGAGGCAGCGTCTAATTCAGTGCATATTCAGTTAGAGGAAAGCCACAGCGCTCGTGTGTGGTCCACGGCCTGTCTGCACTATTTTCCCTTCTGATGTCACATGTTTGGATTTAGGGCTAAATTTGCTCTGTTCTTTGGAGAAGTGGAGGACGAGTGAGAGGACGTACAGGCGGAGAGGGAAGATCAAATATAAATACTTCTTATCCTTCAGATAATTCAGAACAGATGGTATTTATTTTAATACTTACTCCAACATCCACATCTGTAGTTATGTTTGGTATTTTATGGCACGCTCGTTTTTGTCAGCATCCCCCTACCTCACCTCAAGGTGGTGCTAAGCATGTTTTCACAATTTATATGCATTTTAATATAAATCTAATCCAGCAAAGTCAGAGAATCATTGATTCAACTGGATCAAACAAATGCCTCAAGACGCTGGTATTTAGCATGCTAGCTGTGTGTCAGAAATAAAGCATGTTAACGGTGTTTTTTATATGTAGCATGTTAGCTTTATGTTAGAAATAGAAGCACGTTAGAACTGTTCCTTGTACGTAGCATATTGTTAGCATGTTAGCTGCTAGCCCAGTTAACATGCTACCAATATTGGCGCTGTGCTAGAACAGTATGCTTTAGAGGCATGTTAGGGCTTTGGTTGTACCATGCTAGGCAAAGCTAACACCTGCTAACAGCCTTACTCTTCATGGCTTTGCAGGCAGATCCAAATCTCAGGGCTAAAAACAGTTGTTGACTAAAAAAATTACCTGCATACCTCAGATTTAAGCCTTCTTGTGAAGATAAAATTTTAAAAATAGATTTGGCAAAGTTGCAATAAAAAATCCTCTGCTGTTCAAGACAGGAGATGGTAGAAATAAGAAGACAGGGACCTTCAGGTTTTTCTAAGCCTTGACTAAATGAGTTGTTTGCTTCGACTTTCAGAAGCCAATAAGGCACCAAGATCTCAATCTGAAATCTTTCAGCCCCACTATTCCGTCAAATACATCACTGTGATTTCATAACCCCAGAGCCGAACACCCGCAGGCCGTTGATGAAGGACCATCCATCTTGATCAGAAAATGATGCAATGAACAATCGCTCTAATGTATTGATGTTGACAACAGCCCTGTGATATTGTCACTGTGGGTTTGTGGCTGAACAGCACAGCAGATCAGTGTGCTGTCGGTGCAGTCTGTGGAGCCTCGTTTGCAAAACGACGGAAACGCGATTATCTAAACGTTGAAGGTATGTGTCAGGGTGATACGTTCACACGCACCTACGCTGCTCTGTTTCCCACATTGACTTACAGTCAGTGTGTCATTTTCACACCCACGGAGGGGTGCGTGACAGCTCACATGAACACACACTTTCTTTCTTTCATCCCACTTGTGTTTTTTATCTTAGTGGTACTGTATTATAGGTCAACCTTATACAACAGTGTAGGGGTAGACTATCTACACACACCCATCTCTGACTCTGTCTTTCTTTTCCTGTTCAACCTGGTAACATGTTTATTTCTGGAAGACGGGGTTTTTTTGCAGAATCTTTTTGAACGTCACAATTTTTTTTTTTCATATTCAACTTGTTTTTTTTTTGTCCTCAGGCAATATATATTCTATTGTTTACAACGTCCTCAACTCACGGCATTTTATGGTTACGTCTGCATCGACCATAAAATCTAAGAAAGTTAGCATACGTGAGTTCCGACTTGAGTTACGCAAATTGAGCTTTGTCACATCGTAGGAACAGATCTCCGACGTAAGTCAAGGACCCCAAGAAAAAAACAGACAGAGAGACCGTAGACGTGTCATCGTCCAGCTTCCTCAGGCTACAGTTGAGTTTGTGTTGTTCTTTTTTTTTTTTATAGTCTTTGTTTGAGACAGGAGGTCATTACAGTGGGTGTAAAAAGTAAGGGTCGGCGTAAGGATGGAGACTGTGGTGAATCTGTTAATACCCCACTGCAACCCCCCCCCCCAAAAAAAAACAAGCTGTTCCATATATTCATGCTGACAGCAATGTTGCACAAATGTTGACAACACGGCTCCTCGGCAAATGTTGCTCTCATCAGTTATTCATGACCGGTGAAACTTACATGACATAAAGCCGTGTACACGAAGTACACGGGATGAAAGTACACAGAGTGAAATCACTGTCGAAATATGACAATTATTATTTTTTTGTTCAACTGAAACTCTGACGGTTTGGTGTTTTTGGTGTGTGGGTGCGTGTGTGTGTGTGTGTGTGTGTGGTGTTTCTGACTGGAATACTGCAATGACTCATGCTGCACATGTGTACTACACATACTATATACAGTATACTCAGGAGGACCTGCCAAAAGAGTGCATTAAATCTGTACCAGGTAAAGACTCTCCTGGTACGACTGTACCTGTAGGGAATTAGACGGTAAATTTAGACTTAATTTGTTAGACGTAAATTAGGATTAGATAAAGTCAGATTAAAGTTAGGGTAAGAATTAGGGTTAGGGTCGTGGGATAGGTTTGGATAAGAGACCAGGGAATGCATTATGTCTATGTGTGTGTGTGTCTGTGTGTGTGTGTGTGTGAGTTTTGTGTCTGTGTGTGCGAGCCATTTGTCACTTAACATTTAAAATACTGTTCATCTGCTGTAACACTGTGACTAACAAGGTCTATTTTGGTGATTCTGCCTGTGTGTGTGTGTGTGTCTGTGTGTGCGTGTGTGTGTGTCAGTCAACAACAAGGAGATTTGTATTGGATGAAACGAGCCAAACGTCAACCACTGCTCATACAGCAGCGACGTTCAAAGACCATGTCTGTGATTCTGACTCTGCCTCCTTCTGTTTTCATAGTCGTGTGGTTGACACTGACATTCAGACCGTCAGTCTGACGAGCGTCTGCTGCGGCACACATCAGTGAACACACACAGACGTGTCTCCACAGAAAGACACACGTTAAAGCTCTGTCTGTGTGTGTGTGTGTGTGTGTGTGTGTGTGTGAGAGAGAGAGACAAACTGCCACCATTTGTCAGTGGAAAGTTAAGTCAGAACTCATCTATATGGACAGAACTGCACCGCTGGTGAGACGTTACAGAGGTTCAGACGAAAGAAGGACAAAAGTCAATGTCTTAGCATAGATCAGGGTTGTCCAAAGTCTGGCTCGCAGGCCGGATCTACACAGTATAAAGCTAACGTTAACCAGTGATAAGCTACAAACCTGGACCAAAGATGAAGAAGAAAACCCCATGGGAGGAAAAAGACAGCAGGTTCTTTCCTCCAGTGGAGTGTGTTACTAAATCACTGGGACAAAGTGGCCGTCAGATTTTCTTCATACAATTCATAATTGCAAAATGAGTGATGGCAAGATATTCATGATTGACTTTTGTTGTTAATTTAACAAAGTTTATAAATGCATGTGAATTTTTTATTTTTTATTTTTCTTTAGCCCAGATGTGATTTTGAAGAAAACAAGAAAGGACCAAGAAAAAATTAAAAATGTAAGTCTAATGTCTAATGTTTAGTTCTCCTGAATAGACAAGAAAGAAGTCAAAAACCAAACTACTGATGCGTCATTTGACATTTCTGCAGAAACAAATAAGGGCCTGAATATGATTTATGATTTCACACATTTTAAAAATGATTTCCCTTAAGGAGGTTAAAATGAACGTAGAGGTGAGAAAACAAACTCATCCTGTGATGTTTGCTTCTCTGCAATAATTTGTGGTTGGACCAAATGTTTTGCTACGTAGGTGTCAAGAAAGCCGTCCATAACGACAGAAATTCATCACGCGCTGCTGTTGACATTGTCTCTGGAAGAACAAACAGAACGCCACGTTTTCTCTCTGTTCACATCTGTTTCATTCAACGTGTTTGATTTGCGCAGGTTTAACGGTCAATTTGTATTCTGTTTCTGTGAAGGAATCAAAGTGAGCAACGTCTCAGCAGTTTCTATGACAACCCACCGTACTCAGTAAACCGTGGAAAAAGTGTGTGTGCAGCGGCGTCACACACAGAGGAGCGCTCTGACAGCCGTGGTTTGAGGGCAGAAAAAAGAAATCTTGTATCTTTCACAAACAGACTTTCAGATGTACAAACAAAGTGTATGGAAACAACCTATCCACTGCACCACAGAGCAGCCTTCAAGCAGCTCAGTCGGCACTTCCTGTGTAGATGAGAGTGATCGGAGAATACAGTACCCACAAGTGCATGTGGTGTTACAGTTTCAGTGTCAAACATCCGGAGCAACGTAAAGACAGCGCAGTGGAGAGTGAAAACACAACTCGGGTGAAATTAATTCACGTGTTATCACACCGACAGGAAGTGAAAATAACGTCGTTTCAACTGATACAGTCAGTTCTCTACGGCACAGCAGGAGATGAAACGTCAGGTAGAGAAAACTCATTAGCACACAACGGAGCCGCTAAATGCCGCTAATTCTCACAACGTGTACTGTTAGCATTTTTGATATGAACTGATAGCGCTGCAAGTGCTGACCTGACTAAGACACATCTGACATGACTGTGGCAAGACTCTGCAGCACAGACTGTTTCAGTGCAGCAGCAACAGGATGAGGGTGAGGAGGAGGAGGAGGAGGGGGAGGAAATGGTTGAGGAAGAGCGAAGCAGAGCTCAGGGTTAAGACAAGCTGCTACTTGTGGCTTTTGGTTTTGTGGGATTTTGTAGAAGATATAACGGCTCTGTTTCCCTGCCAGCACATTCAGGTCATGTGGTTGTCAGATAACAGACCCTGTGACAACTCACTGACGAGTGTCTCTAACTACCCACATCCTGTTGTTCTTCTTCTTCATCATCTTCATGACCACCACCACAACCATCATCATCATCATCATCATCATCATCCATCCTTCTACAGCTTCGCCCATCATTCATCATCCCTTCACCAAACCATCCAGCCTAACTATCAAACAGCTACTACGAACCTACCCTTCAGTCCTTCATCCAACCCACCATCCATTCATCCATCCCCCAATCATCCATCCATCCAACAATCATCCATCATCCATCCATCCAGACTGTGTCATGTTGGTTCTTGTCCTTCGTTCATCTCTTCATCTTTCTATCAATAACAAACCAACTGCACCACAACAATTCTAAATCATCCAACTGCAGTAACGATGCCTCGGAGCAAAGACAGACGGTTGCTGCTAAAGAGACAACAGACAACTCCCTGTGAGGACAACAACAGCTGCTGAGTGGCTGCTGCACAGAGACTTCCTGCCCAGCAGGTGGACATTAAATAATCTCATTAAACTCACAGGCTTCAGTTTAGACCTTAGATAAAAGGACTTCCTGTCCCTGAGTGTTCAAATGTTATTTGAGTGTAATGTTATGTCATTATCTCAAGTCTTACTATATGTTTTCTTGCAGATCAGTTTCTGAATATTTTTATATTTAATTTTTTTTAACCCATGGCTGATTATTTTATGTTTAAAGGTAGAAAAAGATGTGTAATTTGCACATTTTCGTGTTATCTGATACTACTCTAGTACCTGAAGACATTTCAAAGAGGACATTTTTTGTCAGTCTGCTCGTTTATTTTCCCACTTGTTGCTGAAGTTTGGTCATTACACCGTTTTTCAGAAACATGTTGTCATTCCACTCAGTCAGTCTGAGTCTGAGTGACACAAGAAAATAAACCATTTTGAACATTAGGAGAGGTGAAGTGGAGGCTCCTGGAACTGCACTTTAGTCATTAGTGTTAGGGAAGTGGTCCAGATGAGACCAATAACATTACTGAGAGAAAATCTGCACAAATATACCAGGAGTATTTCCAGGTACTACAACTCTGTGGACCAGTGTGATGCAGCACGTCATGTAGGTCACAGGTCCCCAACCTTTATTTTTTTTTTGTACCAATGACCAGTCAAAATAAAACATCTTTTAGACTTTCTTCTGTTAATATCATATTCTGAATGACATTTTATTCTAAAATATTGCCTGATTATCTTCAAATGAAGGAAGCTAACCGCTATGACTGGATTCTCTTTGGATTAAGTAAATTAATAAAAACAAAGTACAATTTTTTACTGTGACCTGATACCGTAAAAACGTACAATTTTTTACTGTGACCTGATACCAAATTACTTAAGGACCGGTACCGGTCTGCAGACCGGGGGTTTGAGGGACCCCAATGTAGGTCATGAAATAAGTTGGAACAGAAAAAAATTGCCAGTAGCTGGGGCTTAGGCCACATTGCTTCACCTTATTTTGGCATGTGTCTTTGGGCATTTTCGCAGAGCTGGTAACTTAATCTGTTTGCTGCTGTGTTTTGTGACGTGACGTTGGGTATTTTATTCTCTTCACTATTTTATGACCCGACCATAAAACCAGGGGATAAAAGAGACTAACGTTCACCGCTAAACATGTCCCTTAACGAGCAGTGTTTGTAAAATAGATATAGAAACATTGACACTCGCACCGACTGCAGCGCCAGAGTGTGTTAAAATGCACAAGCGATGGGGGACACGGAGCGTGTAGCCCCCAGCCAGGAGTAAAACGCCAGTGAAATCTGCAAATTAAAATGTAAAGCCGGTCTTAGCAGCACCTTGATGAAATCCCATATCAAGCCGAGCAGAGAGTGGATGAGCACTGGAGGGAGGGGAGGAGGGTGAAGTCAACAGGGAGTTCTGCCTCCCGTCTCGTTCTCCTTCCTGTTTTCTTCGGCGTCATTACCTCGCCGATAACTCCCTGTGTAATTTTGTTCAATTTCTCCCCCTCTTCTTCTTCTCCCCCCTTTCTAAATGAGATATCTTTCTCCACTTACTAATTGTTTCCTTCTCTCTCCCTCTCCCTCTGCCTCCCCCTCTCTCTCCCCTGGTTTTACCTCCAGTGCTCTAATTTGTCTTTCCTCCAACTCGCTCCTCTCCTCCCGTCCTGACTCTCTCCCTCAGGTTGTTTCCTCCTCTTTAAGTCTGCTGGTGCCACATCTGGCAGTCTTCAGCTCCAAACTCGACCTGCCTGCCTGGCTAAGAGAGAGATAATCGGGCTAATCCCTCCATCATCCCAGAGGCTATCACGCTACTCTATAACCCTTTAATCCCTCTAATTCCCTCACATTCTGCAGTCAGCTTGGCTGTCAGACACATCGGGATCCTTATCGCCCTGCAAGAGCTGCAGCTGCTGTGTGTGTGTGTGTGTGTGTGTGTGTGTCTGCTGCCTCCTTTAATTCAGTGATTTACACTCGTGCCCTTGCAGCTATGCTGACCTGACCGACTTTGAGCGACTTTTTCAAGTCCACAAGGAAAGAATCTTCAAAAATATAAGGAAAAAAAAAAAAACCATCACGTGCCAGCTAGAAGACCTTGATATGTCGGTTTGATGCCAACCCATCACCAATCTGATTGGTTAAAGAAACAGTCGGCACTACTGATTCTGAAGGTCTTAGGGCAGATTTCTATCACACTGGAAACACATGACACTGAATTATGATTGGATTAAAAACTCTCTTTAAAATCCTACATATTTGGATATTTCTTTTTTCGGGGTGGACCAGTAAAATTGATTGGGTGATCACACAGTGCAGACATGTCCCAGGTATTAGGGCAACTGCAGATAGTACCACCTCAGTACTGACAGTACTTCTGTGTATATACAGTATGTACTATATTCATCCATCACCCTCTGGTCACCTGACCAGTACTGTATCCTGCCTCCTTCCATTTCTTCCATTTTATTTAGAGTTACCAGTAATAAATCTGACGTCAGGTCCGACCACACCCACTGAGATGATGGCTGAGGTGTGTGTGTGTGAGAGAGAGAGAAAGAGAGAGAGAGAGAGAGAGAGAGGCCGAGTCAAGTGTGACAAATCTCCCTTTACCATCAGTGCATGGAGGCAGAGTAAAATTAGAAACTCGTTGCTGCTAACTCCCTGCTGCTAATTCAATTTTGTGCAAATGAATCGTACGTGTTCTTCTCCTCCGCTCCGTCCCTGATCCTCGCTCGCCAAGTCTCCCACTCTGTCTCTCATCTGCTGTCCCAAACAAACTGCGTTATCTCAGGGAGGAGATAAAAGACGGACACTGGTAACGAGACGACGTTGGCCGACTCCCAGCTCGGCTACTGCACTGTTTATGGAACAACAGCCGTCTGTCTGTGAGTCAGTGTGTCAGTCGCTCTGTTGTTGTTCTTTTGTCTCCGTTGTCACAACTTTACATTTATCACAGTTGTGATGTTAATGACGGCGCATCTTATTGACTCACTGATGTTTCTTTGTTGGTGCCGGACTGCGGCGGTTATCGCATCTGCCTTACACATTAAAGGTCGTTGGTCGTGGAATAGAATTGATCAATTCCTATGCCATCTATTGGGGAAAAGAAGTAAAGTGATAAAAGTGGTTAAAAAGCTGAACGGCCCACATCCGGCCCCCGGGCCTTAGTTTGCCCATGCCTGGCCTTGATTATACTCTGGTTGTCTTCACAGACCGCAGATGCCAAGTACAAGAGCAACTTTAGGCTCCAGTGTTTTGGCAGAGGAACACACCGGCACACAGACGGTGCAGCGAGGCAACGAAGGACGTCGTGGTTTAATGAAGACCAGTTCCAACACAGATCCACAGGCTTTGCTTGGACCAAAGCCCAGCACAAAAACACAGTTTTAATTTGTACCTCAAAGTCTTACTGACAACATTTGTATTGTTAAACAATATTGGACCTTTTCCGGGACGACTGATCAAATTGTAAACATTTCGATGGCTAATGAGTGGCGATTATTTTGCTCCGTTTCTGTCATGTGGACAGGTTGGTTTCCACCAACAGTTTCCCGGCAGAAACACCACGTGTCATTTCATCTATTTAAGGCAGGAACATCTCTGAAGCTCTGCCACTGCTGTCTGCTGTGTTTTCATTTTTGTAAAACAAACCAACTGCTGCATCTGGGAGACGGATGCTAACGTTAGCGTCAAAACTGTCAGGAGAAATCAAAGGGACGTTGTATCTGTTCCATAACGGTGGGGAACCAGTAACTGTGTTCACCCTGCAGCAGCTTTGGCGCGGCTGCTCCAACACAGTCATTTTACAACAGCGTGATTCAGCGTTTGGCTCCTGTTTTCCTCACAGCAGCTTTTGAACATCACACACAGGAACATTGGATGTTAAAGATAAAGGATTAGCCCCTTCTAAAGAAGCTAATCTTTAATCTTTACACTCTAACTACTGCTCATATCCTGGCATTTTTACGGCAGTACCTGAACTCATCTCTCTAAGAGGCTTATGATTAGCAGATCGTAAACACACTGGATCAATAAGGCAACGATGCAGAGTCCATCTGTGTGGCCGCTGCCAAACACCACACACCTTAATGGCCTCACCTTCCATGACCCATCGCCTTAAAAACATGCATTTATAACATTAGTCACTGTGTGTTACGTAACAGTGGAGTTTGATGGTGAACTTGAACATGGACCAAGTATCTGACCAGAGAGTCACGACGTGGGTCTTTAAAGTTGGTTAAAAGTGATTTTTTTCCGGTACCCAAAGTTTCTGTAAGGCAGCGGTTCCCAAAGTTAGGGGTCGGCCCAACTAGAAGCAGAAATTCTCTAATTTCATAAGCTTTGGGCATCTTTTAATTCCATCATTTCACACATATTTATTTTAATCCTTTTCTTTTGTCTTGTTACAGTTATTGACCAGGACACCAGGCCCAGCTGACACCGTAAGGAAGCACTGCACGCCATGGTCAACAGCAGGGTCACAAACTGAGATTGACTTACAATCACATTCAAACACACACACACACACACGCATCTTTGGACAATTCAGTGTCCTATTACCGACCATTTTTAGATCACAAGACATAAAAACCAAAGCACCAAGAAAGACGGACCATCTGCACAGACCATAATGCGAACCAGTGACCTTCTTGCTGTGAGGCATCAGCAGTTTCCACCACGCCTGGACGCGGCCCACCAATTACTTTACTGGAGGAGAAATAATAACATATGGGATTTGACTGCAGGGTTCAAGAAAGGTGTCAGTGGGCCTTCGGGGTTGGGGGGTTTGGGGCGGGGACACCTGACTGGAGAGGTATCAGTCTGCAGGAACCTCAATAATTCAACAACAGTTCTTTTTGCATTGACAATATCAGTGCTCACTGAGGCGTTTGTAGACGTTCCCTCAGGCCCCAATAGTTATTAAAGGCTGAAATTATATATTCATAACACTGGATATTGCTGCTTGTTTATTTATGGCCAGCTTCAGTTTTCAGTGGTGTTTTGTCGAGCTACTTCCCAGCTACGCTGCCACCTTGGTTTGCCTTGGGCAACAGATATATATGTTTCCTGCCTCCACCCGTCCTGCCAAAAACAGGGAGGAAAAAAAAAAAGCTAGGGAACGACTAAATTGAAAGCAAGTTCCTATTGTTTTCAGCTCTGACCAGAGCCGGCGGTTTTTTGTTTGTTTGTTTGTGCCTCGACTGGATAATGAGGATGTCTTCTTCTTTCACTGTCTTACAGAGGGTCGAGACAGAGAGTAGGTCCAGCTCTGTTTGCTCCTGTCAGGGACTGCCAAGAACAAGAATATATTAATAACTGCAGCTGCTGTATATTTCAGTGTTCCTGGTGCAAATCCTTTTGTTTTAAAATATGGCATTTATTTAATGCCCCAGCAACTGACAACAACAACAACAACATTTTTTTTTAGGAGATTGCTCTAAGGTGGACAAAAACAACCTGCAAAACTGAGGCCCAGACTCCAACAGACAGACAGGGACATGAATCTGGACGGAGCCAAAGGTTGAGCTCAATTCTGAGACTAAACATCTGTTCAGATCTTCACCTCCAGGATTGATCACAGCTACTGTGTCACTAACCAGGAGTCACCAACTATATTTGTCAGGGTCTGGACAGACACCTCAGGGGACGACACTCAAATTAAATTAAATATATAAATATTTTAAATATGGTCATAAATACTGTGGATTATTGACTGTTATTGATTATTATTCTACAACGCAGTATTTTCTCTTTGATCCTCACAATTTTAGAATCCAGTCTCAGGCCGGAGTGGGTCATTCAGCGGGCCACATTTAGTCCGTGGGCCACCAGTTGATGATCACTGCCCTGAGCTATTATAAAACTATATGTATTCAGAGCCTTGTTTCAAGAATTTCAGACCTTGACTCGGTCACAGTCACGTGACGTCCAGATGTACGAACACGCGTTGTGTTTCCTGTTGTCGTGGTTTCATCCCAGTTCCTCACACACACTTCACACGTGTTCTTTGCTCTAATGATACAATTTATATTTCATCAAAGTACTTTGTCCTTTCATTTGCTTTTGTTTACACGAGTGCCACCGAGGCTTCCTGCAGCCACTCCATCCTCCCAAAATATCAGTGCAAATGAGCTGTGGTGACGTGCATTGTGGAAGCCAACAGTCAGAGTCCCAGAAGAGCCACAAAGTGACTTTCACGCATTTAACACAACCGCCAGCGCCCCCCCTCCAACCCCGCTCCCCACCGCCCCACATGAGATATATTTCTGTCATTTCCTTTCCAGAAAACTGTTGTCACAGAACATTTGCTCCCACTTAGCGATCCACATCCTCAGAGACACAGAGATATATTTGTTGTTAGAAGTGATTAAACATACAAGGAAATATATTCCCTGCAAAAAGTGACTGGATGCCATTCAAAAATACACTTGTCTTCATTTGACCCACAATGCTCGGCTGCGCTGCGGACTTTGACTCCAAAAGCAGCGAGAGGCCTGTGGACTAACGAGCCAATCAGCAAAGGTCGGCAGGTTCAGGTGAAGTGGGACACCTGAGTGCTGCCTCATCTTCTCCGTCCTTTCAGCTGAGGATTTTTGGATGAATAAGCAGGTGCCGCAAAGCTATTACTGTAACCAGCTCCCCGGGTCTGCCATCAGCCAAGGGTAGAAGGGCATGGAGGAGTGCCAATATTAGCCCTCGTCTACACACACACACACACACACACACACACACACGCACTCCTCCAGGGGAGAGTGGAGTTGGCACTGACGGCGTCGACTCTAGTGAAGCTGCTAATGTTATATTTGATGAAGATAAAAACACAGACATTGTTTGAGATAAACTATGACGTGAAGTGATCGATATTTTCACTGGGCCAAGAAAAATATCAACTACACACAACAGCAGAGAGTACAAGTATGAGTACAAGTATGAGTACATCCATAAGTACAAGTACGAGTACAAGTACAAGTTCAGTGGATGTGGTGAGTAGATTCTTCTTTTGGGAAAAATCTGAATTTGTATAAAAAAAATCCATAAGAATACTATGGTAAGAGTACAAGAAAGGTATTAGGGAATATGAGGGGGAGTATGAGGGAGTGGGTGGTACTACATGTACTACTGCGTATTACACCACTGTTCAGTTCTTTGAACTTTAAATTGTCAAACTCTTTGTCGACGACTTTCTTTTCCAAGACAAAAACAGAAGTGACTTGAGACTAAATCACGACGCCCAAATGTATGAATACATCAGTGAAGTTATTTAAGAAAAAACTCTGTCAAAGACGAAGTCCAATCAGGACTGATTTCATCATGTAAACTTGAGGCAAAAATGAGGGAGAGCCAATGAGAGTCACATTCGTTTGGACATGTAAATAAAGATCCAGTCACAGTGAACGTGTGTCCATTAGCAGAATAAACCAAAGACAGTTTGAAGGCAAAACTTTTCTATTGATAACGTGATACAGTGAAAACATGAAAGATAAGAACATGAAACAGTCCTTCAGTTACCAGTCATCAAAGGACCAGGACGCCGTGTTGCTTCACACACACATCCTCGTTCTTTGCCTTTTGTGCACCGTGTATTTAAGTCTAATGTCACAGTCAGTGACGGCACACGCCTTAAATTCCAGTAAACTTGTTTTGCTTGTTTACAATTGTGCAATAAAGTCTAAAGAATGAAAAGTGACGCTTGATTATCATCAACGTGTCCTCGTGTTAGCGCCAGCTAACGCTAATGATCTCAATTTGCCCTGCGGAGAACAAAGCCGTCTACTTTGTTTGCACACATTTTTTCAGTTACCAGACGTTGAACCCAGGCTACGGTAACATCTGAAGCCAAACATGTTGACATTGTAGCTGCGGATATTAAGGAGGTAACGTTAGCATGTTTGACTTCTGACTTCAGAATGTTTGCTAATCTTTCAACTGTCACAGGAGCTATCCAACCAAACACACACACACACACACATACCACGGTTTTGTCACTTCAAAACATAAACGTTTAAATCACAGTTCATGAGAATTTGGACAATAACTGACAGGGTAGAATATGTCAACAAAAATGCTATTCTTATAGAAAAAAAATAACCTGAAAAAAAATTATTCAACTATTCCCTTGTAACAAAATAAAAGAAACTACTTCAATTACTGAAATGTGTTTTCCATACTGCACCTCCTGGGGGTCCGCCCCCTATTTTGGAAACCATTCTATGGCAAGAAAAAATTATGGTTTTTTTTTTTGTTTGTTTGTTTTTTGCTGACTGTTGAAGTTATTCTTTATGTTTCTGCAATATTAAACATTTACCCCTAATTTATAAGAATAAAATAAATCAAATTATTATTGTTAAAAATAGCCAAATTCCCAGTCGTTCAGAAGCTGACCAGGAGTTGGAAGTGCAAAGGAAACATCATATTTAGAAGGACTGATGGTTTCTCTGTGTGTTTTCTGGGAAACACATTAGACTGCTGGAAGGGTCTCCTCCCTGGTGGTCGTCATCCTGCTTTCCCTTGAACTAATCAACTCGGTCAAGTCCCAGGATGTTTCCCCTCACGACTGGAAACCTTGTTACATGGCTGCAGTCATGTTGCTGCAGAGCTGTCGTTATTTAGTGATTAGAAATGAAAGGATATTTTTTTTACCTAATTGACTTCCAAGAACCAAAACACAGGAAACACTTTAAACCTCATAAAACTGGAAGGTTTTGGGGGAAAAAAAGTAACTTTTTAACCACTTTCTTACATTTTTTCCCTGATACACAATCAGGCAATTTGTACAACTGAACATGTTAGCATGTGTTAGCATTATGTCTGTTTAAAGTTTCCCGTCATTCTGCTTACACATAAAGTTGGGAAGTTAGAACCAGGATTAAATAAAAGTGTGGTTGGCTTCTCTTTAACATCCAAACACGAACCACAGTTTCCTCTTCGTTTATTACAGTTCCACTGGAAGGAATGGAACGCAGCATTTTTCAGTTTCACTTCTCTAATTGGTCCCTCTCTGATATTTTCTTACACATCCCTTGAAAATTGGTCGATGTTAATATTTTATAAGCCATATTTCCGCAGACTCCGGCCAACTTTTGAAAATTAATGAGCTGGGATGAGGATCCAAAACTCCCCTGCCAGCTAATGTACTGCAGTATCACCTACTCAGTATCTCAATGTGCATATTTTCATTTTCTAAAGGCGCTGCCTAAACAAACCAACGCGGATGTTCTCTTTAGTAAGAGGCCGTAGGAGGAAAAAACATTTACACATGAATAATGAAAAGCAGGACTGAGGACTGATTTAATGTCGGATGTTCTAGAAAAACATGATTTTGATTCGAAAGGTGAATAAAAAAAAAGTATACAATTTTATTGTAAAATTCTATTTTGTTTTATTCTTCAATAATGATGAATAATCATGAATAATCAAGATAATTTACCATGATTAATCATGAATAATCAAGATAATTTACCTTTTCTAAATAACCTCTAATTGTTTTCTGTTCATTCTTGGAACAGAATTACTGTTTATATTAGTGACTGATGTCTTTTTCATCATTACTCATCATCTTATCAGTGGTTTGTGGAAGATGTTGAGAGTCGTTATCCCCACCAACATTAATCAGTCTGCAGTTCCTCACCCTCTATTTGACCACTGTATCAGTCAGCCTGTCTGTCGTTGACTCACTGACTGGAGAGTCAACAGAAGTGAACAGCACCAAGAACCACCGTTTCAGGCGGAGCAGAGTTCACCATTGTGCCCCGCACCACTGTTTGGATGTGCTGTTACACTTCAAACAAAGTGGACTATCTGGAAATACAAACTGAACCTTGTTACTGTATCTCCTGTCACCCACTGCTTGGAAAACAGTGAACTTGGACTTTATCTTGCTTTATTTATTCGTAATAAAGTCAGTATAAAAATAATATTAAATGCAGATTTTTTTGTTAACTTGACAGCAGGGGGCACTGGAACCTACTGTTATTTAATCAATAAGAACCTTTATTTTGAAAGGTGTTGAACTGAAGTCAGACCCTGTGACTGTGTCCAATATAAGGTTTGTGGCCCAGGGCTGTCTCTAAAACCTAGTATTCTCATTGCACATGACTCCAGACTGTATTGCAGTTTTTCTTCTGGTCTACTACAGTACACCAGTCTCCGCTCCAGTTGAACCTGGACATTAGTTTTAGTTAAGCAGCCGATTGAATACAGCACACGGGGACAGTTAAATAAACAGCAAAGCATTATTAGATTTGTCATGTTAATCAGCCACCGCGCTGAGAGCAGTGTGTCGTGGCACAAACAGACCACAGTCGTTTATTACACGGTAAACTGGAGGCTGCGGAGGAACAGACAGGGATTAGAGCTGGGTTTTCGTCCTAAATGAATAACATTAGTCAGAAAGATGAAAACGCACCAACAGATAAACAGTCCAGGGAAAATGAACTGATTTAAAAAGGGATTTACTCGGGGAAGCTGAGTTAGCCTTCGTTCTGAAACGAAAGGAAGTGATTTTTACAGCTCAAAAGAACAGACGGGATGGAAAAGAATAAAATCACACATGGGCTGAAAGATGTCGGGTGTCGTTGGTGGTTTCTCTGCCACTGAAACGCACGCAGGAAACTATTAAAACTGAAATGATTAAAGATAGATTTGATCTAAACTGTGAATAATGGGCAGAGAAAACTGGTAGCACCCTATCACAGTCAACCTGGTGAGTAATTAGTGTGTAACACATGGTGTCATGGTACAGTACCAGGCATTGAATGCTATAAAAGTACTTTAGCTCAAAGGGGTCAAACTGGGAAGGACTGAAACAGCAAGTGACCAGCCCATTAAAAAGAAAACATGCTGATTTTGTTGAAAGTTAAGGGAAAAACTGGTCATAAAATTCTGACATTTTTTTAAATTTGTGAAAATATAATTTCCAGTTACCCTAAAAATATATGCAAAAAATAAGGGGAAAAATTGCAAATAGCTGAAAAGCTGCCAAAAACATATAAAGGATATTTAAAAATAAACAAAATGACAATTCTAATGCTTAAATAAACCTAAAGGAAAATTAACTCTGCTGCGGAGTGGTTTAAATTAAATATGCAAACAACAACAGCTGAGAAAATATAAAAAATCATAACGATACTCAGACTGTGACAAAAACAAGCCCACGTGTAAAATGACTCAGTGAAAGACAATATTTCACTGCAAACAATGTGTAAAATGTGAAAGACAATATTTCACTGCAAACAAATTCAGAAATAGCAAAGAAAAAAATAAGGACAGAGGACCAAAAAATGGTTTCTATGATCATAGCCACGCAGTGAAATAAAAAAATAATATTATATAATATTTCTACATTCAGAGCACATCATTTTAACTGCAATGAAATTACAAAATAATAAAAAAGGATGGCTCTTTGAAACAGACTATGCCAGATTAATTAGCATCTGCTGAAGCCTTATTAATCATCTAACAGGCAATTAGCAAGCTGTTAGCCGTGGCCGCTGGTATGTCAATATATTCCTGGGTTAATTTCTTCCTTGGCCAATAAAGGAAACATCATGAAAACGAGCTCTGCCGCGGTGTAAATCATCCAGGCTGCTAACTGCTTCTTCTTGGATCTGTAAACGGCAGCGTGATGGGCTGGCACCCAGGTTACATGCCTGGCTGCCAAGGGAATGGAAGTGAGGAGCATCGCACTTCAGCCTGCATGACAATTTATGGGCTGTTCAAATGGGTTTCAGCAGTCCTTCTGTCAAAGAGATAATAAAGCGTTGGCGGGCAGAGGTGGGAGGTGGGTGGCGAGGGAGGGAGGGAGGCAGGGAAGGAGGGAGAGAGGAAGCAGCCGGGCATAAAAGAGAAGGGGCTAACGTCAGTCGACGCATCTTCGTACGTCTGTAGTAAACTGGATTCATCCTTTCCCACGTATTTATTATCCCAAAGATAGTGAGGGCAAAAAAAAAAAGAAAGAAACACACACCAGTGTGTAGTAACACTGGCTTTTCCATTAGCCAATTAGCCTTCACTGCACATGTGCACACGTCCCCTGCCACGGCTGCACTAACAGGATATCAAAACAGGCTAAGAGGATTTTCTGGCAATCTACGAGTGAATTTGCAGCACAACAGCACTAATGATGCTCGGGGCCCGACATCCGTCAAGGCGGTGTTCATAAAGCCGGTGCCAGCGTGTAGCTCCCCTTCGGTCCTTAGCGCTAATCAATGCAGCGCAGGCACAGAGAAGCCATTACAGCCCTGAATACAAGATGAGGCTCACAGCTAATACTCTTCACCGTGGGGGCTTGGAGTTGAAGGGGGTGAGAGGGGTGAGAGGGGTGAGAGGGGTGAGAGGTGGGGAGGGCTGCGTATTATCCAGAGTAAAGGTTTGATTTGTGATCTAGTGACGTTAAACTAGAGCTCTTCATCTGCTGGTTGTCCCTGTAGAGGGTCTGACGGACAGCGGGGTGGGCAGCATCAGCAGCCAATGACAAAGACTCACTCTGTCACCGTCGCAGCCACTGTACTGTCACTTCATTGACTCTTTCATTCATTCATCTTTCACCATTTTTAACAGGTAAGTAGAGCGCCTCCTGTCAGTCATTAGGAAAGGTCTGGTCAGTTGACCAGTTCATCACAGTGATACACACGGAGTCAGAAGGTCGGACTGACACTTAAATAAAATGAAATCAAAACTTTCTCCAAGATGATCATTTCAAGTTGATGATCACTGGATTAGAGTGGATACAGGACCTGCTCCTGCATGGTACCTGTACCATCTAGTCCAGAAACTACACAAAGTGGTTCTGATAAAACTGATTGGAATAATTCAATGGCCACCTTAAGTCTCAAGAAAAAAAAACTTCATCTAAACCATCCTGACTCTGCTATTGGCCCAAAGACTGGACTAAAAATAAGACGTATTTTGTCTGTTTTTGTTTTTTTGATAGCTGCATCAAAACCATCCTGACTCTGCCATAAAATAAGACGGATTTTGTCTGTTTTTGTTTTTTTGATAGAAAACAGAATGATCAATAATGTTTTATTTTAATTTCTTACTTTTTTGTCCAAACACAAACTGATATGTGATTTTGATATAGTTGATATTTATATTGTGATATTGAATTTAAAACTGACTACAAAAGAGACTACGGCTCTGGTCACGACTGTGATGTGTGGACCAATCAGAAACACCAGATACTCTTGTACTTAAAACCGCGTGACCACAGGGTTCTGTCAATCTCTACCAAATGTTCCCTGCTCTGTCGGCAGAGCGTACTGATTTATTGACACTGGGTGATGTGGGGAGCAAAGAGAGAGTGAGAGAGAGAGGGAGAGAGAGAGGGAGGAAGAGCAGGAAGCCTAGTGGGAATCCAAGGCACCGCATCTGATGTGAAAAGCAGCCCGGTGTCTGACATCATTTGCAGTCGTACTCCCGAGGCTGCAGTGATTTAAGGAGACATACTTCAGAGGACCTCAGTGTCTGGCAGGGAAATGTAGTCACATCACATTAAACCAGAGGCATGCAAATAAACGCCAGGGCCGGTAGAACCCATTCAGACACATCACTGTCTCAACATGTTCCACAGTTTCACCCACGTGTGTGTGAACATCACCTAATGGTAAAGGACCTTAAACTGTAAGTCGTGTAACTCTATAATGAGGCTGCTCTGTGACACACTCATTGATGGAAACTTTGAAAATCCTCCACCGTTCAATGGACCTGGACCTTGAGTAATACCAGGACCATTAGGGCTGTGGGAGGCAGAGGAAGAGTGGCATCTATTGTGGGAAACGATTGCTTAATATAGCAGCCGGAGGTTTGAAGGAGTGCTTACTAGAGCACAATCCACTAAAATCAATGGCAACAGTCACGCTATATTGTTTCAAACGGGGGGAGAAAAGTGCGGCTACGATAAAAAGTACTCAATACCGGGGAGACGCTGAGTCAGGCTTCTGGAGTTGATAATGTATTGTTGTAGGGAAGGGTGTAAGAGAGGGGTGGGGGAGGAGGAGGAGGAGAGGGGAGGGGAGGAGGAGGGGGTGAAATGAGGTGAGAAACAGCACGAGTAAGCTCCATCTATCCTGAAGGTCAGTAAACTTTTCAGGTGCAGCTGTATTTCATCATGTTCTGGGCCTCGGTGGATCCTGTCCAGAAACATGGGCAGGTGCAGAACCTGGTCGTCAACAACGGCAGAAAAATGGAAGAACTGGCAGTGGAATCCTTCTCCCTTCTGTATATGTATATATGTATGTATGTACATATATGTATGTATGTATATACTGTATATGCCTGGGATAAATAAAAAAAGAATCTCCAAAAAATTAAGTAAATAAAGACTTTATATATATATATATATAGGTATATATATATATATATAATGTAAGCTGAGTTATTGTTGCACAGGTAACTGTTCAGCCTAACTTTTAGTCAAACTTGTGTATGCATTATTTAAGTTCTCCCCAGGTGAGTTTATATCTGATGCTCTTTTCACTTTCTGGTAGAAATGAATCTCAGGGGAGGAAAAAAAAATGGTTAAAAAAACATTCCAAACTGAGCCTCATTGTGATTCCACAGCCCGGTCTGTGTTTTGACTGAAGGAGAATGTCTCTTGCAGCTCCAACCTGGAGTCCAGCTCCTCTCATCAGTATGTATGTGCCCTCTTCGTACCCCCCACCACAACAGAGGCAACAGGATGAAACAGCCCTTAATAAAACAGCAGCTCCCTTCACTCTGGACCAGGTATTTGTTGAGCACAGACACAGACGCTTCAAAGTCAGGAAACATTCCTGCAGGCTTGTGTCGATATGAAAAGTGAACTGCCCTCGGTGCCCCCACCCCACGCACAGATACCTAGACATAAACACACACACACACACACTTCTGCTGATCCGTCAGGGTAGACTGGGAGTTGGTTCATGACAATGTTGACCAACAGTCCTTTGTGGCATTTTTTTTTTGTTTGTTTTTGTTTTTTTTGTTTTGGTCATCACATAAATGTATGTCAAACTCAAGGCTTGCAGGCCAAATCTGGCCTGTCACCTGTTTTTTTGTGGCACACCAGAGCTGACCATACATGTTGACCAAACAATTTAAATAAAAAAATAAAAAATAAAGGCAAACTCAAAGTTATTTTTTGGTTCATAAAAAACTTAGACTTAAAAAAGCTGAAACTCTTTGAAGGTTATAATGATAGTCTTAAAAAAGCTGAAACTCTTTGAAGGTGAACAATAGTGGAAACATGAAGTGATACTGACACACTCCACACACTCCATCAAACCCCACTGTCATGACATACACTGTATATTTATATACAGCTAGTAATCACTGCTCTGATTTGCCCAACGTATTACCTAATCCTCTGTGTCTGTATTTACACGAGACAATAACCCCCGAACGGTAAATGTCAACTGGTTTTCACGGCAGTAAACAGAGTAGAACACTACACTGTACTCAGTGTTAATTCCTGCTCACATAATTCTTCGGAACGAGTCCTTCAGTGTGTACTTCAAACAAGAGCCTTGTACAGTACAGTGGCTGTTCTCACAAAGATTATCATCTCCACTCGCTCTGTTTCCACAGCAGCTTAACAGGACAAACCTCGCAGCTTAAAAGTGAAAGGATCAATATTTTTAGGCGGTTGTGTATTTCAGTTGATCACAATCAACGGGATTACCTCGACAAGCGGAGAGAAACATAGAACTACGACGACGTGAAACCCAGCAGCTGAAGTATCAGTCAGTAACCCAGATAAAAACCCCACAAACAGATGGACACAATGATTCCACGAGGAACTGAATGAGGACGTGGCCTGGAGCTCAACACCGCCTGCTATAAGAAGATTAGCGGCACCTATGTCAGTGTATGCAGATGACACTCACATCATATAAGCACTGTTGTTTGGTTTACCTCAGGACAGGACTTCCTGGAGGATAAATTAGCTTCACTCATAACAGCAACAGGCGACTGACACAGTACTGCTCCATGCCACTGGGAGAACAACACCATGCAAAGTCATGCTAATTGGCTTAGCGCTAAGCCTGTTTGAAGTCTGCTAGGTAGCAGCACAGGTATTATGGGATTTATATACAAACCAAGGTCTAATCAATTGAATGACCAAGCAGCTTAACATTCACCTGGTCTCCAATGATGAAGTCACCGAAGACTTTCTCTTTAAATGTTTTTTTCTTTAATTACCTTATGATCATAACCAATATTCTAACCTCGTCGAGAAAGCTATTTTCATATATTCTACATATTTAAAACAATTCTGGCAGATGTCTTTTCTACATTTTTTTAATCAAAGGACTGATATCTACTTCTTTTGAAATGTTCCTTCAGTTTAAAGTACCGTAAAAAGATTAAGACCTGCTGCTTCGAGCTTCAATAATCCAAACAGGTTTTAAAGCAGGTTTGGTTAAAAATTATTGTTTGCTCTGATTTTTACAGTGTGTCAAATAACTGATCAAATGAACCACGACACAGCTTAACATTTAATAAAAGACCTTGTGATGACAGGT
>NC_024311.1:12300679-12333537 GCF_000523025.1 Cynoglossus semilaevis | reverse complement strand
ACAGTAATGTTGGGTTAGTCAACATCTCAGGAGATTATCAGCCTGAACTACAGCCACAGGCGACTTATGGTTCATTTCCTGCTCCAATATTACAGAAGAGAAAACAAAGTCTACTTTAAAACAAATTTAAAACATATTTTTTGACTTTAACTCTTTAGGAAAGTGTTGTTTGATATTCACTGAAACTATTTGTAAAAACAGTTAAAACACAGTTGTTACACTCGGCTGAGGTTCCCAACCCCTGGTGCATGGACCAGTTGGGCCACAGAGAACAAAATGATTAATTTACTTAATTTAGAAAGAATTCAGTCATTTGTATTTACTTTCTTCATTTACAATTCATCGACACCGACACTGATACTACCAGAACAAAGTCTAAGAGATGTTTTATTTTGAAAAATGTACAAATTGTTCAATGACTGGTGCGTCACTACCAATCTGCAGTACTGGTCAGTACCATTCCAGGGAACAGTGCTTGCCAAAACAATATAATAACTATAATAATGGAATAATAACTCCCACGGTCAGAAAGTCCAACACCTGGCAGACAGTATGGACGACGGCTGCTGGTCTTTGTCTGCGGCCGACCTACTGTTACATCCCCATGTAAGGAATGTCTAAATCCTGTCTGCGGGCACAACAAAGTCGTTCAGACACAGCAGCCAATGCCACAGTAATACAGGAGGAGGGAGAAGAAGGGGCTGGTAATAACCTCGTAAGGTCCAAACCCCTGCTGTGATCAGTCAACATGTCCTCAGGGACGCAGTAACAACAGGGAAGGTAATTCTCTCTCGCTCCCTCCTGAGTCCATCATTTCCGCAGAGCAACACAAACCACACTCCCAACTGGATTGACCCGGATTTAAACCCGACGCTCGTACCTTCACTACCCTCTGGAGGGAGGCGACTGACGTGCACTAACGTCTCCGTGTGAAGGAGGATGTGCCACGTAGGGCCGAAAAAGAGACACAATAATGTTATTAGATCATAGGCAGGGACTGAAGACACTTCTTTACAGAAGTGACGATGGGGAGGGGACGAAGGGGGGGGGGCTTTAATTTGCTGCTTAACAACTGACTCCACTGCCGTGTTCTCATGCCCCAGAGAGGCGTCTGTGGTTTGTTCACAAGGTGTCTCAGCTGTCTGCTGCAAATTAGCCTTTAAAAAGAAACATCAGCTTCTGGCCAGCACACAAGCTTTTACCCTGTGAGTCTTCATCTTCTTCATCTTCTTCATTTTCGTCTTCTTCGTCTGTCTGCCCTGAGTAACCTTCAACTAACCTTTAAACCACTGTGAATAATTTAAATCCTATTTTAATATCAATGGAGGAGTCAAGCCAGGCAATTATCCTTTATCTGTGTACTTTACTGTCAGACCAGAGCATATTAAAGTCATCCCAGGAGAGAGAGAGAGGGAGGGGGGGGGGGGCAAGGAACAGGCTGGAACAGCCATGGGGGTTTAATGAAGGAGGATGGAGGGAGAAGAAAGACGTCAAGAACCAAACACAGTTACCAGGAAAACAAAGTGTCGATGCTTGTGATGCCGTTTGGAACGCTGTAACGAAGAGGATGAATAATTCACCACGGAGCAGCAGCAGCAGCGCCACCGTGGCAGGAAACCATGCTTTACATCCACACTGGTTTCCAGGAACCACATGTTGTTTTACATGACGCTGGAAAATGATAAAGATAAAGTCAACAGATGAAGCTCCTGGAGGTCTGAACTCACCGGTCCTGATGGTGATCACTGTCCAGATACAGCTGTGATCTGTGTGACAGAGCTTCAGAGCTAACTAGAAGATGGGTGCAGCCAAGGGGAGAGAAAATACAGAATGGGAACTAAAAAAAATGTGAAGAATAAATTCCCCCTGGTGCTCATTAAAATTCAGCAGTACAGCAACATCTACAACCCCCCCCAACACTCACTATCTCCTTCATCCTCCCACCCACCCCCATTCTTTGCTCTTTTTCCCATCAATGGCTGCTCTGCTCCACCCCAACAGTTCCAACAGTTCCAGTAACCGTTGTCTCGTCTTGTTGTCCGTCCATGATGATTGTGATGGAGATGTGGAAACAACAGAAGGGGGCAGCAACTGTAACATCTGGGACCGGGTGTGTGGGGGGGCGTAGACTGTAAATCACCAAATCACTTGTGTTTATGACGTCTGAAAACTGCAGTTCAGTTCAACACTGCACATCCTACACGTTTCCCTCTTGTTATTATTCTCTGTAATTTCGTGTCAAACCCTTTAGGCGGTAATAACGCCACAAACACTCTGTGCCGTGACAGTACAACTGCCCCCCCGCTGATCCAAGACACAACCATCTGCTCTGAGATGCAGCACTTCACTGTGAGCTCCGAGCCCACGGCGACACACGACTTCATCCTCATTGATAAATCTTTCCATGGAACGCAGAGAACGTCACAATTTTTCTGTTTTTTTCCACATTTGTTTCCTGAATGAGGGGCAGTGTGGGGCAGTGTGGGGCAGAAGAGCTCAGGTCTCCATCTGAATCTGTCCACTTCATTACTCACTGTTGTATCAAACAGCTGCCATCAGGCCACAGCACTGGCAAACACTGTAGCTGTTGAGCCTATTTCAGTGTGTGTACACGCACACACACACACACTCACACACACGTCCATCTGTTTGCATCATCTGTGGTTGTAGAATATTTTAATACGTGCTTCACCCTGTGCTGTGTGGTACAGTTTATCTGTTAGCAGTTAGCAGTTGGAGTGCGGGTGGAGAGGCAGGAAGTGTGAGGAACGCACGTGGTTCAGAGCGTTAAGGTCATCAACTCAGGTGTCTGTGTGGATTATAGATCTGCCAAAATCTTTAGTTGAGGAGTCTGAACTTCAGAACCAAACTGAACACTGGGTGGGCACTGAAAGGATTTGGGGTCAGTGGACTGGGGGCCAACCATCCTGGAAGAGAAAAGACTCTTCCCAAAACTGTTCCCACAAAGTTGGAAGAATTATTTTGTGCAGACTTTATTTCAGAGAGCTGACACATTAAGAGTTCCCTTTCCTGGAACTGTGCAGCGTCCGTCACTCCAAGTGAAACAACCTCAAACCTCCGTACATCCTCCAACCATCTGAAGTTATTGAAACTGTGTCCAAGTGGTGAATGTTGGCTGCCGCCGTCACCCAGCCCACAGTCCAGCTGCAAAAGGCCAGACAATCAAGTCAAGTTTGTCACATCGTAGAAGGTTTGAATCGCTCCGACGTCCAGTAACAACAAGGCCAGTCATCGCGATGACGAGAATGTTGAATGTAATGTTCATGCTCTGTATCTAAGAGAACTCTCAGCTGGTCGAACACGAACGAGGCAACGATCCAAGAGGCACAATACAGACGTTTTCCGCCTCCATCGCATTCTGTGTGAACGCTCCATTAGTTCAACAATAAGTCAGTGGAATTATTAGATACGCAGTGTGCGTTATTCTACCGTAGAATTAAAATGAGTTAAAACATTTTGATCAGATTAATCTCCTCAATATCAATAATCAGATTGAGTGAATTAAAAAGATTACAAATAGAAAAAACAATATTTTTACACTTAAATCGTGGCGATGAAGATGGATCGGTGCTGATTTCGCTAAATATGCAGTTAATCAATGTAGTTTTTTCATGTATAATTGCACTCGTAGACATACACAGGGATTTATTAACATGAACAAAGATTTGTTTATACGCAGCAGCTGAAACCAAAAATGAATATATAACAATCAGCAGAGTACTTTTAATAGAAACAGAAAGTTCTGCTAAAGCACATCCTCAGTGGAGGCAAATTAATGATCTGCTGAATACATTAAAAAAAGCCAAGACATACATTCACTTTTTCTTGCAAACAACTCGTCTTGTAAAACATATCGTTCGGCTTCGAGAGAAAACGCAATTAGACACTGAAACTAAGAAAACCATTAAGACATTTGAGTGTAATTAATTTATAGCTGTAGAGATTTCATGTGGGGGACGTGGATTACAAATACAAAAATATTAATGTTGCATTTAATTGTCTTTATGATAATGTGAAGACTTCCCACTGGGAGAGGTAGAATAAGCCCCGAGCAAAAGTACTTTTTTTTTTTTTTTTTTGCTGTTAATAACCATAATAGAGTTGCTATTTCATGCCTGGTAAATGCATTTTCACACTCAACCGCTGCAGAAAAAAATGTTCCTAAAAACTGTTTTCTTGCACCTTTAATATACGAATACCTTGTCGGAGGCACTTTCTTGTTTTTGCGCACGAGGCAAAAATAGATTAAAAAAAACCTGTCTCAGTATCTCACCATCAGCCCCCTCCACCCCCCCTTGTTCTTCATTTTCTGCCCCTGGAGAACAAATGCCCAGACGTCTTTCTCCACAGATCTGTTCCCAGTGGAGTTGAACTACACGTTGCGCCCCTCATGGAGGTGACAGACTGCTGTAATACCAGTATTTACCTCAGTCGGCCCTAAAGCCAGGCCCAAAGGCTCCCTCACATTTTTGTTAGCGTTAAACTCCAACCTCTCCCACAGATCAAACAAAGTCTTTTCCCTAAAACCTCGATCAAAGAGAGGAGCGAACACAAAAGGAAACATCTTAACAAGCCGCCGCGGGGAGGAATAGAAATGATCGGGTGAATATGCAGATGTACTGCAGTTTTTGTAGTATTATTAAACACAAGCCATCAGCAGTAAACAGTACCACATTTTAAATCTTGTAGAGGAACAAAAGGGAACCAAAGGAGTTCTATGGTTTATTGTGAAACAGGAACAGGAGTCACACACCCATCACACACTCTGGTCTGGTTTGAGTGTAAATGGCCTGTGATTGGCTGATGACATGTGCAGGATGAAACCACTGTCATCTGGACTTGGCTGCACTTTTACATGTGACTCTAGAGCAGTACTTCTCCAGTCACTAGGTGGCCTCATGCAATGATTTGTACAGATAAAATTATAAATGTTATCAGGTTCTCAATAGTGTTTCAATTTACAGGGGTGTGGGTCGTGGGGGGGGGGGGGGGTTGTCTTGGAGAGGACTACTACATGGAAGCCACAAGCTGCAAATTGATAATCACTGTTTTAAAGGGACACTAACGCCTACTTTCCTGACAACAAACACATTTCAGAGTCCTATGAGTGAACACACAAACAGACGTGTCACATTGACATAATGGCCCTCACCCTGATGCCTGGTACCTCACTCAACTATTACAGATATTTTGGTAATCTTAATCCTTACCCTAACTCTAATCCCAATTCCAAACCAAGTCTAGAAATTTTGAAATTCCTTCTTACCCATTCGAGACCTGCAAAATGCCGCCACCAGGAGGAATCGCCTTTACAATCAAATATAGCTACGCTGGTTGCACACAAAGTACCAGAGTACCGTAGGAGGGACGGGGCGTGAAAAGGCACTAATTTCTATTCTAAAATGCTGGTTGTCAGACGGTCCCTTGTTAAAAGGACCACATTACTAATAAATGAACATGTGAACGAAAAGACAGAATGTCTTCAAATGTGCCTGTGTTACCTGAATCTTTTATGCAAATGGAATTTCAAATGAGGAGGAGACATCTTTAGAGACCTTGACTTGTTTTTCCACAGCCTTTATTAAAATTTATGCCAGCACTGATTTATAAATTTTATTAATAGCTCGCTGCTGTGGAAAGATGAGCATCAGTGATGAAACAGCTTCACTTGTGTCTTTTTTTTCTTTTCTTTCCAACACTTTCTCTATCTGCCCCCGTGCCCCCCCCCCGCTCTTCGCCTTTTTTTTACTCCTTTGTGATGTCCCAGTGATTTTATAATTGGTCTCTGCTCGCTCTTATTCAACACCCTGTAGAACCAATTAGTAACAGACCTCCTGACCTTCAGTTGCTATGTAATAGCACTAACTAAAGACTCGACGCAAAGCATTGCCGAGCAAAGGTCAGAATTTTTCTTTAATTCCTGATTAATAATTCTGTCAAGCCCATTACATGCCGACATTAAAGAGAATCACTACTTAAAGACCGCACTCTCTCTCTCTTTTTTCTCAGAGCTACTTAAAGACTGCACTCTCTCTCTCTTTTTTCTCAGAGCCTTTTTTTATTCTCCTCACTGTCGTTTATTAATCTTTAAAGAAACCGTAGCTCCGACGCCCACATCAGAGCTCTTGTCAGATGTATGTTGAGATAAAAGGATAACGAAGCTCGGCTGTGACCCTGAAGCAGACGGGGGGAGGACGGCGAGTGACCTCTGCCAACAAGTGGACAGTGAGGAACTGAGAGAATTCCCACAGTGGATTTATATTTTTTCTATCGCTTGATTCTCACTTTTTCCAACATCTCTGTACTTTTTTTACTACAGTTGACTTTGATATAAACCTTTTGGTTCTCTCTGCCGTTCTTTGATGGATATCACTGTGTTTTACAGCAGGTTTTCTGTCAGAACCAAGATACAGTGTTAGAAATATATTCATCAAAGCGGAGCGGAGAGGTCGTGGGGCAACATAAGCCTTTGTCAGTGTATCTGAGGAGGTGGGAGAAAACCCACCCAAAGTACGGAGACTTCAATGTTCTTGAATATAATTTCTAGTATTCATTAAATCAGTGGTTGTCAAACCCCACCTCCCCCCGTCGCCAGGGCAAAAATCCTGAAAAATTTCATTTCAAATGTTCTGAACTAACACCAAGTATAGTCACAGTTTACAATCAATGAAAATGAAAAAAACCCATCATCAACAACAACAACAATTGAGTTGTGACTTGATGATGTAAAATTCTCCTGCAACAGGCTCCCCCTGGGTATTGAACCCAGAACTACCTGATCTCAGCTCCTGAGGCAGGCGTGCTAACTGATGCACTACAGAACCACCCATCTCTGTTCTCAACCAGTAGGGTCCGCCCCAAACTACATGAAATACAGTTCAACAAAATGTTGAAAAGAGAGAGCAACAGCAAAACTGATCTAAATAACCTAAACAGTTTTTATTAGCATTATTGGCAGATTTGAAGCTAACAGGTTGATCAGCTGAGATGTATGTTAGAAAAGCTGACTGATGTGTTTTATATCACACCAGGAGCCTGTACAGCCTGAGTCTTAAAACAAACAAAACAGAACAATATGAACCAGTCATTTGTTTATGCTGCGACACATTTCTGTCTACAAACTTTTAACTGGGCAAAAAATAAAAAAACGTTTCCATCAGCCACCTGAAACATTTTGCAGCTGTTGTAGCTAAAATTGTTTTTTTAATCTTGCTTGGTATCAAAGCACCTCATCTCCTCGGGTCTCTCTTTTTATTTCTCCGACTGTCACACAGAGATACACATCATCAATTCACTCTTTGATATATTGGAAGAATCCTGGTGGATTCTTAAAAAGCCGCCCTATTTATCCTCTCGTAACAGCAGGGGTTGTTTTTTTGTTGTTGTCTTTTTTATTTTTCCTATTGCGACAGTAAAGACAGCAGGAGGACAAATGAGCAGTTTGACGGCAGAATGGGAAATTTAGGTCTGGGGTTTTTATTAGGAATCTGGTGGAATTGTGGGATACTTCTAGACCTGCTCTCACATTTCATCTCCAATACACATGGTAACGGCAACGTTGCCCAATAAGAGATTAAGATGGGTTTTTTTTTATTAAGTTGAAAAACCATGCATGGTCGATTTTTTTTTAAGTTTGATTAAGTTGAAAAACCATGCATGGTCGATTAAATTTACGTTTCATGGTTACGTCTCTGTCTCCACATTATTTTATTAAAAAAGTCTAATAAATGGCGTAAAAACAAATTTCACAAGGAACCTAGTTGGTGAGCAGAGCAGACAAATCTGTTGTCAGGCGGTGGAGTACACCCTTCATTAGTGCAGCAGTTAGTGGTTCCAAAGTGTAGCGGTTAGCATGCCTGCCTGGAAGCAGAAAGCAGACAGTTCTGGGATCGCTTCCCTGTTGCAGCAAACCTGCTGCTACAAGAAGAATTTTCCCAGCTGTGAGACCAATAATGTCCAAATTATTTTATTTATTTAATTAATTTTTATTTTGGATTCTAGTCGCAGGCCGGATTGGATGGTTGAGCGGTCCAGATTTGGCCCGTGGGCCACCCGTTGATGATCACTGCTGTAGAGATTCTATCTGTTCAACTTTTCATCTCCTATAAGGTTTCCACATGCTGTAAAGATTTTTTATTTCCTGGATATCTGAACCTTGTACCAGTCCACAGTATATTATATTTGCAGTAAACTCGGCCACGGAGGACACGCTCAGACAAAACAAATCTCCTTCTTCCAGGGTAAGACGTAGACTTTTAAGTAGAAAATGTGTTTTTTTGAAGAGTACACCTTCATGATTTTATCATAGAAATTCCTGTTTCATAACAAACTGTGGTATCAACAATGAACCTGTGCTTTGGAGAATATAGTCGTGTCGCAACAGTGCATGGTCGCACCCTGGTCGCATAGAGAAATGAAAGTGGTTATAAAAATAAATGACAAAAAGGGAAGGTAACGTTGCACAGGGAATTACCTTGTCTTGTCAATCGTTTATTTCCAGATTTCAAAACAGTGGAGGCAGAACAGACGATGAGGGCGAGAGTTTGGGTAAGGAGGAAACTAAGAGAGACACACAAAAAAAGAAAAGAGAAGAGGAAGAGGAAGTGGAAACATGAACATAACCTGAATGTGAAATGTTTTGTTGTCCACTCAGCAGGTTGTGAAAGAAAAACTGGCTGAATCAGACCAGTGGTTGGACTCTTATCACCCACAACCAGTTCAGAGTGAAGAGCTGACCACATCATGTCACGTCAGGTTCCTTATTTTAGTTTCCACACAAAGACACAAACTAAAAAAGCAGCCTGTGTAGATGAACTAGACAGTTGTCATAAAATATAAAGTTGGACCAGACTTGAAAGTATCCATTTCTAATAGAATCAATAATATTATAACTCAAACATATACTGTACATTTTATTAGTACTATTTGTTAATACCCATGTGTTGACACCAAACTTTTATAGGTAAAAGTTGCAAATGTATAGGATTATAGTCAGGTGATAAACAATGACACTCTGCTGCCGTGAGGAGAGGCTGGTGTAACTACGCCAAAATATTTAAATATACACAAAGTTTAAAAAAACAACAACAACCACTGCAGCTAGAATTAGTTAACAGATAAATAGAGCAAAATATTAAAACACACAAAGTTTAAAAAAACAACAACAACAAGTAAAAAACATAAGAAACATGAGCTGATATCAATTGGTGTGACAGCAAATATCAGAATATCAATGAGCTAAAGGAGGACCATCAGCAAATAGAATATCAATGAGCTAAAGGAGGACCAAAAGTTGGATCACGGCTTGGCTAAGAAAGTTTGGGGTTTTTTTTTTGAAAAAAAATCAATGTCACAATTTATTTCTTCCTTTAAACAAGTCAAACAACATGTTTTCTCCTCTCAGTTAAAGAACCACAAAGTAACAAGTCCTTTAACTCCAGACTATGACGGTGATGTAGTCATCACCAAAACACATTCATTTCTGACTCTGAACACCTGCACTGGAACTGACATGTTTCTGAAACCTGACTGCCAACCCCCCTCCCCTCTCATCCCCCTCCCCCACCTTGGTGGTGGGGGAGGGGGATGAGAGGCCTTATTCCAGGCCGACCATAAATCCTTAACAACACATTAAATAAACTTCTGTGGTCTTGAATATTTATTGATGCCTGTGGCTCCCCAGAGCGACGTTCCTCGTCGCGCCGTCAGCCATGCAGCAGGCCGGCCCCTGTTACAGCTCTCAGGGAGGAGTGAGCTCATGAATACAGACGTGGTGGTCTCCTCAGCTGGGGCCCTAAACAAAACTGCCCCCTACGGTATTAGAGAAGTAACATATCAGAGTTTACGCAAATCTTTAACGCAGGCGTAAATCACCCGCTCCAGCTACCTGCAGCTCTCACTCCTACGGTTCACTCTGAGTCGATGAAAATTTAAACTTGTATCACTGTGTACAGTGTGTTCCAAAGGGGGGGGCAGGTCTGAGCACTGTCCAGCGGTTTTATTAGGCTTACAGTGCTTTAAAGTTCAGTGAAGATTTAGATGGGGGTGGGGGGTGTGGGGACAGGGTGGGGTCAACAGTAGTCTTACAGTATCTGTTAAAGGTGCAGAAAGACTGTGACTTTGACCTCTATTTGGGTCAAACAGTTGATCATTAAAAGTTGATGGTTAAAAACCTAACAGAAGTTCTCAATCCATTTCTAACACAAAGGGGTATTTTGTTAAAGTTCCTTAAAAAAAGAGGAACTTTGTTCCAGTAATAATGACGCAAATTAAAACATTTAAAAAAGCTGAATACCTCTTTAAACTTTCTTCTTCTTTTTTCCCCTATTTATATTGAATCTCCCTTCCCCCCTTATGAATTCCTCTTATAAGAAAAAGGCCTTTCAGGTAAAAAAAAAACAATATGAAGTTCTGCCAAACAATAACTTGTGGGTAATTTCCCCCTGGACCCCCTGTATACATAAATCCAATCTGACTGGACTGTTTTGATTTGAGGAGGGGGGGTGGTGGAGGGGGCTGCTCTAAGACAGCAGGAAAACCTCAGCTTACTTTGACATGTCAAACAAAAATGTCAAATATATCCATGTGACCAGTTTATTACTAGGCAGAGTTTATAAAGCCTGTATTAAGGCCCTGCTGACGCCCGGCTGCGGTGGATTCAGTGGGGTCTCAGCCAGTGATTCCCAGCCTGTTGTCATACTGGGTGATGTACTGTAGCCCACTTCTGACACACAACTATTCATGTACATCTCACATCTTAGTCCCAGATCCCGTATAAAATATAAATAACATTGTGTGCGAAGCGGCAGAAAGTTCATCAACGGGCGGCGTGTAAGAGTCATGGGGGCAATTATGAAGGGCCGCTCCGCTGAGCGTATGATTTCCACTGACGAATCGTTTGCAGCCTGTGAACGATTTGCTGTTTCTGAATCCCTGCCCTCACTAACATTAACCTTGTAACAAGAGCATGAAGGTTCGCAGTGTGTGAAAGCTTTGATTGTCCATTACCACATCCAACCACCGGGTCTGAGTGGCAGCACCGACAGGCACAGCAGGAAATGATTAAAGCAGAGAGTGCTGCGGTAGAATGTTATCACAGACGTGGAAAAACATCTCAGGCAAACATATACAGTGTGTTGCATTCAAGCACTCATGTGGAAAAGATTAATATGTGCAGTCAGAAAAAAGTTAGGCTGATGTGTGAGAGTCTGGGCTTTGACCCTGTCACTAACTGTGAGGTAAAAACAGAGCAGCGGAGGCTAGGAACAACAAAAGCCTCTCCAGAAAGATGAATGGAATTCAGATTCACTGCTGTTTACACAAAACCAAGACAAATAATAAAAAAGTGTACATCTGTGATTTTGAAAAACTATTCACTGGAAATACTTTTGTCCCTGTTCATCTACTTAGTCAGTTAGTGACAGACAGAACTCTTAAATCATCTTCCACTAGGTGGCAGCAGATGATTACAATCATGATTAATTAAAAAAAAAGAGAAACTATGACCTTTGTTTGATTTGTATCAATTCCTGTGAGTACATCAGTGTTGTGTTCAACTTAACAGGTTTAAACTGAGTCAGTCAGTTGTGGGTATATTTAAACTTGAAGATCATTATATTTCATTACATTTCCTTTACTTTTTGTCATATTCTGTTCAGCAGTGTGGTATGGGACTTCCTAATGAAAAATCCCTTTTATTCAGACCTGAAACTGAACACATCTCTGCCTCGTCTGAGGACCTGAATCCAGCTTCTTTTATCTGGTTTTTAGTTTCGGGAAAAGGAAATTTGATTTCCTTTCATCGAGTATTTAAATTTTCGCTTTACAGCCATTTTACTTCTTGCTGCCTGTATTCACATGTGTATAATAATAGCGGTGGCAGCAGCTTCAGTGTAAAAGGCCAGACTCCACTTCCAGTAACTCCTGTGGGAGAATCATATTCCCTGGAGTCAGCTACTGCAAACAGGGATAGAAAATCCCCATAGATTGCGTCAGGTTTCTTATATCTGCCCTCTCTGATCCTCTTCTACTGTGATGGAACTAGCTTCACATCGTCATATCATATTCTCTACTGACTGACTTCTCTTCTGAGAAAATATTTTTTTACCCAAACGTGATTCTTTGCCATTGAAAGTACAGACAAATACAGAGGAAATACAAGTTAGAATACTATTTTTTAAATGGAAGAAAAAATGCAAATCCGTCATTATGGGTATTCAGTGAATCGTGTTTAACAGCAGAACAAAAATATAATATTGTAAAAATTGCACTAACTTTAATATGTAAATCATTACAATACATTAAAAAAGGTAAAAAGTCAGAAAAATTCAGACACTTTCTGTAATTACAGCACTACATGTGTATTGGACCACTGATTATTATATTTATTTATATTCTTATCTATTCTATTCTGGTTTTATTCGGAGCTATTAAATCCCAACTCTTTTGTTACATCAACTTTATTTAATTTTTAGTTTGAATTTAATTTTGAATAATAATGTGAAACTTTTGTTGTTGTTTTTTCTTCTCTGGTTTTATTCAATATTGCACACAACCCATTCATACACACCAAGTAAACACACAGCCGATGTGTGTGAGCAACCTTTGAAAAGAACAGATCAGTCACAACCAACTATTACCAGTGCGGAGGTGCAGAGATCAAACGCTGCAGGAGTTTATTAGCATCCGGACCATCTCCACTAACAACCGGGGGATACATTATTTATAAGTTTCTCCAACTGCTGTTTTGCACAGAACTAGAATACAAAACAACACTGCAGGTCTCTGCAGAGCTTTGGAGTAAAGAGACTTTATAAACCAGATGGGAAGGAACAGCTAATTTGTAAAAGTACAAAAGGGAAAATGTTGTGCTTGTTTGCCATTTTGAAAACAGGGGACGTCGTCTGCACACCAGCTCTGACGGCAGCACCATCACCAAACAATGTTTACTTTTCACAAAGTCAACATATAGATGTTCTTCATCAACATCACCCTGATTTCTTTCATCGCAGCATCAGAAAAAAAAATCAAGATGGAACAGGACAGCCTCAATTGTTACCTGTTAACAGGTTTCTCTTTAACTTCGGTAACGAACTTGACATTTGCTTTGATTTTAGTTTCAGAGAGTAAAAAAAAAAAACTCATTAGATACTGTGTCACAGCTCAACACTTGACAATGACACAATAATAAACTTGTTAAACTGATCAATCCTGAGAGACACGTCTTCACAGGTATTATTTATTAAAACACTGACACAAACATCTGTCTTAGTTAGGATCATGTGACTTATCATGTGACAGAGACACACTTGCTTATTTTGTCTTAAATGTAATGTGCAAGATGTTCCAAAATGTTTTACTAGGGGTCTGTATTGGCTGAACCTGATGATACAATATGTATCACAATACAGAGGCAACGATACAACATATCGCAATATACGATATATATCTCGATATACTGCGATGCTATAGGCGCGACGATATGTTAAACAAATTATCCAAAAGTAGCTTCGTCACGGGCATCTAGACGAAGACGTTTCACCTCTCATCCAAGTGTGTGCCACATGGAGACGTCTGGAAGAGGTTTGAGTTTCCGACGGTATGGTGAGACAAACTATCATGATATTTCAGTGTGTATCGATATTTTATGCTACTTTATACTAGATGAAAGCAGCGGTGAGATGGAGTGTGAATAAACAAAGGCAAACTCACTGTAGCCACACGTTCTTTTTCTAATTCTGCACCGAAGGCAGAGGAACAACTTCAGCAGCGCTGAGTTTTAATACAGATGAGGGATTAGAGAGGCTGAGCCAGAATGGAGGTGGAAAAAAGCTAGAGAGCTAATCTAATTAAGACCTCAATCACTCAATTAGTCTTGAGCTGGAGAAACAAATGGCAAATAAATTCTTTCATCATAACAACCAAGTTTAATTGCTCCAAGACTGAGCGCTGACATCTGGCGTGTCCCCTCCTAAACTGCTGTGTGTGTGTGTGTGTGTGTGGGGGAGTGTGTTTATAAGTGCAAGGATCAGAGAGGGAGGCACAGAGGGAGAGGGACAGGGAGAGAGAGAGCAACAGAGATTTTTGGTACAACAACATGAAGCGGTTGGGAGTGCTGCATGACTGTGCTCTCACTGAGCCCTGACTGTGTTTATGAGCGTGAAACTGCCCATGTTCAATGGAGCAGCAGCCCGGTTTATCCATCTGCACTCCATCCACATGGGCAGTGGAGAGCGGTCGAATTAATGGGATTGAGAACATTTTTCTTCCCCCCCTCCCGTTTTTTCCCCTCCTCCCCCCCACAAGATCACGGCGTTCAGACAGAAAATGAGGTCACTCGCTCTTAGAGGGAGAGGAGCTGTGGCTTAGGTCGACGCATAAACATTCAGCCCAGTCATCAATAGAGAGTCAGAGGAATCTGTGAAGCACAGGAACCATGGTGGTGGCCTGAGGTGCTGAAGCAAAGAAAAAAAAGAAAAAACTTGGAGAGAACAGCTCATCTCTCTCTCTCTGCTTTCAGACTCAGTTTCTGTCTTTTTCTTGTTATGAGTCTGTTTAACCACTTCCTCATGCTGCTGGCTCAGAGGTCAGGGTTCATGCAGTTCCTCTGACAGCCACAGCAGGCTGCAATAACAAGAGTGGTGGAGAAAAAAGAAACTGGCTCTTAATTGAGTCTGCTGGCCTTTTTTTTTCTCTCTTTTTCTAAACCAATTACTCCTTTACTTTCTATTATTTCTGCACAGAAAATGTCATTAATCTGTTTCATTAATTCTGTTTTTCTAATTTTTTATCAAGGCCTCACATCAATATTTTACCAACTTTATCATAAGAAGCTGACTGTGTTCGATCTCATCGGTAAAGTGTCACTATGACCAGGGGTCATTTTCGTACTAACCTCCCTGAGGTGAGGAGGACTGTCTCTGAATCCACTTATTGTGTTGTTTCATAAAACAGTCTCACCGCCATTAAACACTAATGTGATAGAGCAATGCCGACCTCTGCTGGTGAGAACTATTACTGAGCTGTCACAGAATACATTCTTAAACTTAAACTTAAACTATCTTTATTTGTCATTTGTGACATAGCACAGCACAGCACAACATGCACAATGAAATTTAACCTCTGCATTTAACCCAATTCGATTTAAACTTCACGGTCTTCACATCTACGTCCAAAGTCAAACTTCACGGTCTTCACATCTACGTCCACAGTGTTTCACACCAACACCAATAACCCACAGTGTTTCACACTGTAACCCTAATGTCCCATCCTTTCTTCCTTTTCTCCTGACTGACGACACAATATACTCTTTTATCTTTGAAAATCACAGCAGGACTAAGTCCAAGAACCTCCGTGCAGGTGATGGGCACCACCTCTAGGGTGTAGGTGTTGTTTTTTTTTCTCACCATATGTGCCGTTGATCCTCCTCTCTGAACTTGTGCTCAGTACTTGAGTTAAATCCAGCATAAGTACTTCAAGCACAAGTACTTGTGTTGACTGTTTGACCCTCTTAAGTACGAGTACTGGGCACATTACAACATGATTACTTCCTTCAACACATGACTGTGTTGGGCTGCTGGTACACCACTTCTAAATCTGCTCATTTTCAGTATCATCATGTGACCTCAGTTTATCTACAGACTCCATACACTTCAGACAACCGTGTGCAGACAACTGGCAACCTCATGTTGCCCATGTGGTACGTCCAGTTTGACAATTTTGAACTCGTGCCCGACAGCATGACCACGTGGTGGTCACATAGACCTGCTGACTAAGAGGTATTATGGTCTTCACAAAAATAAAATCCAGAAGGTTCCACAACACCTGTTCTGATATTTGTGTCACTAACTCGCAATAAAAAATAAAAAATGAAGCAGCAACTACGACGGCTGTAACACCGAACAGATTGATGGGAAATATAAATAACTCCTGCTGTGTTTGTGTAAGCGACGCATTACCATTTGTAACATGTAGTGACAAACAAATCATATGGCTGTGACACAGAGGAGGAACACAAACAAAAAGCAGATGCGGTGATGCTGATGGAGAGACGCTGCTGAGCCTGGATGTTGGAAGTTGTTTGCTTCACTGAAGTGCCAGATGTTTACACTTGATCATCCAGCTCGCAGCAGCTCCCACAGTCCCTCAGGGAGTGTGTGGATATTAATAGGTCCAAATTGTGCGCATGATGTATAGGTTTGTTAAGTAGGTTAGAAACGTGGTTCCAGGGACACTGTTGGGTCAGCAGCAGGTGGAACCTCGGGAGTGTTTGCACTTTTCTGACAAGTGTGTACATCAACTGGCCTTGACCTCCCAAGTTTTAATATTGGTCTCTGCTGATGGTGTATAAATATTTTACTCTGAGCTCCTTAAGAGCAAAATAAAATGTAAAGTGTTTGACACTGCAACAAACGCAAACACAGGAACCCATTAAAAAAAAGCCCTAAAGCAGCCAAACAAAGACCATCAAATAGTAATTATATATTAATATTAATTAATTATATATTATATATACATATATAAACACATATAAATATATATATATACATATATGTATATAGCTATAAATATATATATATAATATCTCTAATTTAATCTCTAATATACTAAAACAGATGACAATGACGGTATAGTGTCAAATGAATTTTTTTTTTTTTTATCAAGGATGATAATCTTCTAAACATCAAAGTCCAAGCACTTGTTTAAAATCTTTCCGGAGAGTCTTTGGATTCCGAGCTAGTAAATACGGATGTATTTGTTTTGCAGCTTCTCTCTGGTTCTGTGAACTCCAGCCCAGGGAGGACAGATTACATGCATGTTTCTCATTACATGATGTGTGACAACAGGGCTCAGTACAACCGCCCTCCACTGTTGCCAGTAAAGATGATTTGAAGCCAGACTCAGTAATTAATTACCAGCAGACAGGGCAGTTACTCAACAGCATAAACCAAAACTAGGACAAGTTTTAAAGTGTTCAACTTTGTGAACTCTTCACTACAACTGAAACCCCAGTTCTACTGACGGAGTACACCTGCTGCGGCACATACTTTATCATCCCGATATACTGTATGTAAGTATGACTTTAGGTCAGGATAAACAGACTGAGCCACAACAAAACTAAGACACTGTGTATGAATTAAAAAGTGCTTTTGGCTCATTGACAGAACACAAAAAAATCTAAATTAATCAAACTAAGGATTAACACATGAGCTGAATGTTCACTGACCCTTGGTTACGATGTTTCTACACATGAGGTAATTCTATATATTCATAAGCAAAGAAAAATTAAGTGCATAGTCAAAGGCAGCATGTCCAGAGAAATAATAACGACATAACATGTTACACAGGATGGACACTTTGCTAAATGCCCACTGAGTGAAAACTAAAAACACAACCCAACAAATTCATTATCTACATACTTCTACTTATCTCTTGGTCTTTGGGAGGGACCAAAACTAATGGGAAATAAACCATGCGCACAGAAAAGGAAAACCAGCAGTATGAAAACTGGGAACATACTCGCTGTGAGACATTAGCAACTGCCACACCATGCAGCTCCGAGCGTTTTCCTCTACATGTGATGAATGTTAGGACTCTTCCAGCTGCCTCTTTAGGATACCATTCAAAGATACCACAACTGAAACTGTGGCCTATCCCCAAAGCCAACATCAAATCAGCATCAGTCCTTCAGAGTCACAGCTTTTCATCCAGCACTCATGGCAGATCTAAAACACAGCCTTTTCCAACTGCGCTAACAAGATCAAGCTACAGGCCTGAGGCCTAATGTCTTTAAGATGACTGAAGCGATGAGAGTCGGCCTTTGCTATCTGTCCAACAACCACACAGCCCCAAACGTCTTACCCGAAACCACATACACCGTCTCATATGTAACACCACAAACAGACATCCAAAACTGAGGCAATTTTCCGTTTAAGAGCAAGAAATGGCTGAAAAAGAAGTGACGAAGAGGAAGGCGGGAGGGGGCGGCGGGGGATGGATTTGGTGGTTTGACGACATCTGTTTCTTACTAAATCAATGCAGGAAGGAAGAAAAGCAGAGCAGATACACCAAACATTAGTGGTTAACCAGCCACTAATGAGAAAAAGAAAAACACTGAACTCAGATGAATCCATTCAGCACAATGTGATGTTCAATGTTCTAACAGAGGTCCAGGGAAATACCGTGGCTTACGTAAGCTTCAGAGTCAGAATAAAAACAAGAGGAAGTGTTTTAACCCCATCCTCCCAGAGCATGCATTTGTTTTCCTTTATGTTTTTCGCACCTGTAATGTGCCAAACGTCAGAACACTCAGCTTAGATGTAGTGACAGTTTGTACAACTTGGCCTACTTCCAGATTTGGGTTTGAAAGGTTTTCATTTTCCTCTGATCACCTCTTTTCCCTCATCTACCTCCCCCACCTTCAACCTGGAGGCTCTGGAATAAATCCTGGGAAATGAGAGGGCCTCCTGCCCTCTTAGTGAGACTCATTCCCAGGTGTCTGAACCAAGGTCAACATGGGATCACATGGTTACACCGCTGAAAATGAAGAATAAAGGGCGGCAGTAGAGAGAGCCGAGAGGAGGTGAGGAAAGGAGTAAGAAAAAGGTGAGGAAATAAGATGAAATAGGAGTGAAGGAGTGAAGGCAAAGAGACAGAAGTGCTGCTTTCAGGAATGCAACCCATGCTGAAACCATTTGAGTCAAATCAGCACCATGTGTCCTCCAGTGCCTTATTATCCCATAAATGAACTTTATTGAGGCAACAAAGTGCTTCGGAGCTCAGCAAAAACATTAAAAGGGCCTGGTCTGTCTCGGCCCAGAGCCAGAAGCGCTCCGGTTCCTCTGGGGAATAATGAAAAAGGGCCTCGTGTTTGCTGCCCTCAGTGTGGCCTCACAAGCTGGTCAGCCAGCTCTGCCAGAGTTATGGCTTATTAGTGACAGAGAAATAGTAAGCAATTACTCCAGGGAGACAAATATGGCGCAGGCCTCTGGACTGACCTGACCTACAGAATTAACCAGGAAGGAAGGATGAGAAACAAAAGGTAAAACAGGAAGAGGAGGGAGAAAATACAACATTTAAAAACCTTCACAGTTTTAGTAAAACATGACCTTCTGTACCAAAGAAGTACTGGTTGGACTGGTCAGAAATACAGGGTTTTTTAATCTTAGGTTATGCCCCTAACACACACACACACACATACACACACACACACACACACACAGATGATAACAATCTTCAATCATGCAAGGTGCTGGTGTGCAGGTTGTAGTTAAATGTTCGGTCCGGTGACACTTCAAAGGAGGAGTTTGAAAAATAACCACCTCTAAATCTGGACCTAATTGTGTTCTAACACAGGCTTCACAGCCGGCCTCCAGTCTGAAATATACAAAGACTTACAGCAGTCTTTTATTAGGGTTATGGGGGAAAAAAGGATTTCTGCAAAATACTAAACACAATTTACCAAAAGGCTGCGTAACGTCTGAAAAAAAGAAGGGTTAGGGCGTTGAAGATGCTGAGATAATCTGAACTGCCATGTTTAGTTAAATGTTTCATCCAAAAACATTTCAGCGACTTGAGTATAAAAACATAAAATCATTGAAGTGCTGATCTAGTTACTCTGAGAGAACATTTGAAAAAGGTACTGGATTTCAGTTCTTAGACAAGTCATAACAGCAGATCGTGACCCGGTAAGAAAAACACCCCCCAGAATTCTACAAAGAAGAAACTCCTCAGAGGAAACACTGTTAGTGTAGAAGTGTTAAATTTAAAACTGAGTACTAATTAGAAACAGTTTGGGTTTTTTGGTCTGAAAACTTTTTGCCTTGTATTTGATGTATAGCCGAGCAACTGTGTTAAATAGAAGCTCACTTTAAAGACTGTAAGCAAAACGTGGGTGTGTATTTGATGGGTTTGTGACCACCTGCCTACTTGCCCCATAAGTGGTGAAGTCATGAGGCATGTGGCAGAGGGCCGGGGCCTGGTCCAACACAAATACCATCTCTGTTTCATATAGAGGGGACCCTTAGTGGCTGGAAAAGGGGCAGCAGTGGTTAACCCGAAAGGCCGCAAGTGGATGTATGGAACCTATTAGGAGACTGGAAATGGGTTTAAGAAGAGATCTACTAACAGACTGAATTGTATCTGCCATAATTGCTGAGAACAGCTTATTCAGTGCAAACCACAAGAGAAGAGAATCATAAAACCAAGGAAGGAGGAGGCTGAGGAGCGAGGAGCTAGGAGGGAGAGCTGCCACTTGAAACCAGCCAAATCAAATCCAGAACAAACCTTGTATCAATTTGAGGTCTGTGCACATGTTGTTGCGTTTGTGTTTGTGTGAACAGATGAATGAATAAGAAGTGGATTATAGAGTTCTGTTTAAAAGATGCAACTTTTTTTGTCTTGTATCAGTAAACTTGACTAAGAACAACATTTCTCTTCTATTTAAAAACAGAATTCTACGGCACTCGTGGCCTGTGCGTGCCATGAATTGATCTGGAACAAGCTCGCTATTAGTTTTCCGCATCCTGTCGAAGGGTTTTAATAAAAAAATAAATCTCCTGAAGAGAGAAAGAAATGAAGACAAATCAACACAGGCACAGCTTCAAAGATAAAAGTGAGTGCTGTGTGCCAAGGAGCTGCTCGCACTCATTCCTGGGCTGATTATAGTTAAAGTGAAGCCACATGAACAGAGCTGTTCTCACAGAGGAGCCGCGGGTGTGACGATGTGAAAACATACACAAACGTTTAATTTAAAGCAGCAGTACGTAACCTTAACCCCTAACCTAGAGCTGCTGTCGTAGTAGCTTACAGACCACAATAAAAGCACATGTTCGATGACTTTCAAGTGTTCAGGGACTTGTGATGCCTTTTTGGTCATGTGGCTGTTAAACATCAAACTGTAGCGGGACACTACCGCCACCCTCTGGAGGTAGCGCAACATTACACCATTTGTATGCTTCGTAGCAGCCATTGAGTGCTTAGATAATTCAGATGCTTGTTTAGGCTTAGTGTTGTTTGAAAATGAAAACGTCTTGTATTTGTCAAACAAGTAGATACTAATCAAGTAGACAATAATATTGCATGTGCTTAAACATAAAATAAATGTAGGGCTATAACAGACATTTATGACTTCTTACCTTCATTAGTCAGGTAGCGTAGTGTCTCTCAGTCATCCACGTCATTACCGTGCTCCCATCTGTCATTACCCACTGTAAACACAAGCCACAACAATTTTAATTTAATTCTGGCATTGATAGGTAAATAAGTTAATGATAACAATTCAAGAAACAAAGTATGTAATTTACCTGTCTGCTTTATCCTTTTGTTGACTTTGTTTCAGTCGGTCACTGTGCTGTGTACATTTGTCTTCATAGGTTTTAACACTGAAATGTTGCACTCACTTCATCTTGCACAGACAAAAACGCTTTTTTTTAAAAAAATATTTAAAAACATTTCTGTTTTCTATGAAGGGAGAAGCACAAAGAAAGTCTCTATGCAACATTTGCTTCACGGAACACACAGCTGAAAACTGTATTTCATGGCAGTTCATAAGAAACAGCCAAAAAACGAAAATACGCAACATGCTAGCTGGTGTAGCATAGTTGGCTCTGTAACTGCTAGTTGTTGCGGGATAACGTTTTATAAGTTCATTTGTGAATACAAATTACGTTCTGAATTACTATATATCAACATGTACTTTGTGACAAATGGTTGACGGCGTTACACCGCGTTTCTAATCGACGTTTTCGTTGCTAAATTAGCAACCGGTCTGAACCAGATTGAAAGGTGCAGCGCGGCCCCGCGCACATTGGCTAAACTATCACTGACCTGAGATCAGCACTTAGAGATTCCGTTCGAACATTAGCCGGTGAGTTACAAACGTAAACTGACCCTATATCAGTTGTTAGTTTTTTTGTTTTTTAGTAACAATTGAAAGCATCACCCGTTTCCTATGATGATTAACGTTACCTAACTAAGTACCTATCACTGTTATGTGACAAATATATATTTAAGAGTATGCAATCCATTCATTTTCCAAATATATTACGTTGCAGTGATTATTAAAAAAAAAAAAGTTATTTCTTTTTCTGTACTCGGTACTGGTCCAGGGTATGGTGGTTGTTAGAGACTCTGGTATTTAGCCAAGGATAGTTTTTCATTAAAAACAATACAACCAACAGAGTTTTAGTTTTCCATGTTAGGCACTTTTATTGGTTTTGTATTATTAATCCCATTCACAAACACAAATAATGTTAACAACAGAACAACCATTTTAAACTGTTTTGTAAAAATATGTACGTATGAAAGATTGACTGCATTGAATCCATGCTGACCAGAGAAAAGAAGACAATAAGAAACATCTAAGAGAGTTAGTGTTTAACGCCAACGCCAGTGCATCAAAATGTAGTAAAATACAGCTTTCTATAAACTAATTGTTGGTGTGAATGGAATTTCTGGCCAAAGTATAAAAACAGGAAGAAATATTACTTGGCAAAAAGTGAGCTAAAGAAAAAAAAATTGTTTTGGGTGTTTGTTTGTGTGTTCACCTGAAATGAGACCTGTTCTAAATACATCCTCCAATGACTGTTACCCTGAATGTTTTTTTTGTGCCATTATTACTTCCAGACCTGCTGAATGTCAGAATCGTCATACTGTAGTTCATTGATTACAGTATTATAAAGCTATGAAAAATATATCAGTGTAAAAGGCACAAGACACTCGCTCCACAATCACATCATCACTACACTAAAACCAGAAAGAAACAAAGAGCCAGCTCAGGGGTGTGCAGCGCCGCAAGATCTCCACAAGGTCAAAATTAAAACGCTGTCTGTCAATAGGTCGTTTGTAAATATTAGTTTGGTGAGATTTACCTTTACCTACCTAAATTACAAACATGAACACGTTGCAGCTCTGACAAACGCCCTAACGCCCACCCCTGGGCTGTAACTAGTTATTACAATTACCTAAAAACTTGGCCAGCCAAGTCTTACCACTAGAGGCCACTCTAGTTTCAAAAAAAAAAAAAAAGGGACAACGTGCCACTGCAACCTGAAGGACACAGCAAGAGATTCCCACTGCAAATCTCCATGATTCAAATCCAGCACAAAAAGCACGGAGTAAACAAACCCCAGTGTGTGAGAAATAAAACTGAAATTTTCCCCAAATTGACAAAGATTTTTTTTTTGCCAGTGACCAAAATGGCAGATTTTTTGAAAACCACATAAGAACTTTGGTAAATTGTCAAACTGAATTATTTAGAAACATGAGGATTTGGACCTTGGGAGATTAGACTGAGTCAGACTCTGAAATGTCTGACAGAACATGAACAAAGAAAAAAAGAGATATGTTCACATTTTTCTAAGTTTCAATAATTCAAAGATAGTTACTGTGTCTATTTTAAAAAACAAACATTAGAAATAGCTGGAATAATCACTTTATTATTATTATTATTATTATACTGTTTGTATTTATTTTATTTGATAATATTAATAAGAGTTTCATTCTAATAAAATAACCACAAAATCAGAATAATTTTGAAAATGGTTGACTTTTGGCAGTAAAGTAGTCAAAAGCTTCAAACTATAACTATTCCTTGAAATTTATTCTAAGGAACAATAATTATGATTCCTCTGTTTTTAAGTGTTTTCAGATCATCTGGTTTCTCTGTTTCAGAAAATACCAAATTCTCCCTGTATATTCCAAAATATAAAGGGCCGTAAAACCATGAAAAATCCATTTTGAAAATGTGATATTTCTTTAGGGTCAAATATGGGAAAAATGTGAACATATCCTTAAGAAACAACAACACAAGATGCTGTTCAGTTGAGAGCTGACTGTCAGGTGGGAATGTGAAAAGTGGTCTTTCTTGCTGTCATGTAATCTTTTTGTTTCTTTTTTTTTTTTACCTTCAGCTGAGTATTTCAAGTCATCTATGAAAAGATTACCCATGTTTCAAATAACTTCCACATCACTGAATATACTGGGTTCAATCCACAGAAAAGGGGCAGGGAACAGCCACATGAGAACAGAATGGATTCTGTTGAAAGACGCTTTACTGCACAACACAAACACACAAACGTGGATCAACCCCCGGGGGCCACAGCAGCAGGACACGGTGAAAATGTGGAGTCTGAGCAGCAGAGAGTCTAACACACAAACTCCTGCCTCATGCGGATGATCTGTAGTAACGCGGCCTGGACGTCCTCGTCCATGTGACCCTATAAGAATGAGAGGGGAAAAAAAAGAACAAATAGTCACTCCCCTCATCTTTTAAAAGATGCAGTTTTGTTGAATTAATGTGCATCGCTACAATCACACATTTGCACGATGCCTTGTTGTAATAAAACTGAAACAATAATGAGCTTCTCATAGCATGAAAATAGGTTGATAACAGCTGTTGCTTCCTAAATACAAACAATGTTTTTTTGTTTACAGGTTAGCAGTAGCAAGGAATAGATTACTATGTGCTGTAAAAAGTAAAAACAGTAGAATGCATAACTGGCAGTTGTAAAGCATAGATTTTAATTATTGAAATAAGACACATTATGGAGAGAACTTTTCTGCAGGTGAGAGTTGATCTTTGAAATGGTAAACAATGACATGAACCCACCTGCGCTGCACTGAGAAGATGAGTCCGGTAAATTGAGACCACCTCTCTGTGTTGCCTCTCAGCATCCTGGTCAGATAGAAAAGACAAACATGAAGATGGAACTGTTGTCACTTTTTTTATCCTCAGCTGTGTCTAAAATCATGTTTCATTCTAATATTGTACAGGATTTCCCTTTTGATATATATTATATTATATATATATATTTCAGACTAGTGGTAAGGTTTTTCACATAAAATTAAATTTGTTAAAAAAAGTATATATATATATATATTACATAAATATGTTGTGTGTATATATATTTATATATATACACACACATATACATATATATATTTACCAACACACACACATATATACAGTATTTAACAATAGAAAAAAAAACATTTTCTTTCACTAAAACTAACTGTATAACACTGCATACATTTTAATTATTAATCCAGTATATATCGTTGCGTTCACTACTCACAGCCAGCTGCTGCTGCAGGCTCTTGATCTGGGTTTGGAGTGTGTCGATGTGCTGCGTCTGCCTCTTGTTGGGTGCGTTGCTGGTGTAGGCCAGTTGTGACAGACCGTTCAGAGCCTGTTTCAACCGCTCCACGTCTGTCAGCAACTCCGTGATCTGACACATGAACACAATCAAGAATTACTGTCAGAATATTTTTTTCGCAGAAAATGTGGGTTTGAACTTTAACAAAAGACATGTCTTTCAAAATGCACACAATGTGTTTTTCTACAGGCGTTTCACACTTTGACAGCTGTCACTCACAGCATTAACAATGGCTCTTCAGTTCATTATGGGAGGTTCATCCATTTTAAATACATTTTTAATTTGAGAGCAAAGTTTTTGTGAAAAAAAATTAGATTAAGACATCAATTTATTTCATGGAAACTTATTTATAAAAACAGGACATAAGAAAAAAAGATAAATGCAGCACTCTCTGTTATAATTAAATCTGTTGCCTCTCATTGTGTTTTCTACAGAATGTTCTATTATTGTCTAGTAAACAAGTACTACTATTAACTACTATGCCCTCCCTCACCTTCTTGTCTTTAGCTTCAGTTTGCTGAGATGACGTTTGGATTCTCTTCTGAAGATCCCCGATGGTGCTGAGCGACTCGTCGTATCTCTCCTTCAGCTCTCTGATCTCCCTCTCGATGGCACACCTCTTCTCCTGCAGGGCCTCCTTGTCGGCCCGGGCTTGGCTCTCACATTCTTTGGCCTTTTGGGACTGCTGATGTGCCTCTTCGCACTCCTCCTCTAAACTCAGCAGCTTCATCCTCAGGTTGGCCACGTCCTCCCCAAGCTGCTGCTTCTCCTTCTTCAGCTGGTTCATTTGGTCTTCCTTGTCCCGGATCTCCTCCAGAGCCTGTGTGGCCTGTAGGAGCTCAGACTGCAGAGCGGACACGTCCTCTGCCCTCTGGGCGTTGATCTCCTCCTCTTCCCTAAGAGCCATTTGAAGCTTGTGTACCTCGGTCTCCATCTCCTCCATGGCTTTGGCGTGTTGCTGCATCAGAGAAGTCTGATCACCGTGGCGCTCCTCCACTTCCTTCTGTAGATCGCTCACCCTCTGAGCCTCCTCCTGCTGAGCCTCCCTTGCCCTCTTGCAATCGACCTGGGCCTGCTGCATGGCGTCATGGAGGGCTTTGAGCTCCGTGTCATAAGTCGCTATCCGGGTCAACTCTGATTTCAGACGATCCTGGAGATTCTGGATTTGAGACCTGCAGAGAGCGTTCTGCTCTTGGAGATCGTCTTTCTGGGAGTTCACCTCCTTGTGTTGCTTCTCCAACTCAACCAACGTCTCAGTCAGTATCTCCACTTTACACATCAACTCCCGCTCCATTTCCTTGTGCTTGTCATTGGTAGCCACGGCAGTGTCCAGCTGTTTTTGGAGGGATTCTATCACAAGCTGGAGCTGCTCGCTCTCCTGCTTGTTGTTCACTTTGGCGGTTTTTTCTTTTTCATATTTCTCTTCCATTTCTGACAGCTTGACTGTCAACTCTTTAACCTGCGTGCTATAGATGTGGTGTTTCTCCTCGGCTGCCGTCAGTGGAATAAACCTGGACTGAATTGCCTCCTGAATTGTGTCAAGTTCTCTCTTCTGAGCTTCCAGCTCCTGGGTTAGTTTGACCGTTTCCTCGTGGGCCAACGTGTACTTATCTGATGCTTCCTTCCATCTGTTCTCCGCCTCAGCCACAGCAGCGTTCAGTTTCTCCGTCACAGCCGTGTGGTCTTTCACACTAATGTAGCTTTTCTTCATTTCCATCTGGACTTTTTCCAACTCTTCTTTTAACTTAACCTTTCCCTCTTTCACCTTCTTCAGTTCTTCCACACTTTCTTTTTCCTTGTTTTCCAACTTCAACATCTCCGCTCTGATGCTTTCCAAGGCAGAGCCCAACTCCATCTTCACCTGCTCGTGCTGCTGTCTGGAAATATATTCCCCCCTCAGGCTCTGTTTCAGAGTCTGACTCTGCGCGGCCAACTGCACACATTCTTTATCTCTGTCCTCACATCGTTTCTGAAGCAGCTCGAGCTCTTTTGTCAGCTCTGCATTCCGGGCCTTCAGAGTGTCCTTTTCTTTCTGCTGCCTCTCTTTGGCACTTTGAAGACTCCTAATGCTCTCCTGCAGGGTGGACCTTTCGGTTTGGAGCTGCTGAACTTGTCCTTCTGCACGGCCGTAACGTTCGCTGGCTTCCACCAGTTTGTCCTCCAGCTCTTCTAAAGTGTTGACCATTGTCCTCCGGGTTTCCTCGTGCTCTTCTAAAGATACGAAGTCCGTCTCGATCCTGCTGTTGAGCTCGTCCAGATGGTCTCTCAGCAGGTCACGGTCTTCTTCTGTTTCCGTCACCTCCTGAATCAGAGCCTGGCTTTTGGAGGTGATCTCTACCAGCTTCCTTTTCAGTGAGGCGTTTTGTTCTTCCAGAGCTGCCCTGATCCTCTCCTGCTCCTCAGCGGACATCGTCCCTGATGCTCCCAGTGTCGACGGACTATCCAGCTGCCGGTGCAGCTCTGCCACCTCCTCTAGCACACGGTCGTAGTCTTCCCGCAGCTCAGCCAGCTGCCGCTCCTTCTCGTCCACCGCGTTTGTCAGCAGGTTTTTCATGTTGTCAAATTTCTCGGCTGGTACAGTATTGACAGGTTTAGTCTGAGTTTCCTTCAGTTGGGTTTGCAGCTGGATCAGAGCTTCTGCAAGCTCATCACGCTCTGCGGTCACAGATGCAGCGTCTTGGTTCAGCCTCTCTACTTCAGCAGCTAGCTGGCTCTCGCTCGACTTATACTCCTCCAAAGCTTTTTCGCTCTGTTTGAGGCGATTTCGAACGCGACCCACTTCAGCCGAGGCACCTTCGTACTTGGCCTTGATGTCTTGGAGTTGGACACGCAGCTCTTCGTTTGCCTGGCCTCCTAAGTGCTCCTTAACAGCGACCACATGGGCTTGCAGCTGTTTGACCTTACACTCGGAGTCCAGCATCCTCTTCTGGACATCCCCCAGGGCGTCCTCCAGTTCCTGGACCTGCTGGTCAGCCTGTTTCTGGATGGTGTCTCGGCTCTCCACTAGTTCTTGATACTCCCTGTTTTTACGGTTTAGGGCAGACTGAAGTCGTGTTGTTTCTTCCTCAGCAGCGTGTTGTCTCCTCTTGACGGTTTCAAGTTCATGTCTAAGTGTGTCCAGTTCATTAGAGAGATCCCAGGGTACAGCTGGTGGACTCCTTTCCGGGGGTCTCGATGTGGAACGCAGCATGGCATGGTTCTGGAGTGTCTATGAGAAACAAACAAAAAAAAAAGACCAACAGGTTTTATGAGTTTCTTTTACAAATATTCTACAAGGTTACATAAGCTTCAACTCCCTCCCCTGATTTCACAACATCAGGCCTAATTAGTGTGAGAACAATCCGGAAGACTTCCGTTTGGATAAAAACAAACAAAAATGTACCTGATCTGAATCCAAGCTGTGGGCCTGTTTGACTAAAATGTTTTCCTTGCCTGCAAGACACCAGTGAACAAACATGGAGATTACAGTTTAGAATAATAACATGAAGATATGTGGCATTCAGGGAAACTCAGAGAAACTGACCTTTGATGACAGACTGCCCAGAATAGTCACCCTATGGAGACGAAAGCACGACAAAATTGAGCAACACAATGACTGATATTTCATATCATATATGAAAAAAAAACCATATAAAACTGACCAAGGTACTCCGGAGTTGGACCTTGACAGTCTCTGCTCCTCGATTCACTTCCTCACGTTCTTTTGCAATGAGTAACACTTTCAAGTGTTCCTTCTAATAAAAAAAAAAAGCAAGATATAAGCAAATTTAAAGGAAAAAGCAACAATGAAAGGTTTGTAAAACTTGGGTTTATCTATGGAAATCTTTTGTTTTTGTTTTTTTTTTTTACCTCTTTTTGAGTGTCTTCTGAAGTTATTTTTTCCTGCATGTTCAAGAAAATAGGGGTTATAACAAACAAACCACGATGACGTAAGAATTCTGTTAGGTGGAGTGATTCATCTACCTGTGAGAGCTGCTGCTGGAGTATGTTAACCTTGTCTAACAGGGTTCTCTGCTCCTGGTGGTACTTTTTCAGACTTTCTTGCAGAGTCTCGTTCTGTTTCTCCAGGTCCTGAAACACACATCCATCCATTAGAATTTAAAAATACACAACTCTTATGTAAACATAAACCCACCCTCTGAAAATAATGCTGCAGTGTTGATAATGGTATAGAAGACGGTGAGTAGGGTGAAACTTACATGTATGATCACATCCCTCCTGTTCGCTTCAGCTGCTTCTGACCTCTCCACAGAATGCTGAGGAGGCAGAATATAGTTACAATCATTTACATTTTATTATAACGATACCAATTTTATTTGTAAGCACTAGATGGCAGTCTTGTATATATATGCAGCAAGTGTCTGAGGCTGGGAAAAGCAGCTGTAGAGCACAAGAAATGCATATAAATACATACTACATATATGTACACACAAATATATAAATATATATGCATATAAAAATATATACATAACAAAGCTATAGGAGCTAAATACTTAAATATAGCTCAATCTCTGCCGTTGAAGGTTGATTGGTTGAAGGCTGATTTTTCTGTCTTATTTATTGTGTGCGTGTGACGAACATGTGTAGTACTGACACTTCAAGGAATTTGAGACTAACAATAATTGATGTGTTATCACACGCCCTGAGTCTGTGGAATGTCAGTCATTCACAACCATAGTCATTTAGGTATTGCACATTCCCTTTGCCTCGTCTGACTGGACCACATTCTGTTCAGATTTTTCTGGGTCACACTGTCCTTCCACGTACAACATCCTGTACAATACCATCCTGAAACGGTACTTGGATGAAGAGCTGACAGGAAGAACTGTGACTAAGAACGTCAACAAAAGCTTTGGAATACCAACACATTTTAAACATTTTTAATCTTTAAACAAAATAAATGAACCAACAGTGTCAGTGCAGAAATGTCACTTCTGTTGCTCTTCTCATCCAACCACTCGCATTCCCCAAAGAGTGTTTCTCCTCCTTAGTTCCACCAGACAGTTCCCATAGGGGACAGATCTGAAGTCTGCAGTCAGTCCTTGGACTTTATGCACAGATATTTCTTTAAAAGAAAATCTCCTGTACTGAGTGTAGTTGGTGACAAATTCTTACTCTTATACTGCACTGAGAAGCGGGGCTTTTAAATCGCAGGACATTCTCTTGCAATGTCCAACACAAAAAGAGTGAAAAACAATCACTCCGAGCGAAACCAAGGTTAGAGCTAATGAGAGGCGACAGCGTAAAGCTCAAAGCTGTAGCTTTACCTGTCGCTTCCACTCCAGCTTTGCAGCTTCTTTGTCTGAAACAAAGGACAAAAAAAAAGAAAAAGCTCTTAGTTCAGAAAGGAAATTTACACAAGGAAGAAACTAGAGACTAAAACAAAAGAGCACAAAAAGTCTGTGTGTACAGAGCAGACAGCATGAATCTGCAAATCACCAATAGAAAAGCCATGGCATTTCTTATTCACTAATAAAGGAACACTAAAAGCTAGGTTTATCCCAAACATATTACCATATATTTGCCCCATCTATTGTACCTCTGGTGATTTTGTCCAGGTAACTTTTGACGAGACCAACCATCTCCGGGTTTTTGCTGAGGCGGGCGTAGTGAAAGGCGTCATGACCCAAGCTGTCGACCGCCTTCACGTCACTTCCACTTTTCAGGAGCACGTCCACGGCGTCCTTACAGCCGTACTCGCAGCCCAGGATCAGGGCAGTTCTAAGAAGAGTCAACAAAGGTGTTGGGTTGTTAAAGGGCTATTTAGAGAAGAAATTTGATTTATGGTTTATGTCTTCTCATTAAGGATTAATCTCTTGTTTTTAATTTGTCCCAAGAGCAAATATCCGAGCCGAAAAACGGCTGCATATATCAGTCGATATCGGAAATTAGGTGTTTGGACAATATCAATATTTTTTATGTTCCGATAATTACGTATCAAAAAAACAACATTTTTAAAATGAACATATTTAAAAGCTCCTACTTATTTTGCTTGTCCCGTAGGGTGATGTCGGCCCCCCGCTCCAACAGCAGTTGACAAATGCGAGAGTGACACATCCGTGTGGCCAGACCCAAAGACGTTCGTCCATCCTGGACAAAAAACACAGCACAAACACAAAGTTTCACCGTGTGACTGTTGTATCTTGTAGTTCCATACAGTCACACAGGTCAATATGTCATTTCAGAGCAAAAATAATTTTCAAAACACAGTCTAAAAAGTAATTATAGTTATACACCTTGTGTATAGTTTAGTAAACACATTGTGAGCCACTCTGACAGACCTTTCATACATTTAACGACCGTCATTACAAGAAAACTGCTTCAAGGATGAAGCAGGGGGTAACATTTTTTTTCTTCATTCACCTGCCCTGGCAAAAATAATTACACCTTAGAAGGGATCATTAAAACACAGTCAGTGAAAGTTGAGGGAAAAGCAATTCTTACAAAATCAGTGGCGTTCACTGAAGCTCCGCTGTCACACAGGAGTTTCACACTGGAAACGCAGCCCGCCATGACTGAGGAGAAGAAAGTGGTTACAACCAGTTCAAGTCACGAGCAGAGACATGTCTGCTGACATTCACTCATCAATGTTACTGCAATTCACAATCTCACAATTGCTGCCTAAAATAAAGACAAACTTAATAAGTCAACTGAGAAATCGGTGTTAAGTCTCACCTGCGTCATGAAGGGCTGTCCTTCCCTGTAGGTCCACATTTCCCACTGGACAGTTGTGCTGTCAGTGAAAGAAGACAGTTTTCAGTACAAGTTATGAAAAAAATAACACTTTGAAGAAAATCCTAGGTCTCACTCACCCTGGAATAAAAGTTAAAAAATGCTGCACTTTCGTAGTTTGTGCCAAATGAGATCTGACAACGTCCTGAGAAAATTCAATTTTTGGAATGGAGCCTGTTATTTGTCCCACAAAGTGGACATTTACAGTGTGAGTCTTTGCCAACAACAGAGGCGAGCACCATTAGGGATCCTCTGGGAATCAAACCAAGGACTCCCTGTTCTCTGCTTGCAAGGCAGGCATTCTAACCACTACCACAAAGTTCACTAGTATATCTTACTGAATGTTTATCCTATCAGTGCAGCTTTTTTGTAAACAGGTATCAGTTACTGTCGTCTCTTATCGTGAGGATGTGATTATTGTTGCCAGGAGAGCGTGTAGATATTTTGATGTTACTGCAGTGAAGAAAAATTCTCAAGTGCAAATCCTCATCAGTTGCTTGTCACGTCTCTACAGTCATTGAGCAGCTTGATCATCAGTGACAGTACAGCGATGAGGGGCCGATATGCAGGCCTGGAGCACTAGATGCTAACAGGGGCCTGATGTTGCTGGGTAAGCTCATCCCCCCCCTCCCCCACACCCACTCCCCCCCAACCCAACTCTGGCCCCCACTATAAAAACACAACTCTCTCTAGCAACCCAGGACAAAAATTAGCAGCGTGCTCAAATAACAAAGCGGAGGAGTAGCAGTGGTGGCCGCTGGGAAGCACGGGGGTGGGACACCCTACACTTTGAGGGTCTGGGTTGACAGAAGGATACTGGCCAGGGGGTGGGGACGGGGGGGTCGATGTGTCCAGCTGCTATGTCTGGTGCGATGACGGCACTCAGAATGGATGAGAGGTGTGCAGGAGGGAAGACTTGTCAACACCGCTGACAACCCCCCCTGCCAACAG